>NC_136491.1:85816032-85921032 GCF_053919585.1 Euprymna scolopes
TAAAATAAAACAAAAATAAAAATGAAATAAAAATAAATAAAAATAAAATAAAATTAAAACAAATACACAAACAAACTATGAATAAATGTAAAACACGAAAGTTATCTAAACCCCACATGTACCTATATACATATATCAATATACTTGGCACACCCGCGCATATATACACACACACACATTACATACATACAGAGACGAATAATAGCGTGTTTTGTTGGTTTTTTTTTTTACTTCTGTAGCGCGGTAACCCCTTCGTACATTCAATAGTATGCTACCACACTCCTGACGAGTGCATATATATATATATATATATATATATATATATATATATATATATATATAAACACACGCCCACATACACACATACATACATATATACATATATATACATATATACATACACACATATGCATATACATATAACATATATAGAAACAACATTCGGACATTCATACATTCTTGTAGTCTATATTGTTACAACCGGGAATATCCTAGCTTGGTATACCACTGAGGAGGCCAGACATTCATTTTTTATTGGGCATTCCTCAGGCATTTTTACAGTTACATTTATTCACCGCAGTGTTTGCACTATTATTTTATCTTCTCTATTAATCGTCTTTAAAATTCTTCCATTATGCTTTTTTATAATCCTTTCTAAGTTATCACTACAACTATGACCTAATTTTAATGTATTTTTATTTAATATTTTATGTAATATATTATTTGGTGGGATATTCCCGGTGGAGAACTCAAGGGACGAAAGATTCTACATAGGGAGTACCCAAATGACTTTCAAAAATAGATTCTATGGACATACACGCTCGATGAGTAATCAAACATATGAAAAGGACACTTCCTTATCGTTATATTACTGGAAATTAGTTAGAGAAAATAAAACACTTAGTATAGAATGGAAGATTATTAGGAGGGTCAATACTTGCCACTCATTGAACTCACCATGTCCATTATGCTTATCAGAAAAACTTGAGATAACTAGGTTTAAAAACAGAGAAAAATTATTAAATATTAAAAAAGAAACTGCTATATCCTGCAAACATTTCAGAATACACGCACTTAAAGTACTCTAAATTAGTATACTAGAACAACTATAAGTACAACTAACCCCCATCAAATAACCCCCCTCCACAAAGAGGATAAGTGAGGTCGCAACTATGATCATACCGCTATGGGTTACGTAAGTCGCTTAATTTTCTACTTCATCGAGCAGTTATGGTATTACTAACCGAAACAAGTACCTGTATGAAGGTATATTTGTAACCAAACGAGTAATAGATTGTTTTTGAGTGAACCTCGTAATAATGTATGCATATGGATATTTTTGGGGGTGTGCATGTATGGACATATGATCTTTGTATACCCGGGTAAGAAAAGTAATTTATAAAAAAAAAATGAAGAAATATATAGATGAAAGAAAGTAAGGAATGAAGGGTGAATGAAAGAAAAGGGGATAAGGAAATTAGGGTGAATAAAAAGGGATGAAGGTAAGTACTACAATATATAAGCTTGTATACTCGGTTTGTATGACCAAAATACTCTGATTTCTGTCATGTGTCATTATATATTAAAATTGTATCGTGAAACATCTATTGTATATCTGCCTTGCCATCGAAAGAGTGTTTGCTTAATATGAGGATAGGCCTATGAACTTCATACTGAATTCAATATAAACTTTTACGTAGTGTAAATTTTTACGAAAAAACCTATAACTTAGGAAAATGTAATAAGCGGGTAGGGCTATGAAATATAACTATGCGTGTAGAGTTTGATAGAAAAAGGGAATTTATATGGTAAATGTATTCATGTCTGTTTCTACTTTAGATGTATCATTTGGTTGCAAGGTACAGCTATATATGTATATGTCTATATTTGTGTGAGTATGTATGTATAAGTGTAATTTATGTATGCATGTGTGTTTGTATATATATATATATATATGTGTATCTATATATCTGTGTGAATGTTTGGATATGGATGTATTTCTGTGTGTATTGTATGTAGATGTATGTATATGCATATATATTTCTGAACTATTAGAATAGGCTGCCTCGTATATGATTATTGTAACAATATAGACTAAAAGAATGTATGAATGTCCGAATGTTGTTTCTATATATGTTATATGGGTATGTATATGTGTGTATGTGTATATGTATATATATATATATATGTATGTATGTGTGTATGTGTGTGTTTATATATATATATATATATATATATATATATATATATATATATATATATATATATATATATATGCACCCGTCAGGAGTGTGGTAGCATACTATTGAATGTACGAAGGGGTTACCACGCTACAGAATTAAAAAAAAAAACCCTATCATTCGCCTCTGTATGCCTGTAATGTGTGTGTGTCTGTATATATGCGCGGGTGTGCCAAGTATATTGATATATGTATATAGGTACATGTGGGGTTTAGATAACTTTCGTGTTTTATATTTATTCATATTTTGTTTGTTTATTTGTTTTAATTTTATTTTATTTTTATTTATTTTTATTTCATTTTTATTTTTGTTTTGTTTTATTAACCTTATTGTAATTTTAACTCTATTCCTGCGTAGTTTCAGAGTTATTGTCTAGTTTCAGTATGTGTGTTGTGAAAAAGAAAAAAAAAATAATAAAGCGTACAGCATGGATTCGCTTTTGGATATACGTATTAATTTGTGTGTGTGTGTGGCGGTGTCTGTGTATGTGTGTGTTGCATGTTTTGCATGTGTGTGTGGGTGGATGTTGATTAAAAGGCACCGGTCAGTACTTAGCTGACCATCGCTAAGGTTCTTAACTTACAGACTCCAAGACAAGAAAACTAAATTCTCAAGTACATTATGCCATAAAAAAAACAAAAGTTAGCTTGGAAAGGGAAAGAGAAAGGAAAAAGATGTTTATTATCTTCAAAGACCTCACTCATCCTTTTACCGTTTTCTTATGACTCCCACCCAGGTTGCATGCTTACTTGATAAACGAAATAGGAAAATGTATTTTGTGGAAATATCATTTTCGACGGTAATTATTGGCCTGAAGACGTAATCCCCCAACGTGGGTGATTACAGAAACATGTATGCACATATGTAGCCATTAATGTTTGTATAAATAAAATTAAATATATATATGTATATTTATATATATATATATATATATATATATATATATATATATATATATATATATATACAAAATACTAAAATTCCGCACGAAAAACTTATAAAAGTATTGAGTTATACTGTGGATTAAGCTTTTGAAGGTGGTAAAGTTACATATATAGACTGTACGAACTCTAAAGTTTTCTGGTGTGAAAATAAAATTAGCAAAACTAGTGTTTCTAAAGGTATACTAAAATACTTATAAGTCATCTTATTAAATAATGTTATTTTCGAATAGGAAATAAAATATTACTGCCAACAATAGGTATTCTAATGGGATTTGATCCTGCACCATTTTGGGCAGATCTGTATTTACATAGATTCGTTGAATTCGATAAAAAATAACATTTTATATATCAAAAGGAGTTAGAATTGAATTGTAAACACAGAGGACAACCGTCTACATTTCTTGATTTACATATAAAAAAATTGAGGATGGGATTTCTCCTTAGAAAATATTTGATAAAAGAAACTCTGTCCCCTTTCATATAGTGCGTATGCCGCATAAAGATAGTACCTGCCCCGTTTTTATGATTAATGGAAACATTACGTCAAAGTTTTTGAGAATAGCTCGCGTTAAAGTTAATAGATTTTATACCACCAGTTTATAGCCTAGTAAAACGTATGATAAAACAAGTTGGGGATAAAACTAAACTATTTAAACAGTTAAATAAAGCATTTTTTCGTTATACTGATGCTTTTGAATCGTTTAAAATTAACCAGAATATATTAATAAAGGAAGCCCAAAACTTTATTCGTAATGTATTAAATGTATTTACAGTATACATATATATATATATATATATATATATTTACAATATACATATAAATATATATATATATATGTGTGTGTGTGTGTGTGTGTGTGTTTGTGGGTGGGTGTGTATTCATATTTTTGACTGTTATATATATTTAATTTTCTATAAATAAGAATGTAAATATACAAAATACTAATCATAATGGGGTTGATAGATAGTCAAATGGATTAATCTTAAATCATAGATACAAGACTGGTGAATTTAAAAAAAGAATTATATATCCATTTTGAATTGGGAAATAAATGAATCTCACAGGTAATAAATTCATTTTTATAACATGAATAAGTTAGACAAATGAATAATAAATAGGGGACTAGATCAAATATTTGTGACATGTTTTTCTTTTTGTCCTAAGATCAAGGGAGATGATGTTTGATCAACACTGCTGGGGAGCCATGAGTAAAAACTGTGTTGTTTTTAAATCCCCGAAACAATGTTTCATGGTAAACAACTGATGATCCCTTAAAAAAATTATTATCGGTAATATAGTAAATTCGAGAAAGCAAGTTTTTTCAGTGATTGTATAGCTTACTGACTAAATTGTTTTCTAACGAATGATCAAATTCATATATATGCATATATATATATATATGTATATATATATATATATATATATATATATATATATATATATATATATATATATCACCATATTCCGTTGCATAGTGGTTGAATAAGTAAAATTAAATTGTATAATTTTATTAAAATAAGTGACGTGTTTTCTGTTAAGAAGTTGTCAACATTTTTTAATGCTTTTAATTTGATTCGTGAAGAACGTTAAATAGTAAATATGTGCCCGAGACTACCGGTCAGTATACAAGGCTTCTAGACCTTTTCCTCGCAACTTCCACTGAGCTATGTTCATGTTCCGTTCTATCTCCTCTGGGATCCTCCGACCACTCTATTTTAGCAGTTAAGATAAAAATTAAATGTAATAAGTCTTCAGACGTACCTCTCCATCGTACTATATATCGATACTCTACGCCTGACTGGGATATGTCGTACATTCATGTCTGATCTACCCCTGCATTTCATGTTTAAAAAGGACGTAGTATCAGATCTGACCGAAGTGTTAATTGTAAACAGAGACAGATGCATATCATTCAAAAAAATCCATCAAAAACCTAACAGCCAGCCATGATTCTCCCCTGAATGTGCTTCTCCCATCGCGCACAGAAATCACTTTTTCTATAGCTACCAAGGTAATAGATGTACTGAGACTAAAGCTGCTTTCAGGAATGCCAGCAACCACTGTAAAAGCGTAATAAAAATGCAACAGAGCTATATTCTTTGTTCGTTAAATCCAAGGTAGCTGAGCAGCGGCTTGGTCCCCATCAGTTTTGGCAAATAGCAAATAGGATCCTAAACAGAAGCGTTCGTTCTATCCCGACAATCATCAATGGATCTGGGGTAATCTCGTCAACATCAGACAAGGCCAGCCTATTTGCCAATAACTTTGCAGTCAATTCAACTCTATGCGGCAAAAACCATCAAATCCCCGTATTTCCCCCTATAATAGACAACACGCTCTGCAACATACACATATCTGCGCGTGAGGTCACCAAGTTAATCAAGAAGCTTGGTTCCAGCTGGCCCTGACGGCATTCGAGTTATAGTGCTGAAAAAGCTCCAACCAGAACTTGCACTCATACTTACAAAACTGTTTAAGCGTTGCCTTAAGGAGAAGTGCGTTCCAACACCCTGGAAAACCTCATCAGTATGCCCTGTATTTAAAAATTCAGATGAAAAGTCATCTCCCTCTCAGTACAGACCAATAAGTCTCCCGTGTGTCATGAGTAAGTTGTTGGAATCCATATTAAATAAAGAAGTAGTCAACCACCTCAACAGAAACGACCTTTTTAGTTACATTCAATATCGTTTCCGCTCTGCAAGATCTACAGCAGATTTGCTAACGGTTATATCTCATAGGATTAGTCAAACTCTTGATAAAGGTTTCCTTTCCAGGGCAATTACTCTTGGCATATAGAAGGCCTTCGATAAGGTATGGCATAAATACCTACTTCACAAGATTTCCACCTAGGTATCACTGTAAATATTTTCTCAATCATTAAATCATTTCTCTCCGATAGCCTCATTAGAGTAGTGGTTGATGGGCAGAAATCAGAAGCCCACAGTATTAAAGCTGGAGTCCCTCAGAATCCATGCTGGGACCAACTCTCTTCCTGATCTACATCAATGATCTCCCAAAACACATACTTAAATAATTCGTTGGCATCTATGCTGGTGAAACGGCCATCTATGGCAACACATCAAAAGCCGTAAATGACAAAGTTCTCACTAATTCTCTCTCCTCTGATTTTGAGCGCGTGGTACAGTGGAGGAAGTTGTGGCCGGTCACTTTTAATCATCCAAAACCAAGCTTCTATCTTTACATCATCACAGCTCTGATCCCAATCTGGCATCAATTGAAATGGATAGCTCTCGTTTTGAGGATGCTCCATGTTTTGACAAGCTTTTGGGGTTGACCTTTACTGATGATCTGAAATGGAACACGTACATCAGGTATGTTGCCAAGGACGCTGGGAAATTGGTAGGATCCTTCTATCGCTCTAGAATATATCTCACTAGTGATGCAATTCTTTATATGTATAAAAGTCATGCACGTCCAAGGATTGAGTACTGCTGCCACATCTGGGCTGCAGCTGCTAAAACAGCCTATCTTTCCTTGACAGAGTACAAAATAGACTTCGTTGTTCAGTGGGGGATGCCCTTTTCTCTTCCCTGCAACCTCTCTCCTAGAGAAGAGACGTTACGAGCCTGTCTTTGTTTGATCGTTATTTCCATGGCAGGTGCTCGTCTGAGCTCCATTCTCTCGTGCCCCCTCGCCAATCTTTCACGAGAAACACTGTCTGGCTGAAACTACTGTCAATAATTTTCCCCACTCTTTATCTGTGCCTAAATCCAAACATAGATTCCATGAACAAAGCTTCTTTCTTAGAACTGCACGCCAGTGGAACTCTCTGCCGCTTGCCTGTTTCCCACCTGACTACAACTTGGATGCCTTCAAGTCCAACATAAACAAAATCCTACCAAACCGCCCCCTTAAGTAAGATACTCTATGAAAACTCCAATACTAATGATTACTACAATACGATCTCATTGATTACTGTACACGCAATAACCCTTATCCATGAGTGGACTTCGTGCCTTGATAAGTGGTGACCCCAATGTACAAAAAATGATCACAGTAGTCTGCTATTTTCTGGGTTTTGCATTTAGCCGCTGCATGGAATAAATAAGATAACCGTACAACACAAAGTACCTAGTAGGGTACAAGGTATGTTTTGTCAGCGGGCTTCTACAAATTTTCAATAAATATAAATAATTTCCTTTGCAAATGTTTTTTTATAACTTCATAAAAATTTAAAGAATGATTAATTTCTTACTTGGAAATTGTTAGGATGACGAGTATTACTTTGTGTTGTTTTTATTATTAATTATATAGTAGGTCATCCATACGTTATTCATAAACATATTTGCATTTTTTTTAAATGAAAACAATTATAACATCAAATGGATGTCTTCCCCTTTCTCAATCCACCATGTTACTGTTAAATCTTTAGTAATATATAAACACATTTCAGTAATGTGAATTTTCAATCTTCTGCGATATTTTGACTTCAGTATAAATGTATTTATGCTTTCCTCAAATCACGACTGATGAAAAGAAAATAACTTACATCTGGTTATTTGATTAATCTTATCGTTCGAAATTTACGTTTGGTCTCTCAGTTGGACATGGATATGTATTTTTCCCAAAAGATACATAGACGTCGTGGAATAAATTTATAGTGAGCTTGTGTAAATTCTATTTACAGTGATGTTAGTGGTACGAATATTCTACATGATGCAAATTTGAATGATTTAAATA
This sequence comes from Euprymna scolopes, assembly GCF_053919585.1. Taxonomy (NCBI): domain Eukaryota; kingdom Metazoa; phylum Mollusca; class Cephalopoda; order Sepiida; family Sepiolidae; genus Euprymna; species Euprymna scolopes. The sequence continues at coordinate 85,823,919 of NC_136491.1, forward strand.
AATATTCTGAAATTTACTTTCAACCTTTGTTGTTTTTTCTTTTCCGTATATAAGAAACTCTTTAAGGGAAGATAGCTGTGGACTTAAAACAGAACTAACAGTACAGAACACCTATACAGTACATCGTGGAATTGTATTGTATATAATCGGACGTACTTTTTTAAGTAAATCTATTTTCATGATGGAGTTACTATTTAAATCTTGGATTTTTGTTTGTCATTTTATTTTTATTTTTTATATATGTAACTATCTGAACGAGCAATATTACGCATATATCGGTCTCTATGCTATGTGCCGTAAAACCGTAATATGTACGATAAGTACATCTAATATTGTGACATACGCTGAAAGCACTTTCTTCAATGTGTATAAAAAGGTAAACCAAATAGATTTTTTAAATAAAATTACAGAAGCGTAATTTGATTTAGCTGAGTTGATTTAAGTTCACGATAATGGATTTTCCATATGGATCGAATTATGTACACAATATAACGGTTTCTGAATATAGTGTTAACTTTTCCCTCATCTTTAAGCAAAAGGAATTTTAAGAAAGTTTACTAACGCATCTCAGGAAAAAACAAATTTAATTAAAAAAATAACTCTGATAAACAAATTAAAAGCAACATTTAAATGATGAAAGAGTACAAAGGCATCAAACGTAAAAATGCGGAAGAAAAATAGAAAAACTTCGGGAAACTTCTGCAAATAATGATCTGATCGATATAAAAACCGTTGTATTATGAGGAAGAAAATGCGACGAAAGTAAACAGCTGAACTGATTAAAATGAGAAATATCGTTAAAACAAACATTAAAAAACGGATGATGCTTGCCAGAAAAATACCAGGGTAAATACGAAAGGAATGCGTTCGTTATAAATATAAAATAATATTTAAAAAAAAAACGAAAATATAAAAATATTTCGATAAAAATGTATTAAAATTAGTTTAAAGCCACAAAATATTTTAATATTAATTGGCAAATATGTTATCACGATGTACGAATTTATGTTTATATTTAAAAAAAATCATCTGTATAATACTAGCCCTTACAAGTTCGTGTCAGTATATACGCTATCGCCATGAATTCACATTTTTTAAAGATTAACACGACCGTCAAAAATTTAACGCAATCAATGAATGTTTTAAAATTAAGACTTACCTTTCGTGCCTGCATTTTTTACTTTTTAATTGAGTTGTTCGAAACTATTAGTATTTGCATCGTTTTTCTCCAAAAATGGTAAAATAATATACTGAGGCATACATTTAACTGGGAGTATGTTACATACATATAGACGAGTTTTATAACAATATGCTAAACAGAAATATTCGAGCACAAACTTAACGTCAATGTAGGTATTTATCAATTGTTTTTTGTTACTCATAGAAAGTGCTATGTAATTTAAAATGGTTACCTTACAAATTACAGTAGCTTATATTTGAGGAATGTTCGTAAAAATTAGCCTTACGTATGGCGTTCTATCTGGGCATTAATAAAATTCCCATAGGTTAAAGTAAGACATACATTATATGAAATAAATATCCGCACTTATGTACAAGCGTATACGCAAAACACAACCGTAAAATTATCAGACGTGTCGCTAGATTTGCAACATATTAAGAAAATAGTTGAATACTATGCAAAAATTAGATTAGTGTTACGAGCACTATTTCTGCCAGATTCACTCGTGCTAATAATACGTTACATTATATCATGTGATAAATATCATCAAAATCGCCATCTCTAGAGTGGAAAAGGTCCTATTTTTCTTGATCATTATGCAGTGCTCTAATCGCTACGTCCTGACACCTGAGTAAATGCTAGATTTCGTTGTCATACTTTACTTGGACCGCCATTAAATGGCTTTTACATTTATATACATAGCATAATCTTTCCATTATACATTACCTAATTAATGAAATCGTTTAAGCATAATTCGGGTTACTTAGATTGGCTGAGATCTTACTATTCCCATATTTTGAAATAATTATTATCACGTTTTTATGAACGAACGGTACTAGTATGGTGATACTTGCAAACATATTCCATATCCCTTCAAGACGTTTTTTTTACAGACACTATTTCTGTTCTTAGTAAAATTGCCAAACACATCACAGTATAATATCTATCTTGTGACATTTTTTGGTGTTCGTTGGTTTTAATTAGGTAACTTTACTTACACATATGTACATCACTACGACTGCGACACTACGACTGCGACGACCAGTTCTCTGTCAAATACATAAACAAATAACTATTATCGGGATTAATACTTATTTCCAGTGAATGCGTGCGATACGAAAAGAAGGCTTCTGTCCTTAAAAAAATAATAACAATGTTACACACAATAAGACTTTACTGTATCCCTACTTTTATTTTACCCCTGTCTAATGCGTAACTTATTTACAAATTTATTCAGCACTACGACTGCGAGGCCACGTTCTTTTATTACACATGAACATATTTTGTTTCTCAGGATATTACCTATTTACGTAAAATTTTACATGCGGCTTTCGGATTTATTCCCTTACGAATGAACAAATGAAATAAATATTGTTACATATTTGCATAGATTAAATTACTTTAAATAAATTGCAAAAAAGAAAACGATAATCCACTTCAGCACATAATTCGCATATTTAGCATCAATTATTATCTTATCGGATGGCTTAATTGATTGCACCACTTCATGGAAGGGTTTCATCTCTCCGTTATAAAAACACTTCAACGATTGTTGTTCTTCGATACTAATAACAGTATTAAAATAGATTTCATGAAAAACTAATCTAGAACGGTTACTTGCCACTTGTACTTTGGGGGGGATCCTTTTATAATTAGATCAATTTTCAATATATCTTTGTTGGCTTGTTATACTAACAGTATTGCCTATATACTCTGTTAACAAGACCATCATGTTTTATTATAACAAAAAAAATCAATAAATACAACACAAAAAGTTTTACGCTTCACAAAATACAAAACATATTTTTTTTTTATTTAGTTACAGCACGACGAAGACTAACACGACGACTAAACACATAATTAACTTTACACTTAAACCTGTGACTAAATTGAAATAATGCGCTGGACTCTAGAAGGACAAAAATATAGAAATTGACTCAGTCTCTAATGGTTTCTCATCCACAGATCGAGGTCAGAAAAGATACGATGTAGTATCAGAAAACACAATACACTATAATTCCGGCCTCCTATAAATATTTATTTTCTTAAAATTATGTTTTTTTCAGCAAATGTATTCGCGTATATAAAAATAAAATAAATTGGTTATATTGACATTAAGAAGGGTCTAATGTTTCTATTTAAAATACAATAACGGTTATTACTTTTCGAACCTAATAACAACCTAGGATATATTGCAACACAAAACTTTTTCAAAACGGTTGACACCTACTTGTTTATTGATGTCCTCGCTCTTTTATACATAAACTAGTTCTCTACTCTTTTTGTTTGCTTATGATGCCAGCAAGTATCATCTAAGTATTCGGTCAACATGTCCATTAGGATTCATCATGGGGAAAATACAAAGAATATATAGAATCACAAAATTCTGAAGTGGATTGTCTTTTTATGTTTTAGTACGACGACGACAACGACGACTTCAAAACATTATCAAACGTACACTTTAACACGGGATTAAATTGAAAATGTTAACTCCCGGTTAGTTGGCTTTTCTTTGAATTAGCATGTCAAAATAGAAATGTTCTAAGAATATTAAACAATTAACAATATACGCAACTGTGTTTTATTATTATTTTATCACGCCAATGCTGATCACGACGACTACGACAAATCATATTACAAATTGCGGTTTTACACATGAGTACTATACAGATGTTAGCTCTTATTTATTTGCGCTTCACGCTGGATAGGAACAAAAATACAAAGTGCATTAATCTAGAAGTGTTTTTCATAAACATATCGAGGTCAGAATAGGTGTGATGCAGTAAGAGAACAGCTACAACACTGTTATCTCGGCCTCCTCAGAAGATTTCTTAAAGCTGAGTATTTTTGCTCGCAAAAATATTACAAATACGCTATTACAAGTAAGATATTCACTTCAATATATAAAAATATACGAAAAGCTTCCGAATAATTTCACGGTACATTCATTTTAGCAACGGGTGCAAGGGGTTTACGTAATAATGAGTAGCAATTGGATCCAACGTACAACCATACTTATTTTCCTTTTACAGGTGGGGTTGGGCTTATTATTTCAATGGACAACGCCGGGCCACGTTCTCTGCTAATATATATTAATATATATATATATATATATATATATATATATATATATATATATATATATATATATATATATATATTGACCAAATGATCGCAGGTTGGCATGAACAGACTCCCTATACAGTTTCAATACATCTACGCTGTTATACTTATTTAATTATAATCAACTATAGATGATCTTTACAGACATATTTACTCGAAATAAAATACTACATTACATCTTAAGAGTAACACCGTCACAATCCCAACATCATTAAAGAATGAGGTACTTATTTTTCTTTTTAATATTTAGTCCGACACCGCCAGCAGTCGGAATTAGATAATGCTAACGAACACTTTAGCATATGTCAATATGGCGTCGCTGCAACAAATATTGATTCGTCCAGCATCAATTTTTGTTAATAGACAGATAATTAACTACATATGACAACAGCGAACGAATTAAAACCCCTTTTTGCGTAACTTTTAGACATCTCTGCTAAGAATAAAAAAGTGGCACCCCTACGTAAATGTATCTTCTTTATTCTTTTTAAATCATTTTCTTTTTTTGTGTTCGTGATCGTAAGACGTACGCAACATTCCAATAATTGTTAACTACTATTATGGCCGCCTGGGATCAATCCTGTTTACACATCTAATTATAATAATTAACTGGTACTTCTTCAGTTTAAAACCTGCTTTTTTTTCGTGAGAATCGTTGTGAAATACCCGGCGGCCGACGGAAACCCTCGAATTATACCGAGCGAAAACAAAAACAATCTACCCTATTAAATTAATAATTTATACTATTTTTATTTATTTTTTATGGGCAAGTGTTGTTTCTGATGTTTTTTTTTATTTGTTAATAATATTTTTTCTTTTAATAAATTAACAATTACATTTTTATTTTGTTTTGTGCATGGAAATATGTTGTATATGTTCTTTTTTGAGAGCCTATTACATTTATAAGTTCAATGAGAATTATATCTAGAGAAAAACAGCAATCATTTTATAATATTTAAGTGGGAGTCATTATTGAGATGAGTATTATTTATTAATTTTATTTTATTGTGGAACATTATCCTCATCTTTTCTTACTTGGGTCAAGGCGTTTCAAAGAAAAATTCCTCTGGCCTTCGTCAGGTGAGGAAAATAGTCCAATTAAAATAAAAATTAATAAAAAAATACTCATCTCAATAATGAATTTCAATCAAATAATATAAAATGTTCGGTATGAATCCGACCATGGGAGATCAGATAATAAATAAACGTGAATTTATAAGACCAAAAATGTCAACCATTTAGGGCCGCGACGCAGTTAATAGAGATGTTGAATCTCTACGGTTCCAGGTGATAATTGCCTGAAGATAGCGGTTTCAATCCAACCCAAATCAGGTCAGAGTTTTACTTCGCGTAAACGTGATGAAACGATAACAATTATAGAAGGCAGTAGTTGCAGTGGATGCAGTCAGGAAAGTCATAGTGTCCATCCCGTTGTGGTTACCACCTGAGTAAGGCCAGTGAAATAGTTGTCCGAACTGTTGTATAACAACTACGAAAATATGGGGATAATATTTAGCAATATAATAATATTAACAATTATATATATATATATATATATATATGTGTGTGTGTGTGTGTGTGTGTATGTGTGTGTGTTAACGCTCAACATATACATTAAGAAACTAATACATATATACTATTTATGCAACATTGTACTTGTCAGTGGTGTAAAGAGCACCACCTTAGGACAAAACACATTCACCTATGAAAAATATGCATATAAGAGTATTAGACACAGATTTAACTACACGGAAAAATAAAATATGAAAACCATCGAAAATAAATTCATATAAGTTTGCCGAGAAAACAACACCAGTACCACTGTGTTCTGGAAATATATAACTATCTAAACATCACGTTTATTTTTTTAATCTTATTAATTTGTCCATATACCCATTTAAAATCACTATTAACCAGCTTTTAATACGTACAGTAAAGAAAGGGCAACCATTAATACAACTAAGTGTATGAGAAGTACCGACAATAGAAATACAAAAAAACTTTAAATAAAAGCAAGAAAATTGCCGCTAGATTAATATCATTTTACACCTCCCAACTGTCAAGAACTTAATAGCATGTAATGGCACATCCCTCCCTTCTCTGAAAACAAGAAAATAAACTAATCAAGATTAGAGATTAAAAAAATACAATCAACACTTCCCAAAAGGAAATTCACTTCACCACGAATAAAAGCTATACAGCAATAAAACAACCTAAGAGATGGACAATTTTTAATCAAGGGCAATAAATAACCGCAAAGCAAAAAATCACTTTACATCTAATGAGAGCTTTAAAACAGAAAACATCATATCTTATCCCTCGCCACACCTAAAAACCTTCTGCGCACAGTCACAAATAATACACATACATTTTCTCCAGAATGTAGATAGTACACACATATCTTATAAATACCAATATATATTGACACCCGTTTCAATATAAATTATTTTTTGTCTGATGAAGTGTTATCTCTGAAGTCAGACTCATATAAAACATGTTTGCCTATATTTAACCAATTATAAACATACTATATACAACTGCCTTGTGCACATATACGGCATACTCACGTTTGACACACGTCAGATCACCGAAGCTAAGTAACGATAATCCTAGCTAGTACTAGATTGGATACCATTTGGAACTTCCAGGTGCCGGTTGTGCTCTCCGTTTATCTCGGCATTGTTTCCAGTCGTTCTGGACTTCTCCTTGACACTGGAATAAAACAGTGTCGATACAGGATAAGTGTGATTGGAGAGAGTGTTAAATATGCCACAAAATAACATGCGCAACTCCCCTTATACGGCGTATCCTTTGTTGTTCCTCACGTACCGGGGACATAGATGTGCACGATTTAATAATCACACGTGTTTCATTGAATTTACATCTGCGAAATCGATAGGTAATAAATATATATATATATATATATATATATATATATATATATATATATATATATATATATACATATATACACGAGGGGCGTGCAATAAGTAATGTCCCTGATCCACTTCCAGTTGGCTGATCCAGCTGGAATTTTGCATGTGTAATGATTTATCAATCTAGGGGTTATGTAGCAAATAACAAAATTACAGCTCTAAACTTATTGTGGTTTCTGATTTACAGGTGTTTGAACCGAGTAAGGTGTGAAATAAAGTCTGTTGAATGTCGAGCAGTGATCCGGTTTTTGTATTTGAAAGGCCGCACCCCACAGGAGACTTTTGATAACATGAAAGAAACTTGTGCTGATAATGCCCCATCATATGACCTTATAAAATCCTGACATCGTGAATTCAAACATGGCCGGAAGTCTGTGAAATCAGCTCCCAGACCTGGTCGCCCCCCTTCTGCTATTGATGAGGCATACGTCCGTCAAGTTGAGGTTGCCATTCTGGAAGATAGGCGCATTACTATTCGCCAAATAGCCCATGATTACAAGATTAGCACAGGGTTTGTGGAAACTATCGTTCATGACCATTTGCATATACATAAGGTGTCTGCCAAATGGATTCCTATGTTGCTCACACCATTCCAGAAGAGAGTAAGCTTCAACTGCTCGAGGATTAATTTGCAGATATGCCAAGAAGATTAGTCAAAGTGTTTCAAAAGACTGATCACTCAGAATAAAACCTGGGTCCAACATTATGATCCAGAGACCAAAGCCCATTCAATGCTTGGAATCACTTGGACTAACCACCTCAAAAGGAGGCAAGGGTGTATCCCTGCGTGGGCAAGGTTTGCTAGCAGCCTTTTGGGATCAGGACGGAGTAGTGATGACAGATTTCCTGGCAATAGGTACCACAATTACCGGAGCTTATTATGCTTCACTTTTGAGGAAATTAAGGGAAGCTATCCAAATCAAGAGGCGGGGCAAGATCCTCAAAGGTACTCTCTTCCTGCATGATAACGCTCCGGTCCACAATTCGTACGTCGCCAGGTCAGAAGCACGGGCGTGTGGTTATGAAATCCTTCCCCATCCTCTCTGCTCTCCTGACGTTGCACCCTATGACTTTTACATTTTCCTAACCATGAAGTTGTTTTTGAAAAGAAAGCGTTTCCCAGATGATGCAGCCTTGATATTTGAAGTCACTTCGTGGTTAGAGGACCAACCTGGGGGGGTTCTAAAAACGGTCTCCAGAGCTGCATCAAACGATGGGAGAAATGCATAACTCTAGGTGGTACCTATCTAGAGAAAGACTAACAACTGTGCCAAGTTTCGTTGCTCTACTTCTATGGGAAGTGGGTGAGGGGAATTACTTATTGCACACCCCTCCTTTATATATATATATATATATATATATATATATATATAAATATATATATATATGTGTGTGTGTGTGTGTGTGTGTTATTGTGTGTGTATGTTTGTGTGTGGAAGCAGAAAAAAGAGGCAAAAGGAAAGTAAAGAAGAGCGAAAAATGAGGGACGAACAGAACAACAGAAAAAGAAAGAGGGTCACATTTCAATAAAAAAAGACGACTCATCTAACTATTACCATATATTTGGTGCATTCTCTTTGTGTTTTAACAGCGTACTTTTTTTACATTATATTTGATCAAATGATTGTAAATAAGACTGACAATCACTGATTTTTCTTTATTTTACTTTAATGTTTACTTTACGAATAATTATAGTATTGCTTGCGTGGTTTAGTCTGGCAACAAGATTTTTTTAAAGCTTCCGTATATTATATGTTAGTTTGCTATTTCTTCTAGAATTAACAAAGTGTTGTAATTTAAAGTGGATTCTTATTTTCGTTTCATGTTTTATTTATATTTTCTATGCAATTGTCTTTAACCATAAGTGCAGTGTGACATAGTGTTTTAATGTGAAACAGCCGATTCCAACTCTGTGTAACAATATCTATTATTATGTCGAAAATATTCGACAACCCTTCAGTTTTCATGTTTAATCTACTAGAAAATATAATGGTATATTTGTTCTATAAGGTGGTCAGAAACGTTCTGGTAGGCGTTTTTTTATTTTGTTTTCCAACGATGTATTTTGAAACAATTCTCGTTATACTATATTTACTTCATGTTACTAGCTGGGAAGGGAGTCCGGCTATGCCGGGCGTAAAATACACTTAAATAGACTTCCTATATATTATTATAGAGTCGTTATTTCAAAAGTAAACAAAAAAGTACTTATGTGACATTAGATAATATCGAAGCCGAAACTGTAACTTTAAAAGCTGGTGAAGTTACTACTGTAACAACGTTACACGCATATAAAGCGATTGAAAATTAAAAATTAACGAAGATAAATGTACAAAATATTTAACGATTGTTTCCAATTAAGACTGTTTTTGTCCTTTTAAAACGATTTTAACCGGCTTAAGATCCGTAAAGAACGGCTCGTTAAAAAGCAAATAATTTTATGACCAAGGGACCGGTCAGCGTCTCAGTTTCGGAGAAGATACATTTGAAAATATGGATACAGACAGACAGATTGAAATACATACCGACCGACAGAAAAATATATAACCGTTTATATATTACATTTCAAAAAGCGGGCTTCGCTCTATATTATCGTTTAATTTACAACCGTTTTGAAACCATTATCTTACTTTCAGAATGTTGTAGACGGGAAATCGCACCCAAAACGCCCAGACACAATAGAGGAGTATACTTGGTATCACACCCCTATAGAATTAGACTCGCCGTTATAATATGGACGAACAAATATACGTCGATATTACTTCAACAGATCCTCAAGCTATGGCAAGTGAACATCGCCCTACGAAGAGACGGAGGACAGCCGAGAAGTCACTTACATGGGGACTCGACAAACCTATCATAGAACCGGCCTCAAGTGATGGAGACTGGGCGATATTCATTGACTCCTGCTATATAGATACAATAATATGTGTGGGTTGACGGAATCAACAGCGTAAAGAAACGAGCTGAGAATGGCCTTTGCCCCAGAAGTAAACAGGCTGTTGTTCGACATAGTAGGAACAGAAATACTGAACTCCATCACGGCGGAATAGCTGTTACGGCACATAAAGCTCGTAGATGTCAAAAGCGTACATAAGAAGTGTACCGGCAAGAATTTCACTTCCTAAGGCAGAGGGAGAGGAACTCCATTACGGACTTCGTGCCATGACTTAGACCAGTTCCAAAATTCTGCGACTTTTCAGTGCCTTGTCCGAATGGGATAGGGTGCGGTCGGGAAGTCACCTACTCCAACGATATGATAACAGGATACATAATTGGAGGTCTTGCAAATCTGGAGCATACAAGCAAGTTGATATCTGAGGCTGCGGCACCTACGACACTGGAAGAAAAATTCAACAGACTCGTCAGCCTATAGACCGCGGTCAAGTCTACCACCCATATTTACAGTAGTTTATACCCTACTGTAACGAACATACAGATGTCTGCCTGCAAGCAGCGGCTTCGGGAGGACCAGGCCGTATTAATACCGTAAGAAACTGAACTCTGTTGGAAGGGCTCACACCATGACTGCTCAAAAGGGTGAGGGGGTTCCCAACAGCAAAGATGACGTGGCACAATTGCGATGTGACCGGGCATTCAAAAAGGGTCTGCCGAAAACCGAAGCCGGGGCCCAGCAACAGATATACAGCGGGAGTGGTCGGAGCAGAATGAAAAGCTCTCACCATCCAAAGACACAACAGGATCTTAACCCGATTATTTACGAATAAAAAGGAGAGGTGAAGCATACCTGACAAACCCAAAGACCGTGTCGCACCTTATTTCGAGCAAAAACAAGTTCTGAAGAGGTACTCTAGACACGTTGACTTGAAGTCAGGATCAGTTGATCGGGTTGCGTGTCGGTCACGTAATCAAGTTCGCTGAACCGAGGATATTTGGGTTGGACTTGGAAGGCGACGGACGGCTTAGCAGTCGTCTCCCCCGTCACTGGGGGGACGCTGACGTGTGTAGAAATACGACGAAGAGAAACCACGCAAGCCGGATATTTACTTTCCATATTTCTGAGAGACATCTTGAAAAGTGATTAAAAACTATAAACCAATTTCTTGTTTTGTTGTGAAATGAATCTTCGTCCAAAACTGGTACACATCTACCCTCCAAGACACAAGATGGTTCACGGTAAACAAACATCCACGACGCAGAAGGTATGTTCAAAAATACTAGTACCCCACACACACATAGCGGCATGTGAACGAATAGACTGAAAAACTAGACAATCACACAATATTAACTCTGATTAGATATATCACACGACGGTCCCTCTTATTAGATATATGTATATATATAACAACCGGTGTCATTCATTACAGTTTTTTTAATAATGTAGGCAAAACCATTACGGTGGTGGAGTATGAGATGGATGAAATGCATTAGAAATTTCGAAAACATCCAGCATTACTCGACAGAAAAATCTCTAATTCCCTTCCAGAACAATGCCCGAGCGCACGTTACTAAACCGACCGTACAGAGGGTTAACCTATTCGGCTACTCGCTCAACTTCTGACAGCTTCTATTTAAAGAATTTTTACCACTACGTGATAAATGCTCAAAAACCAAAGCGATATCAAAAGCGCTTTCGGTTACCTCATCGCAATCAGAATGCAATACTCATTCTTAACTGTCATTTTACTTACATCATTTGAAATCAAAGTTAAACTTTCTGCAAGAATTTTCTTCTCGGCCTATTACATACATGTTGTTTATTTGGTAATAAGCTGCATATGTATATGATATCTTTTAATATGTATTGCAACTATATAAATCTGCACAAGATCATACTTGACAAATTAAAAATTAAAAAAAAAATATGCGTAGATTAATGAGAATTAATGTGCAACTAAATTATTTCTTTCATAATTAAGACAACCATTAAGAGAAAATGGGATATTTCTCGGTGTTTTATTCACTATAACATCTATACACATTAATCTATTTAACCGTACAACATGTGATTTTTCCGTTAATCTTATGTCTATATATATCTACTAGCATTTTAGTCTAGGTGTTTGGAGGTGTATGTTGATAACAAACAACAAAGAAAACGGTCATTTTTTTTTAAATTTGACCTCTATTATACCCCTTAATATTTTTTTCTTTTAGGCTCAAATCAAATAATTCAGTTAGATCCATGTCGAAAGCACATATGTCTAAAATTTCATGTGTTCAGACCCAAAATTGTCGTAGGAGTTTGGTAGATTTCTAAAGATCGAATCGTTAAACTTTGACCCCTTAACAGCCAAATCTCTGCCCGAAAACGCTTTACAAGGATTTTCCCAAATCTAACTACCTGTATATCAAATTTCGAGTGAGTAGAGTAAAAATTGACAGAGTTATTGAATAGAGAAATGTACCCACACAGACATGTTCACTTTTATATACATATATATATGTATGTATATATATATATATGGATCTATCTATATATCTATAAAAGTGAACGTGTCTGTGTGTCTCTGTGTGTGTGTGTCTGTCTGTGAACATTTCCCTACAAAACATATTCGTCAATTTTCAGTCTACATACTTGAAATTTTAAATACAGGTTACTGAGATTTGGGAATATCTGTGTAGTCTGTCTTGGGCAAAGTTCAACGATTTAGCCTTTGAGATCTGTAGCCAATTCCTTCGCCTATTTTTAGTATAAATATTTGAAATTTTAGATATGTGTGCCTTCGACAGGGGTCTAACTTAATAACTTGATCTGAACCAAAAACAATAAATATTAAGAGGTCATTAAAGGGGTGAAATTAAAAAAAAAACAAATTCTTGTCTTTTTTCTCTCTTATTTTCCCTGTCTGTCCTGCTCCAACCAAGTCTATCGACCTGCTCTACAAACTCCAAAACCTCAAAAATCATGATCAATCTCTCAAAAAGAAACACGAATAAACCTAGAACCAACTCTTCCAACGTAGACCTCTACTACCTGGTCTCCTTCTCCAACATCAGGGGTCTACGTTCCAACCTTCCAGAGGTTGAAACACAATAACATGAGACGAAACCAGACATATTCTTCATAGGTGAAACTGGCATAGGGCCAACCACTTCTCTAGACGAATTCATAATTAAAGGATACTCCAACTTAACATCTAAATCTGATCCCCAAGATCGCCATGGGCATGGAATATGTGGCTACATCAAAGACGACATTCCATGTTGTATGGATATCTCCAGATAAGACCCTAATTTACCTTATATGTTCTTTCGGGCTGCACTAGCTTACCCCATTGCATTTAAATTTGCCCTCTATCGCCCCCACAACAGTGGGATTAAGAGCATGTCTGAGAAAATTGACCAACTCCTGTCTGCTCCTCCTTCGGCTAACATTCACATTTGCGGTGACTTCCATGTCCATGATGTGGAATGGCTGACCCCCTCAAATAAAACCGATGACGAGGGGAGGTTTTGTCATGATTTTGCCATTGCCTATGAACTCACTCAGATTGTTCACGAACCCACCCGTGTGCCCGATACACCCGGTCAATTTGCAAGCCTTCTATCCCTTTTCCTCACAACATCCCCTGAGTTGTGTTCATGTTCCGTTATATCTTCTCTGGGATCCTCTGATTGCTCCGCTGTAACAGTTAATATAAAACTGAAATGTAATATGTCTCCAGACGTACCTCTCCACCGTACTGTATATCGATACTCTATGGCTGACTGGGATAGCTTCCGCACATTCATATCTGACCTACCTCTGCATTCACTGTTTAAAAAGGATATGTCCTCTATAGTATACAGACCTGAGCGAATGGGTAATTTTAGGCATAGATCGATTAATACCATCCAAAAAACTCCAACGAAAACCTACCAGCCATTCATGGTTCTCCCCTGAATGTTCTGCTGCCATCGTTCACAGAAATCACTTTTCCGATAGCTACCAACGAAATAGATGTACTGAGTCTAAAGCTGCTTTCAGAAATGCCAGCAACCACTGTAAAAGAGTAATAAAAAATGCAACAGAGCTATATGCTCAGCTGTTTAACCCAAAGTAGCTGAGCAGCGGCTTGGTTCCGACCAGTTCTGTCAAATAGCAAACAGGATTTTGAACAGAAGCGTGCGTTCTATCCCAACTATCATAAATGACCCTGAGGTCATCTTATCAGGATCAGACAAGACAGACAATTTGCCAAGAACTTTGCAGCTAATTCTATTCGGTTTCCTTTCCAGGGCAATGGCTTTTGACATATCAAAGGCCTTCGATAAGGTATGGCATAATGGCCTACTTCACTATATTTCCAGCTACGATATTACTGGAAATGTTTTCTCAATCATTAAATCATTCCTCTCTGAGAGGTTCATAAGAGTAGTGGTTGATGGGCAGAAATCAGAGGCCCACAGTATTAATGCTGGAGTTTCCCAGGCGTCCTTCCTGATCTACATCAATGATCTCCCAAAACATGTGCTTAAATCATTCGTTGGCATCTATGCTGATGACAGGACAATCTTTGGCAACACATCAAAGGCCATAAATGATAAAGTTCTCTCTAACAATCTCTCGTCCGATCTTGAGCATGTGGTACAATGGGGGAATTAATTCATCCAAAACCAAGCTTCTTTCTTCACATCATCAACGCTCTGATCCCTATCTGGCATCAATTGATGGCTTTCGTCTTGGGGAGGTTCTATGTTTTTTACAAGTTTCTGGGGTTGACCTTTACTCCTGATCTCAAATGAAACAAGTACATAAAATATGTTGCCAGGGACGCTGGGATACTGGTGGGATCCTTCTACCGCTCCAGAAGATACCTCACTACTGATGCAATTCTCTATCTGTATAAAAGCCAAGTACGTCCAAGCATAGAGTACTGCTGCCACATTTGGGCAGGAGCTGCTAAAACAGCTTATCCTGCCTTGACAGAGTACAAACTAGACTTCGTGGTTTAGTGGGGGGCCCTTTTCTCTTCCCTGCAACCTGTCTCCCACAGAAGAGACGTTGCGAGCCTGTTTTTGTTTTATCATTTTTTCCATGGCAAGTGCTCGTCTGAGCTCCAATCCCTCGCCAATCTTTCACGAGAAACCCCTGTATGGCAGAAACTACTGTCAATGATTTTCCCTACTCTTTATATGTGCCTAATCCAATCGTAGATCCATGAGCAAAGCTTCTTTCTTAGAACTGCACACCTGTGAAACTCTCTGCCGCTTGCCTGTTTCCCACCTGACTACAACATGGATGTCTTCAAGTCCAACATATACAAACTCCTGCCAAACCGCCCGCTTAAGTAAGACACTCTATCAAAACCCCCAATACTAATTATTACTACAATACTATCTCATTGATTACTGTACACATAGTAACCCTTATCCCTGAGTGTCTTTCGGGCCTTGATAAGTCGTGACCCTCATGTAAAAAAAGCACCTCCAAACATCCGGGCAAAGCTGGGATGAAATACTAGTATATCTATAAAAGTGAAACTGTTTGTATGTCTGTGTACAACTTTTCGGTCTACAGACTCGGGATTTGACATGAGATGTATTGAGATTCTGAGAAAAAAATATTTTTAATGAGGTTTCGGCCAGACATGTGGCTGTTTACGGGTCAAAGTTCAACGGTTTGACTTTTTAGCACTCTAACAAACGTCCCCGCTAATTTTGGCTCTAAATCCTTAACATTTTAGATATCGAATTATTGGACATAGATCTAAATTATACTACAGTTTGAGCCCAAAACAATAAATATTAAGGGTCTTAATTGGAGTCAAATTTAAAAAAAAAAATTGATCCCCGCTGTCCCTACCAAATTAGTAGGCAATTTTTCGTCTATCATTTCAAATTTGACATAAAATCTATTCAGATATGGGGCAAGTTTTTAATCTTTTATTTGGCTTCAAAGAGTCAAAGTTCAAAAGATTTATTTTTTGCGGTTTTCAGCAACAAATTAAGTCACTTTTGGGTGTAAATATTTAAAAATTTATATAACAAGTATTCAGATAGGTTGCACGCTTTTTAATCGTGTTTTCGGCGAAATTTGGCTGGAAAGAGGTCAATGTTTACAGGGTTGGCCATTTGCAGGCTCTACCAAACTCCTCCGCTAATTTTTGGTCTAAATAATTGAAATTGTAGATGTTGGTTAGTTGGATATGGGTCGAGCATTTTAATTCAATTTGAGCCCAGGGCAATAAATGTTAATGGGTACGAATTTAGGGTCAAAGTTCAAAAATAAATTTGGTCTCTAATAACTTTTCTCTATGGTAGTTAAGGAAGCCTATTATATAGAATGACATTACCTACATATTCACACTTTTTATCTATCTATCTATATATCTATCTATCTCTCTCTCTCTCTATATATATATATATATACATGCACATTAAGTTATTAACAGTACATAGGACCCGAACAAAGCCGTACAGTGCTACCAGTATTGCATAAAATTATCAGAGTATAGATATTTTAATGCTTTATCTGTATAATATTTTACAACATTTTATTATAAATTATAAATCATTATATATTGTTCTTTTCATATAAGTAATATGTTGTCGCAATGAACAGTAATTAATTAATATTACATATGAATATATTGGAATCGATTATTAAATCAGTTATAATATATTTGACGAATAATATTCAAGGATATAAAATATAGGCATGCGCAAGGTTAAAATCAAATAAGAAGTTTACAAACCTAATACAACCTTCCACACTACCTTTCATTATTTTCTTACAGATATCAATAGCGAAAGGGGAGATATTTTACTTTACTAATGCAGCAGCTGTCATACTTATATAAGAATTATTTAGATTTTTCGAACTATTGGTCTTATCTAGAGTGTCATTTGCATTACGCTTCGGTGGATGTAACTTCATCCCATCTTCAGGTGTATCTTGTGAAACAGGGGGATGTTTCTGACGAGTTCAGAGGTTCGAATGCTATTCCGAACGGAACTGTTTATTTACTTCGAAGAAATAGCATGCTCTTGTATCATCAGTCATGACTGGTTAGATCTTATAAATTAGTCAGAAAATATCATTTTCCCATTGATTTTTCCAAATCCTCTAACCACAAAGCTACGGATCATTAATAAGACCTCTGCTCAGTCATGCCTCCCTTGTGAATTAAACAAATCGTTAACTTCGAAAGTCCGTCCCAATCTCCCGAGTTTTACAAGATACATCTGAAGAGGTTCAAAGATATCAACAACAGATACGTTGTTAAAAT
Source organism: Euprymna scolopes (assembly GCF_053919585.1). Classification (NCBI taxonomy): domain Eukaryota; kingdom Metazoa; phylum Mollusca; class Cephalopoda; order Sepiida; family Sepiolidae; genus Euprymna; species Euprymna scolopes. Next base: position 85,841,333 of record NC_136491.1, read on the forward strand.
GACACGCAAAATGAGAACAGTATTCCGATGACTTACAATGATACACATAAACGTTTCTCATCTCAATTATTCAGAAAGGTATTACTATTTTTTATTAGATGAAAAATTGTAAAACACTTCAACGCTAACAGTATTTAAATTCATCTCTGCCTACTTAAATATAACTTATTTCTAAATATTTCTGAAACAACCAAAATGTGTATATCTTTTTATATCAGTATATGTTTACATGTATCTGCTTATAATAATATCAACATAGGTTTTCTATTGATCAAATAAAAGAATGACTTTACTGTTTATCATTTAATATGTGTGTTTTTGTAGTAACACTATAGTTAACTAATGTTTTAATTGATCTACACAGTGCGATGCAACTTTAATATATTTTAGGTTTGCCTACAAACAATCATTTGGACTTTCGACAGTAAGAATACTAATTGACTGGGTATTTCATTTTTTAATAAAGGGGCGTTTAAACTATTAATTATGACGATGCCTATGCACTGCAAAATAACAAAGTATATACATAACCCAAGTAAATATCATATTTTATAATATAACTGATCTATAGTATAAATATCAGTCAACTAAATAACGAATGCACGCCTTAGTCGATATCGGCAAAAACCTATTTCATGATGCTAGATTAAATCTAATTGTATTCCTGAATGGGAGGGCATGATTAATTTCAGACTGTTCTTTACATTTTCTGGAGTTTATGTTGTGGCCAAATAGGAAAATATACTTTTCGTGTTGACACGAACAAATTTTATGCCTAAATTCTAAAAGATTGGATCTTTTCAGAGAGCAATTCTGATTGCTGATTTTTTTAGATAAGTAGACAAATAACTAATATATCTTTTGATAGCATGTTTTGTTAAATATTTTCTTTTGTTACTACTTTACGAAGCTTTGTTTTAACCACGTAATACATATACTAAAACAAAGAAGACGAAAAAAATTCCATCGTCACAACAAAAAAAAAGAAAAAAAATCCAATAAAAATCAGTCGATTTTTATTTTTATTTGATCATTTTTATTCAACTTCCAGTTAAATGATCTATTTTTCAATAGCCGACAAGCGAGTTCTGTCTTACATGCCCGACGGCTCATATTTCGCAATTTTGATTTATCAGGTTCGATCGGCCACTATTTTGTTCGAACGCTCTCGTACCAAAAGAACTGGAAATCAGATCACAAGAGTTGATTGGTCAAATAAATAAGTTTATAGGTTAGGGAATGTTGCGTGTCTATACAGAAATAAAAAAAAGTATGATCTTAGTGTTTTAACTGGGAAACCAATTATTCACGAGGAGTTCAAGATGCGGAAGATATGCGCAAATAGTTCCCAAGTTTGCTCAGAGAAAACCAGAAGAGAAGGTGCTGCCCTGATTGCAAGGAGATAGTGAGACGTATCAATTCAGATTTCGCAGTTTCTCATGCTGGTGTCCTGCTGTGAAAGCTGAATTTACTGCTATTCCTTAGAAACAAGAGACATAATTCCCAGTGAAGAATGTTGGCTTTTCCAGACTCAAAAAAGTCCGACATAGCTAATCAACCGAGAAATATATAATGCCCACATTATTTGAAAGTATGTGTATGAGTTGCATGCACTGGGTTCTTCCCTGAACAAACGGCCAACAAGAAATACTATGTTGATGTTTTACGGAATTCAGGCAAAAATTCCGTCGGAAGAATCCAGAACGCTTCAAATCGTAGCAATCGGTTTTCTACAAGGACAATGCGCTAGTCCACAACGTCATGCTTGCTACAGACTATTTTACTAAGATGAGCACCAAGAGAGGTCTTCCCCCTCCCTTGCTCTCCGTGAATCTTGCTTATTCCCTAAGCTCAAGGAACACATAGGAGGCTACAAATATGAGTCAATTTTTTAGATGAAAACGGATGTGACGCAAGTCAGTGACACTCTCACACAAGAAAACTTGTAACGGCCATTCCAGAAGTTGTGTGAACGGTACAAAAGGTGCATTGCAGCCAAGGAGATTACGTCAAAGGGGAACTAGAGGTTCATGTGTGTAGTATTAATCAACGTGCCCAGAAGAAAAAAGGCTGGGAACTAAATGAAGCCACCTCGTGCCCATAAGAAAAAAAGGCTAGAAACTAAACATGTTTTGGATTTCGTTTACATACGTGGTTGCGTTTACTGCATACATATATATATAATAACAAGTTTTATGAAAATATAAAATTATTCAGAATATGTATACGGACAGAGAGCCCTAGTATATAAACACATGATTCGATTGATTTTGAATTTTAATCTAAAATTCAATCAAGTAATCAATACATAAATATATTTCAGATTAAACAAAGAGACTTCTCTACTGAATAAGTTACACATTGGCAGCCAAGGCAATAAAACTTGCTTTTCAATAGTTTAATGACGACTAGAGTTAAAAAGCATTACTTTAATTTCCGAATAGAGAGAAAATATATTTAACAAAATGGCTGGTTTCACGGAGATGAGATGTTTACAATGAATGCAATATGAGCTCAAGACAATTGCATTAGAATAATACGGCGAGGCGTGAAGTAAAACTGACTGATATAATTAGAGTAAAGTGGTATAAATTATGATACTATGATGGGAATTAGGCTGTTAAATTTAATCAAGCAATGCTATAACTTTGATAACGCTATCTTTTTTCTCATTGAATAAAGTAAAAGGCATTGTTATAGACAGTATAAGGTTTATCTAATACAATACGTGATACACACCCAAACGCTGCAATATGTATGTATATATATATATATATATGTATATGTATATGTATGTACATATATATATATACATACATATATATAAGTATATATATACATATATATATGTGCATACACACATATAAATATATATGTATATATATATATATATATATATATATTTATATGTGTGTGTGTATTTGTGTCTGAGTTTGTATCTGTATGTTTCCGTGTGTGTATGTGCATTCGAGTATGTAAATAGCTGTTAATAATATTTTTCTGTGCAATAATTATTGTTTCAGGCTTACACAATCGTCAGTGTACGAATTGAAAATTGCAATTAGTTTGACATTGGAGCCTAAGTACAACATTGCAGTTGGCTTGTGTGCAAATTCAAAATAACTAGAAATAGATGTTTGTATTACGAGAAAAATAGTATATATGCCTATTCAACAGACATTAACAGTAAAAAAAAAATACTAATATTAAAAGTTTAAACGTTCAACATGTAGGTTCCAATATAATACTCTAATGAAAAATGTATACTTATTCCTAATATACTGACTCTAATAAAAAGTAAAGGCAAATGACGTATTCATTATTAACGATACAATTATCTGCTTTGGTTCTATAAAAGAGACTCGAAACCAAAACAAAAAAATCTCCACCGTCATCCCTTGGACTTTGAGCCACGCCCTTCATATATAAAGTTTAAAGGAATAATTAAGCACCTACTGATTTCTATCTGCTTTAGCTTGAAGAATTTACCAAGGAGAACCAAGTATGGGGTTTGAATGTGTTCTCTATGATGGGGCATGGATTTTAAATTCCACACTACCAAAACGGTAAAGCAATATTTGAAATTGTATGAATGGGTCGTTTATACGTTTGGCGTATGAGACTCACAATACACCGAAAGCTATAATATGCGCGAGGACATAAAAATGTGTGTTCAAGTATAATTTGTTTTAATTGCTTTCGTGATTGACATTCAAATAAACCTTAGCGTTTTATATGAGGCAATATCGGAGAATTAATTAAAGAAATTAGTTTACTACGTGTTCATTATTTCCCAATTAATTACGGATAATATTTCATTGCACACTACACATGTGTTTCAAATGATGTTGTAAAAAATATATTCGTAATTATTATTCCTTTTTACGGATATGTAAAATAGAAACTCAAGAAGCTTAAAACTATCAACAGTGAAATACTTCTTTTTATTCGGAGTGCATGAAAAAGCAATGGATTTTAAAATTTGTTTTAGTATGCAGTACATTTTCCACCTAATCGTTTTATTTTGCAACAATTAGACATCTAAGCGTTTTAATATACGCCACATGTGTCATCTAATCGTTTTATTATGCAATACTTGCACGTCTAAGCGTTTTAGTATAGAACACGTTGGCCATCTGATCGTTTTATTCTGCAACAGTTAGCAATGTAAGCGTTTTAGTATACAGCATATTGGTCATCTGATCGTTTTATTATGACAGAATTCGTCATCTAAGCGTTTCAGTATATCGCGCATCTAATCGTTTTATTATGCAACAGTTGGTCATTTAAGCGTGTTAGTCTACAACAAGTTGGTTATCTAATCGTTTTAGTTAAGAACACATTGTTAGCCAATCGTTTTAGTATAAAACCGTTGGCCATCTAAGCGTTTTAGTATACAACCCATTGGTCGTCTAATCGTTTTATTATGCAGCAATTGACCATCTAAGCTTTTAATATACAACAAGTTGGTCATCTAATCGTTTTATTATACAATACTTGGCCATCTAAGCCTTTAAGCATACAGCTCATTGGGCATCTATTCGTTTTAGTATACGACACATTGATCATCTAATCTTTTTAGTATACAACACATTGGCAATATAATCGTTTAAGTATACACCCCATTGACCTAATTGTTTTAGTATACAAGACATTGCCCATCAAATTGTTTTCGTATACAACAATAGACCATGGAAGCGTTTTCGTACACAACATATTTGTCATCAAATCGTTTCAGTATACAACACATTAGTCATAAAATCGTTTTAGTATACAACCCATGGGTCATCTAATTGGTTTAGTATACAACACATTGCCACTTTAATTGTTTCAGTATCCGAGAAATTGCAAATCAAATTGTTTACTATACAACACACTAGCCACCTGCCCGTTCTAGTACACAGCACATCGGTCATGTAACCGTCTAATTATATAACATATTGGTCATCTAATCGTTTTAGTATAGCACACATTAGTAAGCTAACTGTTTTAGTATAGGAGACATTGGTCCTTTAACCGTTTTAGAATACAACACAGTGACCATCTAAGCGTTTTAGCATATATATATATATATATATATATATATATATATATATATATATGTATATATATATGTATATATATAGAGAGAGAGACATAGAGAGAGAGGTAGATAGTAGAACCCTGTGGTACGGCATTAATTATACGATACAGTATATAATATACATTTTGATAATATAATAATATTACACATACCACCGAACCGCAGGGTAAATACTGTATCCAGGAACCGGAAAAAAACATCGTATTCTACGTACACTATTTACGCCGTATTCAAGGGGTCAAAACAGATGCCACATGTTATCTGTCTACACAATTTGCCACCCTATTATGCAAATATAATGCATTTTCTACATATTTATAAAAACTCCTACTTTGTATTTAAATCTTAAGTTCCAATAACTCCCCAGTCAGAACCGCTAACTTCTATACCCATACATATCCCGACCTGTCTACGTTCGTAATTGGCTCATAAACTCATGCACAAACCATTACCTTTTATTTTATCAGTTACAAAAAAAAAATCTGCATTATACAGTTCAGTTTTCACATCGCTTTATATGGTTATATGCATCTTTTATATAAACGAACACGCTAAACCTTTACAAACATCGTCGCTTATTCTCTGCGAATGAGAGAGAGAAAGGGAGAGAAAGAGACAGAGAAAGAGAATGAGAGAAAGGGATAGAGAGAGAGAGAAAACAGCATTTAAATCAGCGTAGGCGTGCTAAACATTTGAACGTATTTATTTATGAAAGCAAGTATGCACAGACATAGAGAGAGCAAAAGAGAAAGAGAAGGATAAAGCTGCCGTACTCACAGAAGACGTGCCAGATTTCTGAACAAATTTTATTTAGTTAAGCATGTTTACACGGGGAGAGAGAGTGAGAAAGACGGAGTGAGAAAGAGAGAGATAGAGAGAGAGAGAGCAAGAAAGTCATGCTATACATGTGTACTTATTTGGTTCGCAAAGGCACGCACACCACCTGGTACGTTTTAAATGAGGTATTTAAACACCCCGTAGCGTCATAAGTGAACGGTCTGCGAGGCGACTAAGTGGTTCCTTTTTGGCCTCTTTAACTTCTTAATCTTACACGTTCGAACCTGGCAACTGCGAAAATGTTTTTGCGCTTGATGCTCTTTTAATTTTTTATAGGGATTTGCTTAATTTTTTATTTTTAAAGGGACGCACGGATAATTACTAATATAAAATATCTAAAATATTTGTAAATACAAAAAGGTCAAAGAGAAAATATACTTATATTTTGTGTTATGCATATATTGTCGCCCGTCCTTCCTAGGTTTGCAAGGTTTCTCAGTGCGGCAGGACCCGTCAATCGATTTGGTTGGTCTAAATTTCACGATCGGGTTGATATGCCGCGGCTTCGTCGATCCGTCGGCTAGAAGAAAAGCAATTCTATGCATGCAAAAGAACGGGACAACTTAGACCTCTATTCTACTGAGTACATTCAAGATAGATTGATATATTGTCATGTACAATTGTCCGAACTTCAATGTTGATTTTGCCAGACTGCGCTGAGTCCAACAGGTTAATTTTTGTCGGCATTGCAGCGATATGATGCGGGAAGGGAGGGGTGTGGCGACTCTTCAAAAGCGCTTGACTCTGCTTCCATCCCAGCTCAATTCTCTAACTGCCTGTTTCGACGCTGAGACCCGTTCCTATACTCAGAGAAGGGGTTAGACCGAGACCACTTCCTGTGCCAATCGCAGTATATTACGTCACCACTAGGGGAGGTTCGTTCTTCCCCGTGTGCACCGTGTGCCCCGTTTTAACCTGTGGTTCTGCCAGCGCTCTCATGCTCCAATAATGTAACTCCCGCCATCTCAAGTGGGGCGGGCATTGTACTCAAACTATAAAGAATCTTAGAACTTTGTCATTCCATTTTAGGAGTAAATTTATAAAAAAGGGCATTATCATTTGATTGTGATTTTCATAACAATGAAAATTACAATCAAATCTTTCTTTCATAAGGCAGTTTGCAGTCGGGCGGCCACATAAACGATAATCAAAGAATAAAAGACATAATATCTGCCCCTTTTTCTAGCATTTCGTGAGTCCTGGCCTCCCTCCCTGCCGTGCGGAACCAAATTGCCCCCTGGGACGGTCATGTCACATATGTATTGAAAAGTATTTCATGTAGTTTAAAAACATAAAAGTAATGTTATTTTTTAAACAGCATATAGAGCACACGCCTATGAAACTTGGTTTTGCCTTTTTTCTCAAAATTGTATTTTCTCATAGGTATATTTTTAGAAAAATGTCTGTGAACAAAGTTTCTTCTTAAATTATAATGAATGTTTGTTTCTTTGGTCTAAGATTAAAATTTAAAAAGGTTAACGTTGCCTCAAATTATGATTTTTTATATTTATATTGCTAATAATACAAACGGAGTGCTGCATATTTTTGTTCTAAATAAATTATAAATATTTATGACTTCAAAAAATCGTTCATTTTATTGTGCTTCGTTTTATCAATACAGTTTACATGTTTATATGATAATGCACAAATGACGACAGGAATATACTTTTTTAAATTCATAGTGGGTTCGAGAGTATTTTGCCAGCTAAACTCCAGCCATGCCAACATATATACCATGACCTGAACCATACCAGTGACCGCCCGATTTGTTGGCACAAGCTGAATGACACTGCAACAACACAAAATATTCTGGATTCTTCATAATACTTGCACACCGACTTCCTGACAACGATTATCAAAGTTATGATTCGAAAAAAATGTGACAACCCTAGCCAACCCACAAAATGGGGTGTCTATGCTGAAAGCCATTCATAACGAAAAGGAAAAATTGTTCTTAACATCATGAGGTTGGGTGTTACCTACAACAATGACAGGAGTAATTTTTTTTCACGCGTGTGCCTACTACCATCGGGTAATCACTAGTTAACGGGTCCGGCTAGCATATATATATATATATATATATATATATATATATATATATATATATATATATGTGTGTGTGTGTGTGTGTGTGTGTGTGTGTGTGTGTGTGTTTGTGTGTGTGTGTGTGTGTGTGTGTGTTTGAGTATGCGTATGTTCAAGAAGGATTCTCTGATGTTTCCCGGAATTGAATGTTTATCTATGCTTTGGTAAACCCCGAAATCGGCGAAATCATTAATTTGTAATATACTCGATACATTGCCTGCTGTAATAGAATATAACCGCGGTGCGACAGAAATAACCTTCACGTCTATTCACGCAGTAAAATTCGTTTGCTTTAGTCTACATTGCACTGTGGACAACCTACTGAGTATTTCATGAAAATTCTCTTTATACAATAGTTTAATTAATGTGTTTACATGGAATACTAAAGTGTTAGATTATTTTTACCTTTTGCTCAAAGCAGAAACACACGTATGTAACACATATAGAAATAGACAGACTGTCATGTCATGTATATATATATATATATATATATATATATATATATATATATATATATAGATAGATAGTCATCCACATACAGTACTGTTTCGCTGTTTCACAGCTCATCAGTGCGGCTAGACAGGCAACTACCTCAAGCCAGGATTGAAACCTATATATATATATATATATATATATACATATATATATATATATATATATATATATATATATATATATATATGTGTGTGTGTGTGTATATATAATATTTTATATATATATATATATATACATATTATTGTATATATATATATATATACATATTATTGTATATATATAATGCATACATACAATAATAAATATATATTGTTGCATATATATATATATACATATATAATACATATATGTTATTAATTAAGGAATAAAAAACGCAAATTAAATTAGGTGTTTACCTGATACAAGCAAGTATACACTTTAATCCAATATAAATATCAGCATTTATATATTGATATATCAATCCAAACCAAATAAAAAAACTCATTACAAAATAATGGGGAGTAGAGATTATTATAAGAGGTAAGACATTAATATATATATATATATATATATATATATATATATATATATATATATATATATATATATATACAGTGCGTTACTTGCTTTATTGCAGATCATATTTTATTTAATAACTTTCTTAATACTAAACATAATTAATTCAAATTTTGTACAGCCATTGAGCACCATTTGACAGGTTAGTCTATGAAATTTTATCCAAATATTCTTACTAGTTCAAAAGTTATACCAATTTTTGAAAAAGATGAAATTTTTACTGTTTCTCGCTTTATTGCAGGAGTTCTAAAAATGCCTAAAAATGGACGATTGACTGCACCAGAGAAGAACAGGATAACCGCAGGTCTTGCAGAGGGTCTTACAATTCTCCAGTTATCAGAAGAACTTGGTAGAGATAAGAGAACTGTGGCATCCTTTGTGGAGAAGCCAAAGATTTCACCACGTAAGGATAAGGGCAAAAGAAAGGTCATTTCTCCTCGTGACAATAAGCAAAGAAGTCAATAAGGATCCAAATGACACCAGCAGGTCTATTTTTATAAAAGCTGGCGTTGCTTCAATGTCAAGAAAAACAAGATGTAGTATTTTAAACGAAATTGCAAGAAACGTAAAACCCATTTCAAAACCTCCTTTGAACCAAACCAACATGAAAAAACACATAGCTTGGGCACGATAATACATGAACACAGACTTTCAACAAGTTTTATTCACGGATGAATCGAGAGCCACGCTGGATGGTCCAGATGGATGGGCTAAAGTTTGGAGTCCTAAGGGAGATCCTATGCCATATCGTATGAGGCGTAAACAAGGAGAGGGAGGAGTTATGTTTTGGGCTGGAATCGTTGGAGATGAACTCTTAGGACCCTTCAGAGTGCCTGACGGCGTTAAACTTACCAGCCAAACATACATCCACTTTTTGGAGGAGCATTTGTCACCTTGGCTGGACGACCTTCCACTTCTTCGTCGTAGACGCCCTTCTTTTATGCACGATAACGCCCCATCTCACGCTGCAAAAGCTACCAAATCCTACCTTGAGTCTCTGTGGATCAAAGACGAAACTCTCATGACCTGGCCGCCTTGTTCTCCTGACCTGAACCCAATAGAGAACTTTTGGTCAATTCTGAAAAGAGGGGTTTATGAAAAAGAACGGAAATTCACATCAAAAGATGCCATTTGGAATAAAATTCTTGAAGTGTCTAGGACCATAACACCTTCTCAAATAAAAAAAACTAACCTTATCTGTTGATAATAGACTGTTTAAGGTGATTGCAGGAAAGGGGAATTATGTTGATAAATAATTCGTTTTTCATTAAAATGTCACACTTTGTGGGTTGTATTTGATTTCTATATGGTTATATATCTGTTATTGTTACTAATTTGAATTAAATTAACAAATAAATTCATACTTTTATTACCTTTAAACTGTATTTTCAATACGTTGCAATAAAGCGAGAAACAGTAAAAATTTCATATTTTTCCAAAATTGTTATAACTTTTGAACTAGTAAGAATATTTGGATAAAATTTTATGGACTCACTTATCAATGTGTTTTCTATAGCTATACAAAATTTCAGTTAATTACTTTTAGTAATAAAAAAGTTATCAAGGAAAATGTGATCTGCAATAAAGCAAGTAGCGCACTGTATATATACTAGCGGGTAGATACGACGTTGGTCGAGATTCGATAATGATCAACGAATGCGTTTATATCCCACCTATTTATGGTCATAAAAATCGATGCAATTATCCACTTGTAAAGCAAGCCGATTAATCCTATGCTCTATTTAGGGACCCATCGCAATGCACTGTGCGGAAGGTGTATATACCCTCCAATACTGACGCATTCGAAAATATATTGAAGTCTACACTGCACTATAGAAACCCTACAGTGATTTTTAGAACCTTCTTTGTATATATAATTCCCATAATTAAACATTAACGTTAAGAATGCAATAGTCAAGTATATTTTTCAATTTTGCTCTAAACAGAAATATTCAGTTCAAACAAAAGAACATACTGATAAAGTATATAACATTTGCGTAACTTTGCATTTCTGCTCGTCCTGTTATAATAACTTAGATGTAAGTCTTAAATGAAAAAAGTCAAGTATAAGTGTTCAATTGTGTTGTAAATGAAACCATTCATTTCTGCCCCGCCCCTAGCTTACCGTGGGCGTTTCTGCTTGTGCTGTAATAAAACATCACAAGATAACTCCCGTGATGGTAGGTTTTATTAAGTGTTTAGTCTGGTTATGATGGTTTGTTACTTCTTTCTTCTGATTTTCTTCGATTATTGACTATGGATACTTACCAAAAAAATTGTGATGCAAATCTTATCTACGAAAATAGTCAGGCAGATAAAAAACACATTTGGATGAAATTTTGCCAAAATCAGACCAGCTATTGCGAAGTCCACAGGGACCCAGCTTGCATGTCCAGACAAACACATAGACACATCAATTTCATATGATAGTAGACATAATTAGAAATCTGATTTTAATTTGTATCTCACACATACCTATGTCTTGTTTTCATAACATGAATATATAGAGTGTTAATGTACGGGGTAACATATAATGCGAAAAAAACAAACATATTTATCTATATTTTATAATTACCTATCCTCATATTATATACGATCTTGTGTATTTTATCCGCATCAATATCTGTAATGTTTTATACATATAAGCCGGCCTATTATCTAATCACTGTTTTCCTCTCATCTCGACTAAAATGTTGAAACATTTAATATGTACATACAAACTCTTAGGGATTTTCCTATTTATTTTCTCAATTTTGTAAGAATTCACATGTACCAATTTTGCTAAAGAATGTTTTTTGTATTTTGTTTTGTTTATCTGTGTTTTCTCGTATATGATGTCACCTTTTTCTTATATGTTCTATCACATTTGTAATTAAAAAGAGAAGCATATAAAGTAGAACTTTCTATAATTAATGCAATAACATATGACATTGATCTACTAGTATTACAATTATTAGTAATGAAATATTTTATTGGCGCAACGAGTGGTATACAAAATCCTGTCGACTATCTTTTAAGAGAACCAATCCATAAAATATGCATTTACATTATGTTTGTTTTAATTTCTTTTCTGTCTTCCTTTCTGGTCTTTCCTTTGTTATTTTCCTTTTGTCTTGCCTTGACTTTCTATATTGAAAGCGGATTTTATGAAAATATTTTAGTTAGTGTTGTGGGGGAATCACCCTTCAAATGTACTATTCTATCCATTATAAAAATTTAGACCTTTTGGATCCAGGTGCGAATTAAACACCAAAGCGACCCTCGCGTGACTGTGGCGTTTACTACTCTTTTCCGTTGTAACCTTTTACGTTGTTGTTCCATTAATACATTATTTAAACTCTATTCCGTTGTTCTGTTTTCTTTGTGGCTTATTGCAACTTGGATTCGGAGAACGTACTCACGTATAAAAACAGTGTTCTAAAAAACTAAACACTGACAACATCGGATTCAAGGAGCATACTAAAATCGAAACCAGTAAAGACATTGGAAAAATACTCGCGTTGAAATAATATTCTAAAAATACTACCGGCGTCGGACTCGAATGTTATCAAGCCGGTAACTAAAAAAAAACACAGATCATTACGGAAAAAAAGAGTTGAAAAGAAAAAAGTTCGTCACGACTTTCAAAGATAGCGCTGTACTTTTGCAAAAAGAAAAGGTTTGTCACGAATTGGAAAGGTAATTTTTATGCTTGTTGAAAAGGAATTCGTCACTTGTAGTTTTCGCTACTAAAACAGGGTGTTACCTTTTTCTGGAGAAAAATATACACTTGATTTTTTTTCTTTAGACAATGAACTTCTTATATATTTATGTTTTTCTTTCTGTTCGTTTTACTGTCTGGAGGAAGAAATAAGAAAGAATAAAACGGTTTTGTAAAATTCAGCAAACTTTTGAAATTGCTCATGATGACAAAGCAAAAAGTAACGTTCGAACATTTGACCAGGTAGCATATCGATGCCGCAAAGCGTCAGTCAAGATCCGAAAAAATACTGGACTGAACGTCAAATACGATTCGAGGAACAGCAAAATGAACTGCAAAAACAGTTAGCGGAATGTCAAATAAGAACCGAGGAACAGCAAACAGAAGTTCAAAAGCAGTTAGACGAACGTCAATTACGAACAGATAGATTGCTTAGAAAAATTGTTAAGAATAATGCGAACGCGGAAAGCAATTTAGGATTTTCTCACAATACAATATGGACCGCAATAGACAATTTTAATTTCGAGGAAGAGGAAAACTCATTCGCAGCGTATTTTCGGCGTTACGAATATTTCTTTTTTAATATTGACTGCAGCCACTGGTCTGATGAAAGAAAACCAGACTTCTACTACGAAAATTGGAAACGGCTGAGCATGATAAATTCGTGGATTACATCTTGCCTCGGAAAACAGAAGATCTATCATTCAATGAGAGGGTAACTATGTTAACAGAACTTGTCTCGCTGGAAATGTCTCTTTTTCATAAGCGTTGGAGATGGTTGAATGTGGTAAAAGACGATCATGACGATTTTTCCACCGACGCAGCTGTAGTGGACAAACACTGTGATGCCTTTAAGTTGTCTTAACTAACAGCTGAACATTTTAAATGTCTTGTGTTTGCGCAAGGGTTAACCTCGAGAAAAGATGCGGAAATCAGGGGCAGAGTCCTTACAAAATTAGAAAATGAACCGAACTTAACAATTCACAAATTGACAGAGGATTCTCAAAAAGTAGAAATTATAAAAAAGATGCAAGAAATATCGGAGCAGGCATCGCGAATATAAGAAAAGTAACTAAGAAAAAACGTCGAAATGGCACACATACACTAACCACCAAAAGCCAGAAAAACTAAAAGCACCGAACGCTTGTTCCAGATGAGGTGGAATACATGGGATAAGGGATTGCCCATTTTTAACAAAAATATGTCATTAATGCAAGAAGATCCGTCATAAAATTTCGCATTGTAGGAAAACTCAGAATAGAAGCCGTGTACATAAAACCCGAACTAAGGACGTCGTAGATTAAAATCTACGCAAATATGTAACAGCTAACGTTTTCGGCAAGGCTATACATCTCCAATTAGACAGTGGGTCGGATTTTTCAATAATAAATATCAAAACGTTGAAAATATTACGAAGGCCGATTATGTTAAATCTAAGAGTACGGCAACAGCCGTTAATGGTACAAAAATTAATTTTGCACGTGAATTAATTACAAAAGTCACTTTACGGAGGAAAACAAAAAAACTAAGATTGTATGTGCTAAAAGATAGTGAGAACCTGTTCGGTTCTGACACAATGTACGAGTGTCGTATCTGGGATCTTCCTATTTCCACATTCTGCAGGAAAATAGATACCCGCCCAGCAGAAACGGATAAACTTATAACTTGTTTTAAAAAAGAATTCGCAAACGTATTTACTCCTGGCCTGGGGAGATGTACAAAAATGGCCGCAGATTTTAAGTTGAAAGCTGGCACACAACCGGTGTTCAAAAAGAAACGTAATGTCTCGTTCGCTTCCCTGAACAAAATATACCAGGAACTAGACAGATTATAAAGCATTGGTATACTGGATAAACTTGAATATAGTGAGGGGGCTTTTCCTGCAGTTTACGCAAAGAAAAGGTCCGGGGAAATTCGCATTTATGCCGACTTCGCGACCGGACTCAACGGGACCTTAGAAGATTTTCACTATCCATTTCCTAATCCAGAAGCTGTGTTCACAAAATTAAATGACGGCAAGTTTTTTTCTATGATCAACCTAAGCGACGCTTACCTACAGATTCCGGTAAACGACAAAAGCGCTTACCTCTTCTGTATTACCACTCATCGGGGTTTGTACAGATACGAAAGACTCGCGTTTGGTATCAAGGTGGAACTCAAAATATTCCAGCAAGTAATGGATACTATGCTGCCCGTCTTGAACACGTCAATCGCATATCTTGATGACATTATCATAGCAGGCAAAAGCAGGGAGTAACATGAAAAACATGTAAGACAAGTATTCAATCGAATACAAGATTATGGATTTAAGATCAAAGCAGTTAAATGCGAGTTATTTTACAAACAATTAAATACCTGGGTCAAATCTATTATATATATATATATATATATATATATATATATATATAATATATATATATATATATATATATATATATAAACCGTAACCCTGTCTGTTTATTTGTTTGTTCACAATTTGATTAATATATACAAAAGTTTCCTTACTTTACTCTTTCATTTATTTCTATATATAGCTTCATTCTTGGAAACTAGATACAATAAAAGATTATGCCATTTGCATATGAGATTAAGAAAAGTCGATTTTATTAAATAGCGGTATCTTAATTAATGTTTCTTGCGAGAGAATTGTTTTCACTCTTTTATTTAAAATTGTTTTTAATACATTTTAAACAATAATTATATTGATAATTTTTTGTTTGAATTATCATTTCAACATCGAATTTTAAAAAAAACTGTTAGAGTTATTTGCCCCTTAGAATCTTCCGATCATTTTATTCGTTTGTTGTTATTATTCTTTAAACAGCTATACAGAAATCGCAAATTTTACGATGTAACCCATCGTTGTTTAATACCTAAAAAATAGCATCTACTGCACCCCTCTGAATTCCACAATTTACACTTTTCTTTCTTTTTTTCACGTTAATATCATCGTTACAAACTTTAATTTCTAATTAAAAAAAAGGTAAATTTTTACGACGTTACTCCTAAAAAAAATTAGGACCTACTTTTTTTGGGCCCTAATACGTTTAAACAATCTTTATAAATAATATGAAAGAAGTAATTTCGAAAAAAAAGTAACATTTTAAAGGGGTGGATTACTTTTGTATATAAATTTAACGTAAAAATGAACACTCACTTTTGGCCACAAAGCGTTCAACGAGATATATCATCTCTAGCATTTTTTTTTTCAAATTTAGCGATCAAGATGGATGGGGCAAAACATGACAAATACACTTTTTTTGTTTAGTGGCCTTGGGAATTACTTTTGAAACATAAAATAATTATAAATTTAATTAATCTTTATGACACCATTCTGTACTTTCATCTTACACTTTTATGAACAAAATGAACCCCAACATATGACAAATTCATGTTTGTTATTTTGGAGGGAGATTACATTAAAAGCATAAAATGATGAAAAATTTAATTAAATTGTTTTGAAATTAATTGTTGATAGATCTTCGTTTTTTTAGTTCTATCTACTTGGTTATTTTTATTTATTTATTTATTTTTGCGATCATTCGCTGTTATCTTTAGTGAAACAAAAGTTCTAATGATTTATTTTTAATAATTTATTTTTAGGGTGGGTATTTATAGTACTCAATATCCGCGAAATAGTTTCTTTTATCTGTATCCATTCTGCCGAAATATCTGGTGGAGAGGGTATCAGGTACTTCTTCTTTTAAGGAACGATTAAATTTACATGTTTTTATCCGTTCTTTTATTTATGGAATTGTTGTGAGGGTATCCATGTTACCCATGATGAAAATGATTAGTGTAGCAGGTGTGTTCCCAACAGAACTGTATGTAAACCCAGGCAACGCTGGGTACTCATGCTAGTAATCAATGAAGATGGCAGACGTCGAGACCCAGATATGGCGACAGCTATTAAAGAAATGCCGCCACCAGTAAACATAACTCAATCGCAGAGTTTTTTTATGTTTGGCAAATTATTACCAGGGGTTAATCCTACATATGCACAAATTGCGCGCACCACTTAATGTATTGCTGAAAAAGGATAAGGCTTGGGAATGGGCAGAAGATTGTCAGGCATCATTCCAAGAAATAAAAAGAACCCTGACTTCCAAACTATTCCTAGCGCATTTCAACCCGCTTTTGGACATAGTAGTAGCTAGCAATGCTAGTCAATATGCCGTCGCGGCGTGCATGCTACATCGAATGGCGGATGGCTCGCAACAGCCTATTGCTTTCGCACTCCCTTGCCAGCGGAAAAGAATTATTCTCAGATCGAGAAAGACGCCCTAGGAATTATATTTGCAGTTTCAAAATTCCACCGGTTCTTGTACGGAAGAGATCTTTTTCTACAAACCTTCCATAAGCCGTTGATATCCATTTTTGGATAAAAAAGGGACTTAAAACATTCACTGCGAACCGACTATTAAGACGGGGAACTATTCTGCTGAGGTATAATTTTACAATTCAATTTCTCCCCTCAAAACAACTAGCCCATGCAGATGGTCTATCGAGACTGATTCCTGCCAAAATGTACCCTCTTGAAGATTCAGTAATCGCGTCACTACGTACTAATAGTGATGTAAAAACCATGATAAACAATATTATTCTCGAACTGTCGGTCAGACTTCATGATATTAAGTCAGAACCCCTTAATGACAATTTCATTCAAACCGCGAAGCAGAAATTAGCACTAGGTGACACCAGTTCAGACATGTTTTCTGGTTACGACGAACTACTTTTATACGGTGAAAGGGTTGTCGCCCCCCCACACACACACTTAAAAACAGAATTCTCAGGGGTTTTCACATGGGGCATTCAGGAATAAACAGAATGAAAATCCGAAAGCGAGGTTTTGTTTATATGCCAGCTACGGACCAAGAGATTACCGACATGTTGAACAGATGCAAAGGCTGTGATTCGGCTGCAAAAGCACCACCGCTAACATATAAACCTTGGCCTAAAACTGAACCACCATGGCCGAGGATCCACATCGATTATGCGGAACCTGTGGAGGATTTTTACTACTTGACTCTTACTCTAAATGGCCAGAGGTACTAAGATGCAAAAACCGACCACGCCAACAACGACACATTTTTAATAGGAATTGTTTGCTCTGTTTAGGGTTGTAGACTGTTTGGTTAGCGACAATGCTATACAGTTCACCTCGAAAGAGTTCATAGAATTCTGCGAGACGTATCTAGTCAATCATATTACAACACTCCAGTACCACGCCAGAAGTAAAAGCCAGGCCGAACGTTTCGTCGATACGCTTAAAAGGGCATTAAAAAGGCGTCCGGTACACCAACAGAAAAGGTCCTTCAGTAATTTCTGCAGGTTTACAGAATCACGAAAAATCCGAACAAACCATATGCGGGATCCCCAGCAGAAATCATGTTTAGACGGGAAATAAAATTCGTATTTGATAAGCTGCTAGCTAAACACATAGTACACAACATAACCTCTACAGTGCCAACGAAACGGTTTAACAGCGGAGATAACGTGTATTTTACACATTTTAGAAATAACGTTTCTTTTTGGGGAAAAGGGCAAGATCTTACGAAGAATCGGGCATGTTACATACATCATCCAGGACCCAAAGTTCCAAGATAAGAAGCACATGAACCAAGTCAGGAAACGCTTCTGCGAGGATCAAGAAGAACCACCGGAGGTTGCAGTGAGGCGATTGAAACTGTGTGTGGCTGTTTTGACATAGACCCTTCAAAAGGGATGGTAGAAACGAGACGCTCCAGCAGAAAGAGAAAGCGCACAGCCCCCTTGATGGGCTGCCCTTAAAGGAAGAAATACTGATTTGTACAACCGCGGGAGTCAGCATGGAAGGGGGCGTGTTGGGGGAGAATCACCCACCAAATAGTATGTTCTATCCATTATAAAAACCATAGACTTTTTGATCCTAGGCGTGGATTAAACAGGACAGCGACCCTCGCCTGCTCGGTGACGTTTACTACTATTTTCAGTTGTAACCTTTTTACGTTGTTGTTCCAGTAATACATTGTTTAAACTTTATTCCGCTGTTCTGTTTTCTTTGTGGATTATTGCAAGCCATAACTGTTAGATGGCCCTTAATTCATTATAATAAATATCTTGGGCATTCGCCGAATATAATATGCTGTCTCAACCGAATGAAAGGATAGAAGTCACTGTTTTGCAAATCTGAGAGCCAAACAACTAAAAAAAATATTATATTACTAATGTAATTGGTAATTTTCTTTTATTTTACCTTTTACAGCAGCAGCAGCACACTACTACTACTACTACTGCTACTACTAGTAATGACATTTATTTCATCTAGATTAACGGGTAGTATGATCTGTTTAATATTACAAAAGGCTAGTGAATCAAGTGAGTAGGGTATAGTTGCATTTCTCCAATAACACCAACAATATTTACATTTTATAAATATCGTTCTTTCTACAAATGTGTGAAATAAATACGAATTATACTAACACTTTGTGATTTCATCTGTAGAGGAAATTATTCCTAACATGGATGAAAATAAACCACTTATATTTATGGTCAGAAGCAAGAGTAGGATATAGGTTGGAAGTTATTACAATTGATATATTGTAGTTCGGCCATTCGCTTGATGTTACTTATTTTGTTATATAGGGCAACGCTAATGTTTCTATTCTCATAAAAGTTGGTATTTATTGTTCTGACCCTGATTGCCAATTCGCTTTAAAGAAAACTATTTTCAAAAAGTCCGACACTTGCTGCACACCCTTGAGTATTGTCCTTCACTTCGTTTTTTTGATATATTGCAAAAATGAAGTCCAGATTCCTCGTTTCCTTTGCTGTCCTTTCGGGTATGTAATTGGCCATTTAGTTCTTTAGCATAGAGTATTTCTAAAGAGGAAATCCGTAGATGGATAACAGTGTTAAATATCAAGGTTCAGAAACGTGTGATGCTGTGCCACGGAATTAGAGTGATCCCGCACGATTGATCCAGCTTCCAGAATGCTATGTTCGAGTACATCCATGAAATAGATTTGCATCACCACTAGAATTAACAAAATTTCCTACGACAGATACGTAGGGAAGTGGAGTTAGTTGAATCCCATACAACATAGAATGCCGAGTAGAGATGAGTTAAATTGATAATTCCTTGGCTGAACCAACTACCACTAATTTTGTGGATAAAGCCTTTGGACCCACATTAGTTGTTTTGGAAATGACCGAGCATTACATGAGTTTTCAAAATATTTTGCAATAATTGGAAAACTGTGTAGTTGGTTGTGCGTCTGGCGCTGGACGCTTAGATTTATTAAAATATTCCCTTACTTACAGAACGTCGAAACTAAACAACCATCCCAGCTTCGCAAACGGGAATAACCAATTTGCTCTTTCCTAATTGAAATTAGTGTAGTTGAATATAACCGATATCATTAATAATTTTTTCAAGCCATGGGGAATTACCTATATTTTAATGCGGTATTGGGGTGTTTTTTTCCGGGCTGCATCTCTCTATTAAGTGCCAGGAAAAAACTTATTCTTCTGATATTTCTGTAGATGATTCTAGTAAAGCTCATTTTATGTCCAAGGTCTTCTTTCATAAATTTCCTCAAAAAATTAAAAAGGAGTTTAATTGGACTCATAACAAGGAGAGTAACTTCATTATATGCCATATTTGATCTCAGTTAAACAAATAAAGTGAATGCAGGTCAACGGAGGTACATCTATCAGTTTAACATTAGATATTGGACGCACCTCTTCTCAGAGTGCGGCAGGGAGACACAGGATACTCTCTTTCGTTCACATAGACACCACACGCCGACCATTGCCTGGATATTCTCGAAGATTGCCATCCATTCTGTATATGACTTTCTCAAGGAGAAGAAAACTTGTGGTTCTTAATTGTCTCGTGGGCACAGCCAGTTAGTGGGCATGTTCCTTTCCTGATAAGCGGTATTATTTGGTGTAAATGAAGACAATTTGTGTGGATTACCAGATAAGATTATTGAGCCTTCTTTGTGATTGTGATTATCCTTCTTGGTGATTGTGATTAGTTTATGAAAAGTGGTTTTGGAAATTGAGTTGGGTTATGAATACAGTGATAGGTTCTGTTTTGGTAGCTGATCAGATTAACATGGCTATCAGAATAACGAATTTGAAACCTTTATGAGTGTTTATAATAGAATTAGTGTTCTTTTATTGCGAGGTTTAAGATTGGTTCAAACATCATACCAATCAAAGGTATAATAAGATTGGACCTTTTCCACAAATTGCGCCATTTTAATCTTCTTTCTTATTGAAGAGCTGTTTTTATTTTCAAATATAGCGAATTTTATTCCTTTTCGCACCGTGTAATCTATTTTTTCTGCAGATCAAAACCTCTATGAGAGACATCTCTCATTTAACTTGGCCATGAATCAGACTCCACAAGATGATTCATATCACTGAAATCTCTTCTAGAGAGCCAACCCACATATTTTGACCCTTTAACAGAATTCTTCCCTAATAGTGATGTGTAGTGGGGGTGGAACTAATGCTAATAAGAATCATATGGGTATATGATAGAAGGTTGTTCTTTTTATATCATCAAGAGCAGATGAGACGTTTCAAAATGTCAGAAAACTCAGAGATGAAACATACTATGTTGACCCAGCCAAACACGCATTGTGCTTACCTCTATTAAATCCAGCGACGTAAGACTTAATAAAAATCTGTATCAGGAATACTTGGAAATACCTGGACAATAGTAACAAGATGGTGATTTTCGTGCGCCTTTACATAAAGATATATGAACACTGCATGTGTATTGAAATCTGACCTTACGCCTTCTACCAAGATTCACCTCATGATCAAGTGTAACCTGAACACCGGAAACTGAATTCCACAAACGAAGCTTTTTACGCTGGAATCAACCTTACAGGAAATGTTGAAATTTTATGATCTTCACCAGCCCATTCAGACTTGAGTGAATTATTAGATATAATGACTAATGATACCCAGGAGATGATAATCGCAAGGTAATGGACATCATTGTTATAACAAAAGCCGGTCTACACAAACTTGTTTAATTACACTTTCTGAAAATATTTATCTCCCCTCATTCAACGCAAATGTTGACGCCATTTGATATAGAATGAAAATGGATTGAACGCAGTGTATATGATTAGAAATGAGAGAGTAGGCTGGGGTATGGATACACTTCCCTTTCATAGAAAATGCATTCACCCCCATTGACTTCTTGCGCTTCTAAAAAAGGTGGGGCTCTTCTCTGAATCAGCACAGATTTTCTATCCATTGTCGTTCAGCCTCCGAGTTATGGTCTGTATCCTGATATTATAAGTACTATATGGTGGGATCAATTTACTTAGCATGACCCTCTTATGAGATTTGAATGACCGAAGTGAACTTACTCAGTTCTTGTCAAGGTTAAATGATCTATATTTTAATCGACATGTCCTTGTTCCGGTACAATAAGGGGGCATATACATCTTTTGCGACACTTCTACGGAAGCATATGAATTCGCTGATTACATTGCCCAAGACCAACACTCCTACTGCCCGAGAAACAGCAGAGATGTGTGCAACCAACTGATATTTTTTTTCCAAGGTGGTCAAAACTTATCAAGGTACGAATGCCAGTCGGGGGAAAGTGTTATTGCGTGTACACTACGTTAGTATTGGAGATTTGATGAAGTGGCTTACTTAAAGGGGGCAGTTCATCAGGAATTTGTTTATTTTGGAATTGATGACATCCAAGTTGTAGTAAGGTGGGAAATAGGCAAACGGAACAGAGTTCCACAGCCGTGCACTTCTAAGAAAGAAGCTTTGTTCATGGAATGTACGTGTTGGTTTTGGCAAAGATAAAGAGTGGTTACAGCTAGACGGGTGTTTGTCGTGAAGGATTGCCGAGGGGGCAGAGATTGGCGCTCACACGAGCACTTGCCATGGGAGTAAGGATACATCTAAGACAGGCTCGCAAGGTCTTTTCTGTGGGAGAGACGTTTCAGGGAAGAAAAAAGGACCTCCCCCACTAGGGCACGAAGTCCAATTTGTAATCTGTCAGGGCAGGATAGACTGTTTTTAGCTGTTCCTACCCAGATGTGGCAGCAGTACTACATACTTGGACATACTTGGATTTTGTATAGATAGAGAATTACAGCAGAAGTAAGCTATCTCCTGGAGCGGTAGCAGGAGTTTTCCAGCGACATTGGCAACTGACTTGATATACGTGTTCCATTTCAGGCCAGTAGTAAATGTTAAGCCCAGAAGCTTATAAAAAAATGGAGCTTCCCATAGACGAGACCCATCCATTTCAATTGTCCAGATGGGGATAAGAGCGTTGATGATGTAAAGATGGAGCTTGGTTTTAGATGCATTAAAATAACCAGCCACCTCTTCCCTCACGGTACACAACGTTCGAGATTAGAGAAGAGAGAATCGGAGAGAACTGTCATTTACGGCCTTTGATGCGTTGACGGAATTGACAGCCAGACGAAAGGGCGTAGCTGCAAGATATATTTGGAACATCTGCGTGCTGGAGACTGGACCGAAACAGTCGTTTGACGCGGGAGGAGAAAAATAACACGTTGGACGCACAAGCGGTTTGTTAACCAAACGGCTTAGAAAGAGGCCTGTACAACTTAGATGCACGCGTAGTATTGACAGTACAATGAATAAATGACTTTAACACAAATAAAAATTATGAGTAAGATTTTTATGACTTTGTTTCATTTTGAGACATTCATATCAAAAATAATGTTTTTTTTTGTGTACCTCTAACTACAACGAAACATTCCTTCAAATATTTTCAGATACTATAATAGCGATCATCAATTACTTACCGTATTGCAATCAATTTTTTTTAATTGTCCCAGAGAACTACACAAATATGAGAATGATTGATTTATTTGGCCCCTTGAAAAAGAACACAATTTTAATGAGTTATGTATTTATTAGTAAAGCTTCATACATGCCTTAGCATGTTATTGACAGTCCTCTTATTTGTAGTTTTATTTTGATTTTATACACTTTCCCGTCTCGTACCATTTAAATATATATATATATATATATATATATATATATATATATATATATATATATATACATATATATTTATACATATATACATATATATATATATATATTGTTCACTATCTAAGAATGAGTATATTGGAAGTGACATAAAAATTACCATTTGCGTATTAAGCGATGCTTTAGTGTAAACAAATTGAACGGGTATTTTGACAAAGTAAACGTATTGTTAATTCACTGCTCGCATAGCCTCAGCTGAATAGCGCAACAATTAAAAGCTCTGACTGTCGTTTTTGTGGTCGGGTTTCGATTCTGACTTGAGATAATAGCTTGTCTAGCCGCACTGATGAGCTGCAAAAGAGCGAAACAGAACTGTATGTGGATGTCTATAATGCTCCATATCTTGGGTTGAGCATATTGGGAAGTGATATACAAACAACCATTGGCGTATTAAGTTATGCTCTTTGTGTAAACCAATTGAGCTTAGGTATGTGGACAATGTTAAAATATTGTAAATATTGTTAATTTAATGCCCGCATAGCACACCGGTTAAACGCCCCGACTGTCGTTTAGATCGTGGCTGGATATAGTTGCTTCTCTAGCCACACTGATGAGCTTTGAAAAAGCGAAACAGTACTCTATGTGAATGACTATAATGCTCCCTATCTTGGATTGAGCATATTGTGAAGTGATATACAAAGAACCATTTGTGTATAAATCTATGCCCTTTTGTGTAAACAAATTTTGAAAATGTCGGATATTGTTCATTGCCCGCATAGCAGCAGCCAAATAACACAATGGTTAGAAGCTCCGACTATCTTTTGGGTGGTCGCCTTTCGATCCTTGCTTTAGGTAATTACTTTCTAGCTGCAATGATGACTATGAAACAGTGAAAGAGTATCGTATGTGCCTGATTATATATATATATATATATATATATATATATATATATATATATATATATATATATTCTTCCACATTATTTTTTTTCAGTTATTCGCTATTTTTTCTGATCGTTATTATTGTGTATCTATCAATTTACCAATCTATCTCTCTACTAATTTTTCTATCAATAAATCACTACCTCCTCATTAATCTGTTTTATTTTTCGGCTATCTTTTCCCCATTCTATACTTGCAACTCAATTCATTGTTTCTGTATATATTAATGTAGATCCATGTTACTAGTTATTAAAATCACAATCATCGTATTTCTTTTTTAAGGAATGTTGGACTTGTTGGTGAATTGTCGATACATAAAATCGATAGAACTCTTCATTACTATCTTCTAAACGTTATTCTAATATTTCATATTAAAGTGAAATATATTATTGTCGGTATATTTAAATATAGTCTTACTAATAAAGCGACGCCGAGCATCGAATATTTTAGAAAAACTGATAGAAAATTTCCATTCACATTATGTCGTGATTACTCCTAGTAAAACGGAGTTGCCTCGAGAATCAGACTTTGCAAACCGAACTCTGTCTTTATTTCAGTGAGCGTGAGAAAGAACTATCGCAATACTTTCAATCTAAACATGACATTAGAACTTATGTTAAGTAGAATACTCATTAATATCATTTTTAATGGGGAGTAGGCAATGCATTAGAAATACGTTGTCCTCAACTTCCGTTAGAAAAAATATCCCCCCCTTTTTGTGGGAGAGATTGAAATCTATAGCTATATCTTCCGCTTAGCATGTCCGTCAAAATTATATTAAGTAGAATGCTAAGAATTGTAAAATAAATACTAGTCAATTCATTGTGGATGTGTTTTCTGAGAGCTCCAGAACGCTCGCTTCTCCTAATTTTGCTAGACGTCTTCATTTCAGAAAGTGCGTTTTCTGATGAAGTAGAGAATAAGAAGCTGAATTGTAGTTCGCCAGTATTTTTGCGTGAGCAGTTGCCTAAGATGGCGAAGATTTTCTGTTTCTATGTCTATCGTTGTAGCCATGTAACTAATAAATGTGCTGGAGATTAGCGTTTGCTTATTTTGATGTTACCTGGCTAATAGTCAGGGACACGAACCTAGGATTAACCACTAATGGTGCTCCCATATCAGCAGGTTCAAATTACTGGGGTTGTTGTTTAGCCATTTGTTAAATAGATTCCGGACCGTGCAGTAGCTCTTTGTGGGGGTTCTCGATTACATATTAGTGGGTAATAGTTACGGCCTTACTTTGTATGATCTACAAAAATATGCCTTCGGTTCTTGTTTCCCTTACATTTTGGCTCATATTTGCTTCAACCAAGTCTGTCTATCTGTTCCACAAATTCCGAATCTCACTCATGAAATGTCTTCAGAAGAGATACGATTAAACCTAGAACTCTACCTTCTAACATAGACCCCCACTACCATGCCTTCTTCTCCAACATCAGGAGTTTACGTTCCAAGTAGTTGAAACCCAATTAGAGGCAATCAAACTGGACCTATTATCTCAAGCAAACCTTGCATTGGAGCGATTATTTCCCTTAATAGGTTCGCGATTATCAGTTACTTAAACTAAACATCTAAATCTGAGCCCAAAAATATCCATTGGCATTGAATATGTGCTTACATTATGGATGGCTTTCAATGTGGTAGGACAGTTCTAGAAACTCCCCTACAAATGCTTCCGGGTTGCAGCTGGCAAACCCGTCGTGTATTTCCTGCCTCTGAACACACGCTATGCAAAATACTAAGGGAGAAACTCTCCGCTGAACTGTCTTCCAGATGTGCATTAATGATCCTTCAAATCACATTCTAATATGATTCGGAGACATTTATGCTGACAGCACTAGCATCCGATTGTCTCTCCTCTAATTTTGAGCGCGTTGCGTAATGAGGAAAGAGGTGGCTGTGTAATGTTAATGCATCTAAAATCAAGCTATCTTTCAATCATCAACGATTTTATTCCCGTCTGACATCAATTGAAATAAATGGCTCTGATCTTGGGAAGTGTTTATGTTTTGAGAAACTTCTGATTCTGACATTTACCCCTGATCTAAAATAGACCATTAGTATCAAATCGGTTGCCAAAGGTCACTGGCAAAAAGCTGTAATCGTTTTACCGCTCCAGTTGATATCTGAATGCTGATGGAATTCTCTTCCTGTATAAAATCCATGTACGTCTCAGGCTAGAGTGATATTGCCACCTTAAGGTAAGACCTGCTAAAAGTCACTATCCTGCATTGACAGAGTTCAAAATAAAATTTGTAGCCAACTAGGGGATGCCTTTTTCTGTTCTTTAGAGTATATTTACCACAGAAGAGACATTGCTAGCCTGTCTCTGTTAGATCTTTATTTTCATGGCATTGCTCTAATCTACATCCCCCATTATTAAACTTTCACAAAATACACTCGTCTAACTGAACCCACTATCAATGATTCCTTCACTGTTTATCGATTTCTAAACCTAAACGTTGAGTCACTGAACAACACTTTGAAGTGCATATATAAGGAACTCTCTTCTTTTTGCCTGCTTTCCAGTTTATTACAATTTGGTCGGCTTTCAATTCCTACGTGAACAAATTCGAATAAACCTTCTTCTTAAGTAATCCCATTTAAATTACCTCTACTTACGATTACTACTACATTGTCGAATTGACTACCGTCTACTTATTAGACTTTATACTCGAGTGGACTACAGGCCTGATAAGTTGTGATTAAAAAAAACTGTGTGAATATAAACAAATGCATGCAAACGTACAATAAGAGTACAATTTCATCACACCTTGTTAATTGAACACTTTACTGCGGCGGTAAACCGTTAGAGAAACGAATATGTTATGCAATATTATCCCTGACAGTTTACAAGGGCCAAATTCCCCGCGTGCGTACATCCTCACTATCCAATTAAAAACTCACCAGGTATAACAACAAGAATTGAAATCGATTATAATTCTGGGTATTAGGCAGTTAATGTTTCATTTCTAATTGCTAACCTCATGTGAATGCCATATTTAATATCCATAGTGGTGAATGTGGATAATAACAACTTTGTCTGGAACTGAATCTGAAGCATATTCTTATTGTGTATTATAGTTAAAGCTTCGGAAAAAAGAGACTCTGCCCTCCGTTCAACTATTATTTCGGATGATCTCATTTCAATTTATATAGGGAAGACATATGGTTAAACAGATTCTAAACGCTAACTCTATATTTGCTATTTACGCGGTAAATTTGAGCACTACAAATCGAAATCACAAACTATTTACACGCCGATGTACACGTACTCCTTTATTTTGGAGGGAAAATATTATTGCTAGTTGTGAGAATATTACATAACTCTTTGTTAATTAAGTGTAAGCAAATGGAAGCGAAAATATGACAAGCATTCATACGAAACATTTTAATCCTTCTAATTTTCTTTCTAACCACTGACCACTTAATCCAAGAATAAATTACACTGTGGGCATCATACTACGAAAAATAGTAAAGATTTAGCGTGACATTAATATTTTTTTTTTACAAGATGTGTATATGTATGAACATAAATAAACAGGTAACAATATTAATAGCGTTGAAAATTGTTCAAATATATCTAAATAATGTATTTAGGTTAAAGTTTCAATTATATGTATGTAATACAGAATTATGGACTCGCCTTTGCCTGAAAGTATATGAAACAAGAACGAGCATATATGTTCTTGTCTATGAAATTACATTAGATTACCACTCTATAAAAATATACATACTTCATATATAACCAAATATACATAATATATTATCATTTATCATTTTCATATTCATACAAAAATGTTAAACCTAGATGCATGCAGTAAAAAGTAATTATTTCTTTAAAGAAATAAGACATTTTTGCTTATTTGGTTCAAAACAATGGCGTTAATATAATGCATGTAAAGTTCATTTAAATTTAAAAATCAAAATATCCTGAAAATGCTACCATATACTGTATGCGTTTATACGACATAAATTCCAGTATAAAGAATGTGCTTGTTTTAACGATGGCTACGTATTTAATGTTGTTTACATTTTTATTCGATGATTGATTTGATTTTAACATTAAATAATGTTATCTGGGTTAAATTTTTATACTAATACTTATTCGCTTTGTTTGAAAAATCCGATATTATATAAATTTGCGTGTCAATGACTTACAATATGTTCGAATCTGAAGTAAACGCACCAATGTATGTTATTCTACGTTTACGCTCACTACAATCACATTTATAATGTGCATCTGTTTGTAACGAAACAAGATGAATGTGGACTTTTTATCTATATATAAAAAAGATGAAAATTGATTTTGAGTAACTTTCTATGACTAAGTAATGACATGTTACATTTTTAAATAATGGTTTGCGTTATCTAAAGGAGCACATTTACAGAGATCATAGTGAACCAGCAATGGCAGTTATTTTTAGGTATAACAAAAAGAATACCTATAATAATATCAAGTGTGCATTTTAAGGGCCGATGTTCATAACATGGTAAAGGCTTTTTGTGTAAATAAAGAAAACTATCACTGAAAAATACTGTTGGTTTTCAACACTATATGTCACCCCCACTCCTCTTATAAAGAATGTGATATCAATTTAATGTTTCTAAAGTAAATACTATTCAATTTATTGCGTTTTGCATTCAAAATTTTTATTTGTACCTATTTGAACAGTATTAGTGTGTAAAAGCCCATGTTAGATCAAAGACAGATTTTAACACAAAACAAATGATTCGATAGTTCTTTACAGTTTTTATTGCTGTTATTTTCTATGCAAATTTCTGATCAAACGTGAAGCCCACAGGCATAAATTAATGCTTCATTTTTCTTCTTTATTTGATCATATAGCAGCGTTAACTTTAAATGGACGTAATTTTTATAAAATCATATTCAATGCACCTCAGGGATCAATCCACGGCCCTTTATTATTCCTGACATTAATAAATGACCTCCCTGAAAAAAAAATCTTGGAGATGGAAATATTTACTGACGAATCAAAACCCTATAGCAGGAATGAGGGAAAAACAAATGACCACATATCCCAGGCTATAGAGTAAACATTAGAAAAAGACCTCCAGTCTGTAAAGCAATGGGGGAAATATATGGTTTCGTTCAACGCTGTCAAAACTAAACACTTTCCCGTTAATACTTTCAAGAAACTTTTTCAACCACCAGAAGCTATCGCTAAAAGTACATTACTTTAAAGTACCTCTATTCAAACTCCCCGGCTTAAAGTCCAGAGGGAATATGATTGGGAACAGATACATCGAGAATGTTGCCAAGGCTGCTGCAAATAGGTGAGCTACTTCTACTGTGCTAGAAAGTTTCTTAGGCCTGAAAGTATCTATGTATGGAGTACTGTTTTCACATTTCGGCTGGTGCATCTGCTACTGGTCTCTCACTCTAGACAGGATTCTAAATTAGCCGCGAAACTGATAGGTACCAAACTGTTATCTGAGAGTAAACTTCTGCCACATCGACGAATTGTTGCATCCCTCTGCCTGCTTTGCAACGATTTTAATTATGGATGCTCCGACGAATTACAAGCTATCGTACCATCTTGACGTAAATGCCCCCGACAAACCCGAAAAGCAGACAAAATCCCACCGATAGACAATGGATATCCCTAGATACAAGAAAGGCTTCTACTCTAATAATTTCTTCCCCAGAACTACTAGACTTTGGAATTCTCTTCCAGGATGTTTTGTTTCCTATACTGCACTGATATGCAAAAGTTCAAGTGTAATGTAAACAGGCATCTTGCTGCTACAATACCTACCTAGTATCCCTGTGACTTATGTCCTTGATCGTAGCTGCCTACCTCAAAGTTGCAATGCCCCTTGTTTGGGGTGAAAATGTAATAAAATAAATCGTTTGCACAGAAGATAGCAACAAATACCACGCAGTTTAATAGTTATTCGTTTTAAGGGGAATTTTATACGTATAACCTTATATTTTTATCATATATTTTAATGAAAGGTTGCAAAGTTTTTCCTAATGGATTAGAAATTGGAAATGGAAGAACATGTGAATTTGTTCAAATCTAATTTATCCTTGTATCTCTCTATGACAAACATATAAGATGCTTATACACAAAACATCGCCCCTCTCTCTCTTTCTCTTTCTCTTTCTCTCTCTCTCACACACGCACACATACACACACCGACTTCATTGGTAATGTTTCTCACATGTTATATTCCCCCTATTTTGTTTTCATACATAAAGTACATTTTACAGTGTATAATGATAAGTTGATACTGGGGATATTCATAATCAAACCCTATTTCCAACGGGTGGTAGCTTAACATATGAGAAATATTTGCAATATAGTTTCCTTTGGTGTTATTTCAGACTATTTGAAGCCATAGCAGTAAGTTTAAATTTTCCTTCGACCAAGGCTAGAGGATGTTTTGAAATATCAGGTATTTTGTAAGTTATATGCACACCAGAAAAATGCATGACTATGAATGAAACATTTCAAAAAATCATTTAAATTACCAATACTTTAGGTTTTGGGTTGAGCTGAAAATGAAAAAAAAAACGTTTAAAATTTAAGGAATTAAAAGGTTTTGAAGGTATGTAGAAATAACAGTTGGCAAAAATGGTCACTTTTCTATAAAAAAGTCACTTTCTATATTAATCTAAAGTAAAATGATCGCCCACTTATATCCCCCTTTTTTGACAGGGTACGGCTGTTAAGTTTTAGAAGTGGGTATTTATTCGGAAATTTTGGCCTAGGAGATCAACACAAAATTTACTTGAAAACCTTGTTTCATATAGGTTTTTAAGTGTACTGAAAAAGAATAGTGAATTAAAATGTTTCGCAATTAAGTATTTTCCGGGTTTTACAAATGTAGTTCTTTTTGTTATAAGTGGTGATCGTTGTTGCTTAATACGCAAAACAGTACTTATTTACGGGAATTTAACATGCGATATTCGTTTTCATCATAAGCGAAACATGTTGAAACCAGTTTCTTAATGTTAAGTCACAAGAAACACGCAGTAAAAAAAATAACCGACCCCTCCCCCCCAAAAAAAAAATCAGCCATAATCGAATCCGACAAAATAGAAGCGCTGTTAACTTTAAACTGACGCCTCATAATAAAAGCAGACTTATTCAAACAACTAAACTGCGGATAATGAATGAGGGTTAAAAAAAACGCATTGAACATGTAATAAAAAAGAACATTATTCAATTTATACCGATAGAGAAATATATTCAAACTAGCAGTTCAGCAGGCGTTGACCGGTTGGAAATTATACTTAAACATGATATTCCAACTCATGTAGATTTCGTATCTAATATTATGGAGTAGCTGATACTTGGGTTATTATATTGTAGTAAATTAATATATTGTAATGATTTACAAAATAATAAAAAATACGACTTGGTTACCATCAGCTATAATCGAAAGCAAAACACACAACGCTCCAGCATTAGTCGTAATTTAGCGCGTCAGCATCAGCTGTTACAATTTGACCTATTAGAAGATAGATAAAAACTGTAAAAATTCCGAGCACTGTCAATCTAAATATATGCATGTTCGAATGGCCATAACTCAGTCGATTACTCTAGTTACAGTAAGCCGTTTTTTTTAATGTACCAACATAGGAGCTAATCTTACAGGTATAAAATTAAATCGAAAATATCCCCGCTATCCAAATACCAAGGTACCATGTTCTGTGTCTCTTAACCATATATTCGGACATGGAACTGATACGGGAAAGTTCTCATACAAACAGACAAAAATCACGTATGCACACACACAAATTAAAGAAATCTGTATGAATTAAATTTAATATTTATGCGTATTTTACGACTAAATACTGGCGGTTATTACTAGTCACAACGTTGGTCAGTCATAATATCCTCCTTGTCCGCCCGTAAAATACACATAACTATTATAATTTAATTATGCAGAATTTTTTTTGTTTAATATTTAGAGTCTATTCTATATTTAATATATGATTAAAATTTAATAAGTCATCAAACAGATGTCTTAGGAACACTCCGGTTGAAACGAAACCAAAAATGTAATTTCTCAAGCCTAAGTTATCTCTTCAACGCCGTTAATTTTTAAACCTCTGAAAGCTAGATACAAAAAGTACAAAATTTTGAACTATGAATGTTTAATATTGCGCAGCGCAAAAGTAACAAAAGAAGTAATGTTTTTTTTTTCAAATTTCGCTGTCAAGATCAACCAGTAAGTTTTACATTTTTACCCCTTAGCAGCAATTTCGCTGATTGAAAACAAGATCGAGACGTGTTAAAAATACAAATAATTTATATATCAACTTTCAACACTATAAAAACTAAATATTTCAAGAGAAGAGGAGCGTGTGATAGACTTTCGCAGACACACTGAAAAGATTATTCTGACACTCACACACACACACACACACACACACACACACACACACACACACACACACACACACATATATATATATATATATATATATATATATATATATATATATATATATATATATACTAGCATTACAAGCCGGCGTTGGCGTAGCCCGGGTGGTTGGAGGTGTATGTTGAGCAAAAATAAAAAAAAAGGCGACAATTTTTTTTAAAATTTGGCCCCGTATTATGTCCCCTAACATTTATTGTTTTGGACACAAACCAAGTTCTTAAGTTAGATCCATGTCCAAGGAACCTATATCTAAAGTTTCCAGTGTTAAGACCCAAAATTGTCGGAGGAGTTTGGTAGACATCTCAAAGGTGCAATCGTAGAACGTTGGCCTCTTAACAGCCAAATCTCTTGCCGAAAACGAATCACAAAACACACACATGTTAATTATAGTATGCTTATATTTAATTTACTTGCCTCTTTTCGTATCAACTGTTCATCGAATAATGTTAAGAATAATCATAAAAATAAGATTCTATTGCTTGAATGTATTATTATTATTATTATTATTATTATTATTATTATTATTATTATTATTATTATTGTGGTTGCTGTTGTTGTTATTGCTGTTGTTGTTATTAATTCCCTAGAAGTTTTCACACAGGTTATTTTTTCTTACATGGTAGTTACCTCTGATCAAGGCCCGGTCACCACTCAAGGATAAGAATTATTGCGTGTACAGGATAACATCGTAGTAATCGTAAGTGACGGAGAGTTGATAAAGTGCATTCGTTAAGGGGCGGTTTATCAGGAATTTGTTTATGTTGGACTTGAAGACATCCAAGTTGTAGTCAGGTGGAAAACATGCAAACGAAACAGAATTCCACAGCCGTGTACTTCTAAGAAAGAAGCTTTGTTCATGGAATCTACTTTTTTGATTTAGGCACATATAAAGAGTGGGAAAGTGTTTGACAGTGGATTCAGCTAAACGGGTGTGTTTCATGAAATATTACAGAGGTTGGACCCCAGACGACAATTTACATGAAAATAACGATAAAACAAAGACAGTGTCACAAGGTCTCTTCCGTGGGAGAGTGGTTGCAGGAAAGAAAAGGGCATCACCTTCTAAGTCACGAAGTCTATTTTGTAGTCTGTCAAGGTAGGGTAGGCTGTTTTAGCAGCTCCTGCCCAGATGTGGCTGTAGTACTCCATCCTTGTACGTACTTGGCTTTTATGTAGATAGTAAGTTGCATTCGCAGTGGAGCAATAAAAGGATCGTACCATTTTTCCAGCGACCTTGACAACAGACTTGATGCACGTATTCCATTTCAGATACGGAGTAAATATCAATCCCAGAAAATTGTCAAAACATGGAGCCCCCTCAAGACGAGAACCACCCATTTATATTGATGCCAGTTTGGATCAGAGTGTTGATGATGTAAAGAAAGAAGCTGGGTTTTCCTTGCATAAAAAGTTACCAGCCATCTATTCCTCCATTGTACCAAGCGCTCTAGATCAGAGGAGAGAGACTCAGAGAGAACTTTGTCATTTACGGTCTGTGATGTGTTGTCATAGATCGTCGTGTCATCAGCAACGATATCACTGATGGTTATATAAACATAAAAGTATTTTAGAACAACCTGTTGTGTTTACTGGAATATGTTTGCCAAACGCTTCCCCCTAGACTATTAAGCATTTTCGATAAACTTAGCAAATGTTTTTGTGTTAGGGCAATGTCCGTTTAGATAACATGCCTCTTATTTCGTATTCAAGATTCTCAGTGTACTTCCCGACTTGATCATGGTTTTCAATATTTTTGGAGCTAGTTTGGTTAACTGTCTTGCCATTTTGTCTACAGAATCTACATTTACTATTGTTATGTCTGTTTGATATTTATTTTGATGTATTTTTTTCTAATCGCGTAATCTTATGGCTGTTTTTAATGAATCAGTGTTTCGGTTTAATATTTTTATGCCAAGTATTGGCGGTAATCTCATGTGTTCGATCATTATTAATTGTTCCTGCAGCTGGTTATTTTTATTTGTTTGTTTATTTTTCGTCTTATCTCTTTCCTCACATATTTTTTGATCTGCTAGGTTTTTTCCGTACCTCTGGATACCGTAATTATACTTTCCGTGTTCTGAATTGTAAAAAAGAATATTTCATTTATACACTTCATGATATTTGTCGTGTCGTTTATACAGTCCAATTCATTTGTCTGTTTTTCCGTTTTAAATAAATTCAGTAAAAATTATACTTTGTGTGTAGTACATTTATCATAATTATGAGTCTCTTTGTCTTCTGGTAATATATATATATATATATATATATATATATATATATATATATATATATATATATATATATATATATATATATATATACAAGAATAAAAAAGCATTGGAAATGCAAAATGATATAGGGATGGTATGCCAAGATGTATACAAACAAGATAGCTATGAATGGCTAGGCACATGGAAATAGAATTGCATCCCACGTATAGCCCTATAGCTTTTCTCCAATCTTCATTCCGTGCCATCATTACGGTTGTAAAAAGCTATAGGGCTATACTTTGGATGCAATTCTATTTCCATATGCCTAGCCATTCATAGCTATCTTGTTTGTATAGTTTTTGGCAAACCATCCATATATCCTTTTGCATTTCCAATGCTTTTTTATTCTTGTTAATTAGTATTTTTACTTACAGTCTTATTTTTAAACTTACATTCATGATAATATTGTCTTTTTTAGGAGGCGGCTCATTGCCGCCTCTATTAATAGCAGGTGGCTTCCTGCTGGGTTTTAGGTCTTTGGGTTTTGGGCCTTAGGAGTTGCCTCTTGGTCCTCCATCGGTCTATATAACATAGAGAGTGCTACCGCCTCTCTGATAAAACAGTTAGAGTATTATAAAGTTCTAAAATGTTCATACCTTCACTATTAAATTTTTCTTGGTTCATTCTTTGGCGTTTTGGCAAAGATTTGGGAGTTTTTGATATTTATATTTATAATAGTTTGTGCATGAGACAGCTTTTTCCCCCTTGGAATCCCTGTTATACCGTGCTTTTGAGTCAGCAGGTGCGGCAGCCTTTTTTCTGGTTCTTTGTTATAAAGAACACGTGAGGCAGCCTTCTTTTTTCTGGTTCTTTGTTATAAAGAGCACGTGAGGCCGCCTTCTTTTTTTCTGGTTCTTTGTTATAAAGAGCACGTGAGGCAGCTTTTTTCTCCTCAGAATCCCTGTTATACCGTGCTTTTGAGTCAGCACGTGAGGCAGCCTTCTTTTTTTCTGGTTCTTTGTTATAAAGAGCACGTGAGGCAGTTTTTCCCCTCGGGATCCCTGTTATATCGTGCTTTTGAATCAGCACGTGAGGAAGCCTTCTTTGCCTCAGATTTTGCATGACACTTAACTTTTATTATTTCAGCATTTTTCTGATAGTATTCTTTTTGCTCAGATAATATCTTGGCTTTGTTTCTTTCATAGTCTATATTTCTCTGAGCTTTTTTACTACTGCTGACTTTGGCATTTTTTCTTAAATGTAAACATATAGCACTTATGTGTATCTTACTATAATATCACTTATCTTATAGCAAGACACCTCTCGTAGAATTGAGATACTGCCCCGTCACCAATAGTTAAAATGTTGAACGGTATATACACCAATAGTATAGTTGTTATCTTTATATGAAGTCCTAATCAGTGACAGTGTGAGGTTACTTGGTTAATTTATTGTAGTTTATTTGAGAAAACTTACATGTTTTTATTAGTAGATTGTGTATAGTAGCCACAATATCTAGTTATTGTTGTGAATAGGGCTTGGATTTTGATTCTTTTTGGTCAGCTTCACGTGAGTTCTTAGAAGATGACTTTCTTGCAGTTTCTTTTGCGGTTAATTTAACTTATTTCCTTTGGCGTTTGGTGAATTCTTAGAAGAACTGGTCTGATCTACTTTTCTTAGCGAGCGAAGAGATTCAGCTGCATTTAACAATGGTTGCTATAGTGTATTTTGCGCATGCGTGAGAATTTCACGTTTCCTCCTTATTTTTCAATAGTTTGACAGTAGTCATGTGTCTTTCTGCCAAGAGCGACATACGTCAGTGTTAGCCGTAATCGTCTAGAGGTAAGGACCCCCCACGTTGTGGCCGCGCTAACCAAGGTTCCAATCCTGGTCACAGCATTGACATTTTGAACATATTTTACAGTCCAACATCTGAAGAATTATTTGTTTTTATAAAAAAGTATTTTGACGTCGTACTTGCTGATAGGTTACTCTTATGACAATTTTGATCAACTGAGATAAAGATTTCGTGGTTTCATTAACGCTGGTGGGTTACTGTTTAAAGAAAAAAACCTTAACGTTCACCTCAAATATTCAGCGTCCAAGACATATAGGCCACTGGCAAACTTGAACGTCTGTGAGCATCCGGTGTATTATTTGGAGCTGCCCCTTTTGAGAGAAGTTCCGTGTTCGAAGTGGTCCGTCTACAATGGTTATATAGTGTTTAGAACTTGTTATTACACGTAATCGTATTTAATTATGGAGTCAGCTAAAAAGCGATGGGTCACTGCACTTCTCCGTGTAAAGAGAACTCGATTAATGCTTGAACTGTTGTCAGAGACCGTTCGTACACCGAGATACATCGTTTCAAAAGAAAGAAGAAAGAAGAATAAGAAAGAAGAAAGAAGAACAATTGGCCATTTTTGTACCTTTTATTTGCTCTCTTTTGACATTTTAACCGACGTTCTGACACTCGCTGCATTCGTAAGACGCTTCTCTGTAAGAATATGTGCTTTTTGACACTTATAAGTTGATTTTAGTTGAGATGTGGATAGTTTTGTTTTGTAGGCGTATATAGGCGTGTACGGGCCATCCCTATATAGAGAGTGCTACCGCCTATCTGAGATATATATATATATATATATATATATATATATTCGCTCTTCTTTTGGTTCAGTCAATAAACGGGCTTGTTTGTCTCATTAGTTACACTGCCAAAGTGTGTATGCATTTGATTTGGTTTCTACGATAAGGATTTGATTAAATATATCTTCTTATTCCCTTAAGCTATTGCTTTAATTTGTTTTTAATATTTCTGTTGGATTGATAATACCTGCGTCTAAACTCCCATATAGTTTTAGCTACCACGTTCACCTTCGCCATCATCTCTATGTGCTTAGTAATACTTGGCCTTAATTTGCTTCCAGTTTCCTCCTTTTCCTTATGAGTAACGCATCTAAAACGAAAGCATAAAGAATTGCATTACGATATCCTGTATTAAGATTCGGGTTAGCGTGTCTAGTTTTTTCGAAGGATTTAAAAGCAGGTTAAGACCATCAATATACAAGAAGTGGTATATTTATAATCTGCATCAATGAACTTGTATCCGGCTGGAAATATGTTAGTACATTAAATAATGTATAATAGTAATGGCTATATGGAATCACCTTAAAGATACGTCTTTGTATTTGCATTACTTTTATGGGTGTTATGATCAGTTGTGAGTTAAATTCTCCATGTTGTTACGGAATTTGAAATTCAATTGATATTCTTCTTTTATATGTTGTTCATTATCAAGCATTCTGTTATCCATTCTTGATCTAACGATTGCACTGAAAGGGACGGCTAGAATCCTGAAAAGATCTCTTGGTTGGACTCACTAAAATAGGGGTAAATGTCAGACATCTGGTTGGATGTCCCATCCCCTAGAAGAAAAAGTTTAAGAAAAATGAAAAAAAAGCGGGGTAGTGTCTTACGCTTTTTTTAGTCGATCAAGATCATCGCACTGGTCTTTTTCTACTTCCTACTTTTTTTATCCTACTTTCCTTATCATACTTATGTTGATTCATAATTTGTTCTGTGCTACTCGGTTTTTAGTATCATACCTGTTCTTCAGGGAATAATCCATAAGTTATAAAGATATGTACGGGCAAAATGAACGCCCATGCTCCAAATATATACACATTTTGACCCCTCTCTTTACTTACATATTCACAACAAATCAGAAAATTACAACTTTTAATGAAATTGTCAATATTTATCAAATAATGATCTCGGTATATTATGAAATAATTAGTTTTTATTTAATTCTGAGTGGAAATGTATCATTTGTTCAATCGAAAAATACCTTCACTAAAGTTATAAATTTCAGTAGTAAAAAAACCCAAGACTTTAGTTTTGCTTTTTATATAAATGAAGCATAGTAATTTTTAACAATAAAAAACAATTTTTACAGGTGCATTGCAAAAAAGCCCCTAAAGTCCGTATTCATGCATTCAATATGATTCGAAGAAAAATGAATTTCTCGAACTACCGATATTACCATTAAATTAAACATTGTTTATTTAATATTTTCCCACAAAAATTATAATCGCTAAAAATATGTCTACTTTTTTTAAACATTACCTATTTCGCATAATTTTTATATACAAAATTTTTATAATTTCCTTGCCCGCAAGAATGTAAAACTTTCGGCGTAACATAATTTTCATATAATCTTGAACAAAAATAATAAATAAATTTAAAAACAGGAACATGAAAAAATAATAAAATGTAAAATTATACAGATTGGTACAAGCGTTCAGAATAGAAATGTATTGAGGCCCGTCTGGGGATAAAAAGAAATCTGACACTCCTACCTACTTTTACTATCACGACTTATAATCGTGGTTACTTTTTTTAAAGTATATTGCAGTTTTAGGCGAACAATAAATTACTTGTTTTTGAGGGCTAATTAATTTGTTTTTGCACAAATAAGGTGCCTTTTATTTAATCCAATCTTAGGACTTTATTTAACTAATTCTCTTTTTAATAGACCAAGAAACCTAATATTTATTTTCTGAAGGATTTTTACAATGAAATTATTTCACTTCAAAATTTAGCTGAATTGGTTAACTTGCCGTGAAACCATTTTTCATAACTTTTTTTCACGTGTACAAATATGTTTTCCCTTAAGGAAATTACCTTTAGTCTCTAGTCCTTCAAATACAATCAAAAAGTCGTCGGAGACCTAAAAATAATTATGATGAATCGGCTTTCACAACTATGCTCCCCTATTTTTACCCGTGCATTTTTGCCCAGATGGTACTCTTGAGTATTTCCTTGCCGATTTCATTATCTGTCCATCTGTTATCTTTTCATGTATTTCAGCTATTGGACATTTTTTAATCGTATTGTCATTGTTTCATTTATAAATATTGTCCATCTGAGTTTCCTGGTCCAACTTCGCATCCAGATTTTGTCGATTCACTTTCTTCCTCCGGCTTTTTCACGTTATATTTCGTAGTAAACTTTTGGCATCAACGTAAACTAAATTATTCATTCTGTAACTATAATAAAGTAGATGTATGGAAGGAGGTTGTCTACATTCTCTGTTTCTGCATTGGTTCCCTTCAGCTTTGTTCCTTAGAAATAATAGCTGTTTTCCCTCATTCATAAGTTTTATGATGTTTTCTGCTTCAACTGCCTTAGTGTGGTTTACTTTGTTAATTTCATACATATCTCTAGCAGAGTAGTTTGTGTTTAAGTTATACTGTCGATATGCAAATGGTTTCTATGAGTGGAGTCTCAGTAAACGGAGTTTCTTACTCTGAGTAGTCATTATTTCTAGATTTGCCAGTTAATCTCTCTCGAGTATAATTTTGGTTTCGTCAGCAATTCTTTTGTCCATTGTATGTTAATCACTGAACATATGCCACAATTTTTTATCACTTTCAGATATATTCGGTCATCAAGATGATGTCTATAATAGCATTCCATTACCAGTCTATTTTGTTGCCCATCTCCTCTTTTATGTAAGTGCTGCATGTTTGTTAATTTGGTTATATTGTGTGGGAAATGCATTATTATTATTATTATTATTATTATTATTATTATTATTAAGAGTAGTAGTATTAAGTCGTCTAAAAGGACAATTAAAACAAAAAATACAAATCTCCCATGTTTAGGCGGTCTTCAGACCTCTGCAATTTTAGGTACCACCAACATCCTTAGGAAAACCTTTGATCTTTGAAGCTCCTGGTTTGAATTCGGAATTGAGGGAAATCCTCTTGAAATTAATCCTATCTCTTTAAAAAGGGACATTGAGAAACTAAATCAAAATTATTATTATTATTATTATTATTATTATTATTATTATTATTATTATTATTATTATTATTATTATTATATCTGTCACATTAAATGACCTATATATCGATCGATGCCCCGTTCAGTCTCGAAAGACAAAGGATACCCCTGTAAGAGCAGTTGCGCGTTTAATTGTGAGGCAAGGGTCGTGCACTCCATAACCACACCTCTCCTGAATCGACACTGTTTGGGTCCAGTGGCAAGGAAAAGACCAGGACGTCTGGAAACAATTCCGAGATAAGCAGAGAGCACA
The DNA here is from genome assembly GCF_053919585.1 of Euprymna scolopes. Taxonomy (NCBI): domain Eukaryota; kingdom Metazoa; phylum Mollusca; class Cephalopoda; order Sepiida; family Sepiolidae; genus Euprymna; species Euprymna scolopes. The sequence continues at coordinate 85,882,761 of NC_136491.1, forward strand.
TACTACACCTGGAAGACCCAAATGGTCACCCATTTAACATCGAATAGGCTCAACGTTGCTTAAGTTCGGTGATAAAGTGGGAACTGGTGTCAACGTGATTATGCCGTATATATATTAATAAGACGGATGCGTTAATTTTACAAAGCATCTTAATTTTCATAAACTAAAATATCCAACTTTCATAAACAATATTGTTATACGAAGGCAATATCCAGTTTTTACTGCCTTTTTATTAAATGGGAAAAGTAAACACCAAACTGATCAGAATATTAATGCTGTTAAAATATTTTCCAATTGAAATGCAATTGCTATTTTTATGGAATAATCTAGTAAGCAAATAAACGTTAGTTCGGGTTTTATCGCTTACCTGAATTATGAAAGCGCGGATGTATTATTACGAGGAAATGTGAGTGACTTCATTTAAATATTTTACTGTGATTAAACAGTGCATTCAAGCTACTCAGGAAGAAGAATGATTTTCCTGTAATAATTAATAATTTCGTAAAATATTGTGTAGAACAACGTGTTACAGTCAGGCATATACGAGCTCATAGAATTAATGAGCGGCCATTCGATTTCGTGTTTCACGATGAAAATGTTATCTAGAAGTTGATCCTCTGACAAGCCAACCGTGCTATGCTCCCTAAATATATATATATATATATATATATATATATATATATATATATACATTTGTATTGAATGAAGAGGAAATAACCCCCCCCAAAAGTCGGTGTTTAGTGATGCAGGCCTCTTTAGTACAGTGTAGGTTTTCCGTTTATTATTTTATTTATGTAATGTGGAAAACATAATAATGACTATTATCTTTAAATAGCGATGAATTCCCTCGAAAATTAAAATATTCTCTGAAGATCTTAACGCCCCTATATACGAGGAAAACATCAACTAATAAAGTATTTATAGCAAATAAAATATTATAGCGTCACATCGGTTTAGACTACAGGAATAATCAACGAATTGGATATAACTTTGTGCATTATTCTCCAACTCTTGCTCTCTCTCTCTCTATCTATCTATTTATCTATCTATCTATCTATATATATATATATATATATATATATATATATATATATATATATATATATATATGTGACGAATTGTATATGGGAGTCAGTTTTCCGTAACATCGGATTCGGCTTGGAAATGATTGAACGAACAGACATGCCAATAAAATGCATATTCTGCGAAAAAACAGATGCGTATCCGAAATAAATGTTACTTTTTAAAGCATAATAAAACAGTTGTACTTAAATTTTGCAAGTTTATGTAAAAGTAATTTGATAAAATCGACAGTTGGTTATGTGATAAATCAGGGGCGCGTTTTAAATGAATGTGTCTGTTTAGAGAACAATTAGACCATGATGCTTGGCTTTAGGACTTCACTTTTATTAAATCAATCATTTACACAAAATTTCATTAAATAATAGAATCTCAACAGTGCAATGTACACGTAATTGAGAGGAAGCGTATGACGCGTGTTTCGGCACAGTTCTCGGAGGTGCAATTGTTAAAGCGAGAAAGTAATCTGGTTTGATAAAGAATGGAGCATTGCACCTATTTCGATGATAAAAAAAAAATTATGGGAGGAAAGAACATTTCCTGAACCTTATTCAATGATGTACAACAACGGGTATTCCTGCTAGCATATATATATATATATATATATATATATATATATATATATATATATATATATATAATCACAGTAAGAACAAAGCTGTAAATAGAAGTTTACAATTAGTTTTTATTATTCGATGAATAACCCAAAACTGTTGTGTTACGTAATACTTAACTCGTGGAGTTTTAAAAAATACCTTTTTTTTTCTCATCAAGTTTGCATAATGTTTGACAAAAATAATGCTATACAAATGCATGATAAAAGCATTTCTATGGATTTGCTTGTAACTGCACCAGATGAAACAAAAAGTGTATTACTTTTAGTCATAAAATATTTAAAAATATGTGAATATGAATACGAATATTGAAACAGTTCATGCGATAAGTTCTTCCCGAAATATTTGGAGGAAAGCTCAATTAGAGACATACAGGCGTATACACAATTGTTACGTGAATATATATATATATATATATATATATATATATATATATATATATATATATATATATATATATATATATGAGCTCGGATATGCCTGTATAGATCCATAAATATAGATCTGATTAAGAGTTCAACATTACGACGAGAATTTTTAACTTCTGTTTCTGACGACGGATTTAAAACTAAGTATATCCTAGCGCGCGTGGTGTTGTTATTTTCACCTACAACTAATAACCTCCATTACAGCGCACTTTCCTTTATATACTGTTGGTTGCTTTTAGTCCTAATGTTAAACTGTGAACCGATTATACGCCTATGGATTTACATATGTACATCTATCATAAAAACATGACACGTTGTTGTCTTATTTCTACGTTGAGGGATATTCAATGTGTAGTCTAAAGAAACCATTTTTTCCGCAATCGTGTATGACTTTTTATATATGTATGGCTGAACTTTCAGCGAGAAGAGTATTAAAATGTTCTCTGCCTGTCTTAATTTTCTCCCTGTGTCTTTTCAATCGTATTAAGCATTTATAGCTCGCTGGCGAGTTTTTAAGTAAGACTCAGTCAACTTCTGTGTCCCAGTAAAGTATTTGTCGTTTTTAAACCACAAATACTGATATATTTTTGGCATAGGCTAGTAGAAATGGGACAACGAAAGGAACTCTCATTTTAACATATAATAAACTATTTTATGTCACCATCTTCTGTAGAATGGACAAGAGCGAAACGGTTTAGTAGGTTGAGGTGTGGTTCTGTGAGGATAGATTTAATATCATGCCGGCGGGTTGAAGCAAGGAATAGTTCAGTGTCGTTTATATATGTTTATACATAGTAGCCGTCGGTACGAAGGAAGCTGATTAAAGGAGAAAAAAAGGGCGAAGTATTCAGTGTATTAATGTGTTGACGTGGGTGTGTGTCGTTGTATGTTCTTTAGCATGATAAAGATTGTTCGTTTGGGTACCGCACATGAAAATATATGGTAGTTAGAAAAATATCATTGTTAGCGTGTTGTACTCCCGTTTGGACGGGGGCCAAAGCCCCCCGGCGATGAGTGCTCTGGCAGAGTAGCGAGAAAAAGAGAAATATGTTCTGATTCTCTGAGTGGTTCAGTGGGATAAGACGTGGCTGGTTACCTTTAATGCATCTAAAACCACACTCTTATCTTTACATCAACGCTCTGATTCCCATCTCTCATTAATTGAAATGGATAGGTCTCGTCTAGGAGAAGCCCCATGTTTTCACAAGCTTCTGGGTGTGTCCTTTACTCCTAATCTGAATTGGAACACGTACAACAAGTCTGTTGCCAAGGTCGCTGCAAAGATGATTGGATCCTTTTACCGCTCCAGAAGATATCTCACTTTTGATGCAATTCTCTATCTATATAAAAACCAATTACGTCCAAGGATGGAATACTGCTGCCATATCTGCGCAGGAGTTACTAAAAACTGCCTATCCTGCCTTGAAAGAGTACAAAATAGACTTTGTGGCTTAATGGGGGATGCCCTTTTCTCTTCCTTGCTGAATCCACTGTCAAAATTTCCCCCACTCTTTATCTGTGCCTTAATCAAAACATAGATTCCATAAACAAAGCTTCTTTCTTAGAATTGCATGCCTGTGGAACTTTGTTCCTTCTGCCTGCTTCCCACCGGACTACAACTTGGGTATCTTCAAGCGCAACGTAAACAAATTCCTTATGAACCGCCCCTTAAGTAAACACTTCATTAAATCTCCACACTACCTTACTGTACTTGCAATAACCCTTGTCTCTGAGTGGCTTCCTGGCCCTGATAAGTGGTGACCACCGTGTAAAAAAAAAATGGTTTACAGATTTCGCCTTTTATGTCCTGCGTCACGTGATTGAAAACTGGCTTGTTATTTAACAGGTCAGGAAGACAGGAATTTCTAATCTCAAACGGTGACAATTAGCTTCTGTCTGTTTGTAGCGAGTGGTGGACGCTTGTTAGAAAGGTTTTGATAAGAAACCCAAAATTGTTTATCAAAATTAAAGAAAGGTTCTTGTACGTGTGCCAGTTATAATTGTAAAAAATAGAAGTAGTGAGGAGTTTTTAATATGCCCGTTGTGACAGATGCTCGTAAAATCCGTTTGTTTGTTTGTGTGTGGGGGGGGGTGTCAGAACAAGAGGCTTTATACTTGTGATTATGTTCAAATTTATTTCGTAGAATTGAATATAATTTCTTTTAATTTTAACGATTCCAGTGGGGATTAAATTCATTAAGTTACTCGTTCCTAAACGTCGGTGACGAATTGATTTGTTGGCGAGTTTACTTCGGTGGAGTTGATGAAAAAATAAATGTGTCGAGTGTTTCTGTGCAGAGTGTTTTGTATGACTTTTCGTCAGTAACACGTTTTAATTGGAATCACCTGTTGAGTAAACAGTTATTTTTTCTGTGAAGAAAGCAACATGTCCTTATCTGTGAAAATAATTTTTTTGTAAGCTAATTTTGAGAGGAGAATGTTTCATAGCAGAGAATATTTGCGTCATTTGTGTAAATGGAGGCAATTGCCCCATGTTTTTGTTCTTTTAATATACGCGGTGCGCGTAACAAGCCGGGTAAGTAACAGAAAAAGATAGCATGCAAATTACTGAAAGTCCAGGTCAGATATTAGAATTTGTCGTACACTAACAAATGTTAACTCTGTTTGTAAATAGTTTTTTTTTTATATATATATATGTAGACGGTGTGAAAATTTGTTTTTTCTCTGATTTGTTTTGGTTCGAAGAAATGTATCCGGCTGAAACGTTTTTTTATTTATTTTTTTGTGAAAATGTTGTAATTATTTCTATGTAAATGTATTTCTGGTAAAATGTGTTTAGCTTTGTATATGTAACACGCGCTCGTGTCTTTTAAAATATTTTATCTTTTTTAGTTTATCCTGTTCGACGGACATGTTTTGTCGCTCTCTTCGGCAAAAACAATATCCGGTGTTAGAACAGTGTTCTAGAGAATTCACGAGTGATAAGTAAGCGACATTTAAGGTTGTGGTCGCTCCTCAGTGTATTTTGGGAGTTTTTTATACGCCTTTGTTTTGCCCGTGAGGGGTATGCGGTTAAACTGCATTTATGAAAAAAAAAGTAACTTTTCGGCAATGAATAATTTAGCCTCACTGAAAGATAAGAAACAAAGCTAAGAAAGTGACGCGTTCCGGGGTCAGCAAATATTGAGATGAGCCAACTGAATGCTTGCGTGTTCATATAACGTCGGGTTCATCAAGATATATATAGAAGAAGGGACAACGCAATGGAATTTCATGCTATATTAAAAAACACATTTATTAGTCATTTTCGTAAGAAGCGTTAGTAGCAGAGAGAGAGAGAGATAGGTAGTAGATTGACGTGTTTTCTGTAAAGATAAATTCAATATCATGCCGGCTAGTTGAAGTGAGGGGGGGATAGTTCAGTTCCGTCTACGCGTGCTTATAGGTAGTAGCCATCGGTACATAGTAAGCTGATTAAAGGAGAAAGCAAGGGCAAAGTTTCAGTGTAGTAATGTGTTGACGCGGGTGGGTGTCGATGTATGTTCTTTAGCATGACAAAGAATGTTCTCTTCGGTACCGCACATGGAAATATATGGTAGTTAAAAGAGAGGCATTGTTATCGTGTTGTACTCACATTCGGTCGGGGGGGGGGAGACCCCCTCGGCGATGTAATACCCTGTAGAGCAGCGAGAAAAAGAGGAAGAGGATTACAGATGTCGCTTTTTATGTTCTCGGTCACGTGATTGAGAGCGGATTTGTGATTGTACAAGCCAGGAGGAAATGAATTTCAAATCCCAAATCGTGAGAATTAGCTTCTGTCTGTTTGTAGTGAGTGTTGGATGCTACAGGCTCAATGTTGATTCATTGTTTTTTGTCACTTTTAGTGATCCTCGCATTGGATGACAAGAAACTAATTCGAAAAGACTAAATCCTAACGACTGTCGGACACCTTTCTAAGCTGAAAATTGTACGAATAAAATCTACTGCTGACACTCGTAATTGTTCCCCACAATATATGATGTTACGTAGTGTTCAGGGAAGCATAACATTGTTTCTGAGTGCTCTGTTACAGAGGGCGCTAACCGCTTAACTTGATATTGGAGATGTCCAGCTGCTCTGTTGTGTGTCGCGGTATTTTTTTGAAAAAAGTTTGATCTACACTGTTTGTATTGTTCACCAAAGTAACATTTTAATGAAGAAAAATTACCGACACGTATACAGCCTTCTTTATAGAGATTTAACCTAACTACATCAGGAAATCTCGTGGACGCGCATATTATGGTTTATATTAATTAGTGTGCTGTTCTAGTTCTTGGTAATTGTACGATGCAATCCATGGTTTCTCCACTAAATGTATATTCCAGCCGGCATAGTATGTAATTTTGCCGGAAGAATGTTTTACTATAGATTTTCCGTTTTCTAACAAATGCCACAAATTTTGCAAATCTTTTTTTTATATCCCCACGCCTACTGAGCAGTAAAATGTCTGATCATCTTCTCTAAGATCGCATATACTACAAGGTTATCTGCCATTGGTATTTCGTGTGAAACGTTCATAATATATTCCTGATATATACGAGGCAGTATTATATGCTTTCAACCACTAACTTCGGTTCATTCTGTTGTCTTGGCAGCATTCCAATGTCTTTCTATGTACTCCCGTATTGAGAGTAAACAAGCGTTTTTTTTTTTTTTTTAATTATTGCAATCTTATTCTCAAACTGGATTGAATAGAGTTTTCAGCTCGACATCGTTGTGCTGCTCACTATGTAGAACTCGGCGCCGTGCGGACTTACACTGGGTTGGGATTTATCCCACCGTTTCCGTTGCTTTTCATTTCGCGACCAATCCTATATTTTGTGCCTCCATTTTTCTACGTCATTATCCTTCCGGATGCCTTAATTAGAGCATCCTTTCTTTCATCCTTACATCTCGTCCATTTTATGTTTGACTTTCAGCGTTGTAACCAGTCGTTGGCGATGTCATTCCCATCGAGGGTCGTCAATTACTTCTGTTGTTTCCTCTCCTGAGCTCTAGCCCAATTTCAGATGAAATCCGGGGTATACAACCCTTATGAATGTATCTCCTATCCTTTGATGTAAATTGATTTTTCTGCAACTTTTCATGCTTTATTAGGCAACTGTTCTTTGCTTAATTGAAACCGGCATGCGCAGGTATCACTAAGAATGTTATTGGATTTCTTTCGACTTTCATTGTCTCGGGAGTTATATATTCTTGCCACAAAGAGTTTATGTGTTTTATCTATTTCCTGACATTACCGCACTTGCGATTTGTATGGGTTAACCTGATTGGTGTCGGTTATTTTCAGTTACGTAACCCGGCGTCCCACAGTTTAAGCATACTATAAATTTCGCTTACCGCCAAAGTACCGGTTGATTAGCTGTAATTCCAATGCCCACATGTAAATTGCCATTTTTTACCGAATATTGCTCTCTGACCTGCAAGTGAATTGGTTTTGGGGATTCCACTCTATTCTCTTATGAGTAATCATATATTCTGCCGCCAATGTCACTATATCAATCACGGTTTCGCTTTTTGTCTATAAGATGTATACTCATGTCGCTGGGAACACAGTTTTTAAACCCCTCAATTAAGGTGAGTTCATGTCAAAGCTACCCTTCAGCTTCCTGGAATTGAACCACCGGTCAAAGTGCCCGTTTTATATAATGAGCGCCACATATAAACTCTCCTTTTCTACCGCTTCTCAATTCAGCTTCTAGGCTTGCTGAACTATTTCTTATCCCTTCATGGCAGATGTCTTTTTCGTTTAATAGTCCGCGCAGTCCTCTGCTGAAAATATTTCGTACCTTTTTTGGGCCTTTCCGCTTTATGCAGTGTGCAAACGCATTGGTCAGAATCATTTCGGTCAGTTCATCTTTAGAGCGTTTATCTGAAAATGTGCAAAGTAGTTATCTACTTTCTTTTTAAGGAATTAGGGGATTAGGCAGACTAGTTTCTTCATACTTCAATTGTTTTTGCAGTTCCCCTATGTTTGATATGATCTATTCAAATCACCGATTTATTTCGCAGTTCGGGCTTTCCCTATTTCCATCTTAGCCATTATCTTACTTTTTCGAGCTCGACCTGACTGGGCGTCATGCTCATTCTCTGCGGCGGCGCATCTCCGAAGATAGTGTCGTTTACTATGCGATCAGTAATCATTCTCATCAACAGCCTTTTCCACATGGCTCTTATAATTTCTATTTATAGTTTATCACCTATTTCATCCAGTTAAATTTCTGGAGCTTATACTATCATCTGGATATGTGTTTTTAAAAGGCTTGTGTGCGTGTAATTGTGTTTTGATTGGCAATGCAAAACACTTATATTCCAATGAGGATTTCTATATAAGCAGTGACTACTTACTTCCTTGATATGTGCATAGTCTAGCAGCCAGTTCCAATTGTACAGTAGGCTTCAAACAAACAATCTCATGTTAAAGAGATGCCTTACAGACGGGAAACAAATTCGAGTATATCTCAGAATTACGTAAAGCATTAGTAAAAAAAAATATGTATCGGTCCTAAAATGCGCGATAATTATGACACGCTATTAAGATTCGTGATCAGTAATCGTAATGGAATATTAAAGTGAGTCGGAAGTTTTGTAAAAGTTAAAAATTTAAAAAATCACAGAACAAAACACCAACAATTATACACTATTTTATTACACTAGGCACCGCCAAAAATGGCCGCAAAATCAAGTTGTTGTTGTTTTTTAAAACGAAATTACGTTTATTAAAATCCATTATTTCTGAGTAACTTTTTTTTCCAGAAAGATAAAACCCTGAATATTATCATATAGAAAACAGAATAATGTAAAACTTTTTCTACTATTTTTAATTCAATTTTAAATGTTAAATTTTCCCAAAAAGTTAACAATTGACATTTTTTGTCTTGCACAAAAAACGTACTTAAATATTTTAAAAAAAGGGTTTTTGAAATAATTAATTTATTTATTTATTGTCTAACTAAGATTTAGGATGATTTTCTAAGAGAATATGCAAAAATATTATAATATAAGTACCTGAATTTCAAATAATTCCACTTATTCATATAGGTAGCCAGATATTCGCGTTGACGTAGAGTTCAGATCGACTCTGTTTAGGTTTTCGTCTGATAAAAAGCAAACTATGGAAGACCAAACAGGCCAAAAAAACTTATTTTTCAGTGACGAAAATTTCAATGTATTATTAAGCTGAGGCTGGCCAGTACCAGATGGGTGACCATTTGTATGCGTTTGGTTTTTAATGTGTATGTGTGTGGGGGCCAGACTCCCCAAAATGGGGGGGGGGCAATTTAAAGCAGAATAAAAAAAAATTATTTCAGCGCGTTTGGTCCACCATAGTCAAAGGCGGCAAACGTTTTCAAACGGGATCGAAAAAAAAGATGCTATTTTTAACACAAAGGGCACAATATTTATCGAATTTTTTTTTTTGGTATCGATTATTCAAAGCATGCCCTGTTTAATAATGGTCATGCATTATTCGGCTCGCTAAAAAAAAATTGTTAATTTATTTATAAAAAATTTTAAAATAGCTTTTTTCGTATAAATATTAAAAATGTTTTTTTTTTGTTTTGCTTAACTTAAATTAATTATTTTACTTAACATAGTCACCGAATTTCACACTTCAAAACTCAAAAGCGGGATAATTAAACACAATCGAAGTTCTGATATTCAGACGTCAAAATAAGGTATGCAAACAATTTTTTTTGTTGTTTTTTTTTTAAATCTATAATTCTGTCCCTTACAACACAATATGTTGATTTCAGTCTCAGATGATTATTTTAAGCATATTTGTTCCCACTTCAAAACAAGGGGGGGTTTTGTAAGCAAAAAAATATATATATATAAATATCGTTTATGAAAAATAAGTACACTGTTATAAAGTTCATTCTTCTCGAAATAATCGCTGAAAATTTCGTATTGATCGGATAATTACCTGATTTTTGGTAGATTTTTAAAAAGACGGTCCGTCAAAAAGTACTGACCTCCCCCCCCCCAGTTTTGGCGGTGCCTATATTACACATTAACAATTATCTTTCGCAAGAGTATATGCAGACCGCACCAAATGGGTGAGAAAATGGTCGAACGAAAGAAAAATTTTAGCAAAATGAATAATAAAATTACCCTCTTTTTTCTATATCATGCGAAACGATTAACTGAGTCCAAACAAAAAACATAATTTCATATAAATACTGGAAAATACTTAAAAAGTATACGGAACGTATTGTTCGATGAAATGAGGGAACGTGCATATAAAATATTTCCCTGGGAAAACAGGTATTAGACATACAAATAACTTGTCCATGAACGATACTATTTTAACTTTGGTGATTTGAAATGTTCGTAATATCCAAGATAATCTAGTTCTGTTTTGTATAATTCTCCATATGGCATGTGGTGTTGGCACATCTAATGTTCACAGTGAAAATGTAGTTTATTATTTACTTGATTAAATCAATTATCTTACCGTAGTGTCAAAGTTTTTCGCATTCGATATTATTTGGTCAATTTCCCGTGTTGTATTGCACGCGTTCCTTGCTGGTGCATATAATTTTGTATATGTCCCGACTCAAAACTTCGTAAAATCTACTTAGAGGTGCGTAATATATCATGCTACATGGGAGAATATACATAGAGTGACCCCCTCTTACTATAATAGCAGATACATGTATGTATATATATATATAATATATATATATATATATATATATATATATATATATATAATGATTTCCACAGACAGACAGTATCGCATATTACAAGCACCATGAGAGCCAACGAATGGCAAGAGTCAAATATCGCCCTCATTTGTGCTCATCAATTAAACTCAAAGCTGAGCCTCTGCATGCGAGGAAGGCACTCTACCACCTGACCAAATGCAAATGCGCCGCACACAAAGAAGACATGTTAACCCTTATAGATCAAACAAACATCAACGAAATCCGACAGTGGAATGAACCTACTAAGGTCTCGAACAAGGGATGTGATATTCGCTATCTTTCTTATCTATCAAGTGGGATTTTTATAATGGCTAGGGATGTCACCAAACAAGCCTATCTGAAGGAGTAAAAAAATATTTCAGAATGTGTGAGAGAATATAAAATAATTTCCAGAATTTTCAAAATTTAGCTGATGACTTGACTAATTAAAGCTGATTGCGACAATAACATCCATTGTTCGAGACGATAGAGGTTTAATTCCATTCGAATGTCTCTAAATGATGAGCCCAAATGAGGGCGCAACTCGAGTCATGGACTTCCGGTTTGTTAACTGTCATGGTTCTTATAAGCTACGATGATGTCTGCCTATGGAAATAATTACATATTCTCTCACACATTTTGAAATATCTTATTTGCTCGTCAGGATAAGCTTGTGATGACACCCCTAATGAGTATAAAGGTCCTACTAGTAAGAAATCGGTTTGGATTAAATCTGATTGCGATCATCACATCCCTTGTTCTGGACGTGTGTAGTTTCTTTCCAGTGTCGGATTTGGTTGCAGTTTTTTTTATATCTATTATTAATAAGGATTTCTTGTGTGCAGTGGCTTTGTTCAGTTGACAAAGTGCTTACCTCGCATATGAAAGGGTTTCGGAATCTGAATCCGGAGTACGGATGTGTCTAACTGATGAGCCCAAATAAGGACGAAACTCAACTCTTGGACTTCCAGTGTGTTGGATTTCATGGCTCTTGTGAGCTGCGTTCTTGCCTGGTTGTAAAAATAATTATATATTCTCTTGCACATTCTGAAATATATATATATATATATATATATATATATATATATATATATTTATGTGTGTGTGCGTGTGTGTGCGTAGGTGTGTGGGTGGGTGTGTGTATATTTGTGTGTGTATGTGTGTGTGTTTCTCAAAGCATCGTTCTTCTTTTCGTGTCCACGTTGGAAATTATACGAGTACCAATGCTAATTGTGACGTACATACCTATGATTCGTTAGATATAACTTTGCTTGCTTTCAAGCAATGTTTTAATTTCGGTGACCACCCTTTTCCTACTATGTTGTAATAAATTGTAGGCTTCCTCGCCATTTTTGCTTAAGTGTATGGACGATTTGTCAATGCTTTTTCAGCTGTTGTCTGTGGAATCTTGCTGCATCTTTTTTCTTCACCGCAACATTGTTCCACAGAAGAGACGTTGTAGACCTCTTTCTATTTTATCGTTTTTTTTTTTTTTGCATGACACGTTCTAGTCTAAACACCACTCTATTCCCCGGCTTGCCAAACTTTCACAAAACAGTCAAAAATCTACAACCACTATAAATGATTTCCCTCACTCTCCATCGACGTCTAAATGCAGATACTATGAACGTAATTCATTTCCCAGAACTATCCGCCTCTGAGACACTGTTCCACCTGTTTGCTTCCCGGTTTAATACAAGTTGCTGGTGTGTCAATGCAATAGAAATAATTCTTGTTTTGTTTTCGCCATAAATAATCGATATCTACCATATTTATATTTAACGATTATTACACTACCGCTTTACATTCATAAAACTTTATCCTAGAGTGGGATTCGGGGCGAAATCAGTGGTGAACTTTATGTAGAAAAAGTTGTAGCACTCAATATTCTAATTTTTTTGTTTTCAATATACGTGTGAATGCAAAAGGCATTTTCTAAGAAATCCTAATTTTTTACCATTGTGTCACATAATCCGCCTTAGCAGGGAACTAAATACACGTCAATCTATGGATTAATTAATCATTTTTTTGGACGACCGAGAAACGGATTCGAAGTACAGTACTGAATATTCAGTAAATACAAATATGAATTTTCCAACTTAGCCTAACAACTATTTATATATAAGGAGTTTTTTTATAAATGGGGTAAAGCAGCAGTTTGTTGATACTTTATATTTATAACTGACATTGAAATGAAAAATATTTAATCCTGGAAAGAATTAGGCGTTGCTTTTAGGAGCAATTACGCACGTTTAAAAAAGAAGGCTAGATGATAGTTTTGCTACCATATATATCGCTAACATCGTGCAGAAATTCTTCATAATCTTCTCTATTGACTCGCTGAAGTATGAACCGTTTTTAACAGTTCAAACCTTATTTTGTTGAATGCGTACTACTATTTTACAAATGTGGTATGCATTTTCGACTTGAAAAATTATATATTGTGTTTACGTATTCACTTTCGGTTCTTGTTGGTGTGACTTTTTAAAAAATATATATTTAATACTGCCTTCATAAAATTTAGTAATTGCTCTTATTTATTTTTGTAAATCTCCCTCTATCCTTAAATATTTATTCATACGAATTGGTTTAAGTGTTTTTGAGAAAACAATGTTTATTTGGTTTCTGACTGTGTAGAAAATGATTGAGTATTTTAAAGTTAGTCTCATATACTAATGACGGTGGATTATTTAGAGGGAGAGTGTCTTCAAAGATTAAATATCAGGTAATATTTGTCCTAGCCGTAGTGGACCTGTAACAATGGTTATTCAGGTACCAATTAATATTTTTGACAGCCTCTTATTGAGACCACACTAGAAAATGTGTACCTGTTATTTATCTGGTATTAAATCGACCGCCATATTTACCCTTTGGCTAACAATTTAGAGGGCATAATAAGGATATTGAGTGTCTGTGAACTCGATTTTGTTTCATACATAATGACACGGATTTTGCTGTACAGATGACTTGATCTCAGTGATTTTGCACTAATTTCATATTATAAATATTTCACTTGTTTTGGAATTTTTAATAACATTAATAAGTATTGTATTCATTGGTATTAACCTTATGTTCCTATAAACCCTACTATTTATACGTTTTGTTTTCTATACAGTAAGATGCAATCTATTCGTGCGTAAATATATTCGTACTCGTCAAATAATTCAAAATTTAAATTATCTGGAAGCAAATGTAAAAAAAAAAAGTATGGAGATTGAATTAATAAAAGAGGGAACACATTTATAAATAGATTATTTTAGGAGTCGTATTTTCCGTTTCCTTAACATAAATAACCTTAATAATCATTGTCAATATTTTCAAACAAAAAATATCCCAATAGTAAAACATAAAATTAAAGTCAAAGTAAAAAAATCGCATACAATAAACTGTTTTTCGTATAAAGGAATTATTGATTTCTTTTTCTAAAATAAACTAAATGTCCGAGAAAATCATACGAAAAATTAAACAAAAACACAGACTTACCAAATTGATTTTAGTCTTATTTTGGTGTATGGCGGCCAAATTAGATGCAGTTTATTTCGAACTCTCCCCATCACATACGAACGTTTGTGAGAATTTCTGTTTTATTTTACAAAAAGCAATATAGTATAAAGCAGTATTTACATTGCATTATTTAAAGAACTGTCTTTTAAAATAATTTCTAAATATGTATACCTATTCGATTAATAACATATGGACGATGTTCCCGTCCATAAAAGTAGCACTGCATTACACACATACACATACGCCACATATATATATATATATATATACAAATGCGAATACTTGAAGCATGTTCTGCGGATATTATCTGCTGATTTTATTTAATATCAACATTTCTTATAATATTTCCGAGGACAGTAGCTCTCCCACTATGGTGTTACCTTGGAAAGTTTTCGAGGTTATTTCACACTTTCCAAATTACCTACAATCACGCATCCAGAAAAAAAAAACTGGGAGCATATTTTACAGTAGTTTTATTATGCTGGTCGAAGCGCCGGTGGTTTGTTTTCATTCCGTATTTTAAACATTTTATTATTACACCTTACACACATAAATGCTGAAGGTTCTTTGACACTATCATTCTTAAACCATGGGAAATTTGATTGTCTGCTACGAATCCGATTTTTTGGATTCGCATTGTAGAAAAACAGCGCGTATGCAACTGCTTCATCACATACACATGTATTCTTATTTAAAAAAAAACTATCGCTACTACCGTTTATTATTAGCAACACTCTGCTTACAATTTGTTTTACTCCAACGCAAACGAATACTCAAACTTTACTAACCGACCATATTATTTGATTAAGTTCCTAGATCAATCACAAACCTATATGCTAATCAAGAATATAATGTAAACAAAACCTAAAAAAACACATACTATCTTGAGCAGACTATAATTAATTATCCCTATGTTTTTTTCACTGCTAACTTTGCTATTGCCACATTTAATGCACAAAGGATTTGTAATCTTAGTAAAATTCGACTTAGAGAAAGGTTAAAACACAAAATACTTAATGCTGTTTGTAGATGATTATTTTTTGTCCAAAATATGTGGTAATACTGGTGCTAGCACGATCAAATATACACCATTATTGCTCATGATTAAATTGAGCAAATGGTTGCAGAGCCTACGGAAGGAGTGAAAATCTGCTGAAGTATTTCCAATCTGATTAGAGGCATCTAATAAAAGAGTATTATTTGGAGCAAATAAACGCTAAATTGAGTAACCTTATCAAATTGTGGAAACCAACTGTGAGACAAAATTCTGCACGAACTAAATTGGAATTGCCAAAAATATTAACGAAAATGATTAAAGTAAATTTGGAGAAATTGCAGATTCGGTTGGAATACCTGGCATTTCAACATTCAAAGGTCAGTTTCTATAGGGGGGATAGTAATGACAAGTTTGATAAGCATGATAATGGTTCTGATTGCGATGTTAGTAGCTGCGATATGATGTGTAAGAAAACGAGGAGAAGGGTTTGCTAGTAGGAAACGCTACAAGGTTGTCTGCACCGGCATCGACGGTGATCCAATTCAAAACTCACCTAAAGCCGATATGATCCCACTAGAGCGGATATAGATTCGATGCCATCCAAATCAAGAAAGTACCCTGAGCACCAAGATCCATGGGATGAACTAATAAAATAAATAAAATTGATTTTGATTTTTTTATGATTTCTTTTAAAGGAGAATGTACTGTGAGCTTGCACTATATGAAGGTTTTATCCCAGATAAAACCATGCTGACATAATTTGATAAAAGAAAATTAGATTACTAGGTGAAGATAATTAGAATAAAACATTATAAAAGGCGAATGAGTGTCTTTATTTAGACTGATTGCACGCATTTCTCAAGGAAATGAACTGGCGAAAATGTATTATAAAAATACTGAAAAAGGATAACATTATTAGAAAGGTAATTGTTAAAAAATAGAAAGCATATTGAGACAAGATTGCATTTTTTGGGCATAAACTGACAAATTGTATTGTACGAACTTTTTGATGAACTATTATTGGACGAGACGCTTTTCCCCAGGTAAGACAAACAATGTGGACAAAAGTAGTAGAATGAGAGTAATCACGCTTGATTAGAACAGAAACTTTGCTTTATTAATGATTTTTTTACACAAGAATCATTAGTTATCAAGGTGCGGAGGTGATTCGAGGATAAGGGTTATATATATTAGTCAATGTGATTATAACCTAGTAAACATAAGTAGTGGGAATTTTTTAAAATGGAATATATAGGGGGGCATTTAATCAGGAAAGTGGTTACGTTGGACGTGAAGGCAATCCAGTTGTAGCCAGCTGGACCGCAGGCAATGTTTTACACGTGTGCCGTTATAAGCGAGCAGCTTTGTTCGCAGAATCTAAATTTAGGTATAGGCACATACAAGGAGTGTGTGAAATTATTGATATTGGTTTCGACCAAACGAGTGTTTTTCGTGAAAGTTTGCGAGGGGGGATCATAAATAAAAGCTCAGATGAGCACTTGCCATAAAAATAACGATAACGCAGAGACAGGTTACCAACGTCTCTTATTTATTAAAGGGGGTTGCTGGGAGGAAATATGGCATCTCTACTACAAATTCTAGTTTGAATTCTGTCAAGGCAGGATAGGCTGCTTCCAGCAGATGCGGCAACAGTTCTCTATCGTTGGCCGTATCTGGGTTTTATGTAGGTAGATAATTGCATCAGGAGTGAGGTATATACTGGAGCCGTAGAAGATTCCACCATTTTCCAGCGATTTTGGCAATTGATTTGAGATACGTGTTCCATTTCAGAAGGTAGACAAAAGTACATATAGCACTTCCTTGCATGAATAATTTAGAACTTTTGCATAATTAGTGTACGTTACAAAAACTATGTTTTTACAGGTTGACTGACAGTACAAACTAGTTGACGTTTATAAGCGATTAAGTACTGCTGGGCATTGTTTGTCAGACACTACGGAAGCTATGAGCCTGATTAAGGCCGATTCAATAACGAGTGAGAAACGTTTGGATAGGTAAAGCTCAACTATTGCCTTTGGAAGCCAAGTGAGTTGAGGAAGTGAATGTCAATCAAAATATGTGATGGTCCAAATTTATATCAATATCTGCTAAATCAGAGCTAGGTTAAAGGGTTTTCTTATGATATCAATCTTTGGCACTTCCTGCTAGCTGTGCTAGCCCCATTTGTTTGGTTAGTGACTAAAGTAAAATAAGGAAATACGATTAAGCTGAGCAGATTTGGATATTGATAAGAATATTTAAAAATATATATATGATATCGTTTTGTAAAGGAACCCACACCATGGCGTAGGGTAGTATAAACGATGGTTTTGTTTAAACCTGCGAGGCAGTTGAGCCGGTTTTATTTCAGAAGTGTTTCCGATGTATTATTATTCTACAAAATCCTGGTGATAAAGAAGTCTTAATGCGAAACTTTTCTGTACAAGTTGTGAACTTTATAATTTTACAGCAAAAAAGGGAAAGGCATTTCTCGTGTTAAAACGAAAAAGATATGTACTGGAATTCTAAAAGGTTATTTTTTGTTTAAAAAGCAATGTTGGTTCATAATTAGTTAGTAGCTGTACGTGAATGTATTTAATTCGGCAGCCATATCACCAGTATATAAAAATAGAATCTCCCAACTTTGAGGGAAAATACCGAATTAATGTACAAAAATATTGAAACATCAACCGCCTTTTTATATAATGAAGCAGTTCCTTCAGTTAAACAGTAATTGTACTCCAAAACATATATACGATCCAATTTACGTTGATGCAGTAGTAACGTTATTAGCTTTGATTGCTACAGTTTCAATTTCGATTCTAAATGAAGGCACAGAAATAGCTTTTTAAACGTTCGCAATTACGACTCTAACGTAATATCTACGAAATCTGGAAAAATTTAAATATAATATTTAAGCGTGTTTTTCGCCCAGCATAATCGCGTTGACATACTGGTTCTCGTCAGATCAGCGAAGTTAAGCAACATTGATCCTGGTTAGTATCAGGTGGGTGACCATTTGGGAATTCTAGGAGCAGCATGTAGTCTGTCCTTATCTCGGCATTTGTTTCATTGTACTTCACTTGCGATTGGTATCTAACAATGTCGTTCAGGAGAGGTGTGGTTGGAGATTGCGCACTTCCAACCACAAAAATAAAAAAATGCACACGTAAACAATCCTTCGTGAGTATCCATAGTCTGTCAAGACTGAAGGAGCCTGCTTATATATATATACAATATATATATATATATATATATATATATATATATATATATATATATATATGTGTGTGTGTGCGTATGTGTGTTAGAGGGTGGATATATGATCTTTATTTGTTTTTTTACATAAGTGTAATAAGCTGCTACACTGTAATGTACATTTTATCAGGAACTAGATACCTGTTCAGTCGAATGAGCTTATACAAGAGCAACGTATTGAACACTTCTTCATAAAGATCTTTAATCTTCATTTGTTAATTTACTTTTCCTTCAATAATGTAACAGTAGAACATATCTCATCATAACTCCGGGCATGAGTAACATATGTAGACAATTGTTACTCCCCACTGCATTATACTAACTGCATTCTTTATTCCAACACGACTTATAATTCTGGAATTATGCATCCATTCGCTGTGTTAATATCATGTTCTAATACATATTTCAATATTAGAAGTTTATTCAAAAATTGCCACGATGCTGAAAACGTTTACTGGTCGCTATTTTCATTCTAGCTTCTATAATTTTCTGAAAAAAAAAAACTACTTAAAAACAGCGTGGACTCAAAAAAGGCATAAGCATCAAATGTTAGTTTAATTTTACAATAGATATTGTTCTTGGATGTATACGCGGACAGATGCTACTGTGCTATTTTATGGGTTTTTTTGTTCAAATTCAAGTTTAATGACATTTTTTCTTTTTTTAATTGTAAGGTGGAAGCACAGAATAGTTATAAAACACCCTCATCTCCTCATTAAGAAAGGTTTTCAAAATAATAGCATAAGTATTTCAGCAGTACGGCACCAAAAATAAATAAGTATCCAAAGTTTCATTTTTAATGGGCAATGTTTTTAATTTTAAATAAAATAAAACATTTAATCATTTATAAACTTCATCTTGCATTATATTTGTTAATGTGTTAACATGGTTAATTTAAATTAAATTTTAATCACATGATCACATTTTTAATAATGTGCTTATATTTTGCCCATTTAAAATTTGTAAATCAAGCAAACAAACTTTTAATCGATACCAGCGTCGACCTTTAAGCGTCCTTTTTAGCGATTACGTGGTTTGAAGATATTTGTACAACTAAACAGCAAATTTTCCTCCTGTGCTTTCAACTAACAATTTATAAAAATCAAAAGGAACATTTTCACATTAGGTCCACCTCCACAGTTTTTTACCATGGGTGGGTGAGGGGTATTTACTCCGAAAGCCGTCCTTAACATGAGAGGAATGGTGGTATTTATCCAAAAGCCGTTTTTAACATGGGGAGGTTAGGGGTGTTTATTCCGAAAGTCGTTCTTAATTTAGGGAGGTTGGGGGTATTCATAACCGTCAGTGAATTATAGTGCTTAGTATAGGTTTTTATATCTCGAAAACTATTTTCTTCTGCAAAGTTTACATGAGATTTTCATTCAGCAAGTCGAAAACCTATACAAGTAGTCATTTTAAAGAAAATTGTGGAGGTGGTCCTAATGTAAAAAAAAAAATAAAAAATAAAATAAAAATATCGTGAAATTTTAATTTAACTTGGAAACACTATTTTAAAATAGCGCGGTACCAAACATAAACATAGACAGAAAAATACCCCCTTCAAGTTCATACTTGCACAAACATTTGAAAACATTGTCAACAAAAACAAATATATAAAAAGTAAATGGTGTAAAAGGCAAGATAAATTACTGTTCTACCTAACTGGATACTTTTTTAGTGTTTTTATTGGGTTTGTATTACTGTACACATAGATTCGAAAAAGTTATCAGAGAACAAATGTATAACAAATATTATCAAAGGCAAGATAAGTGACTTTTCTACAAAAATGGATAATTTTTTAGTGATTTCATTTAATGTAATGTGTTTATTCGGCTCAAAAAACGCAGCGTTTACCGCTATATTGGAAAATTACAAATAGCGGCAGACTGTGTTAAACACGTTAAGTTTGGAAAAATGAGTTGAAACTACAAAAAATGTAAAATTATTGTTAAATAACCATCGAATGTATGTCAGCCTATGTCACGGTAACATATATTGAGTGAGCTCCTAACGGTATTTTGTATAACTTTTTTAGTTTTAACTCATTTTCCCAAACTTAAAATGTTTAACATAGTCTGCCGCCATTTGTATTTTAAATTATACTGAGAAACGCTGCATGTTTTCAATCTGATTAAACATTTTACATTAACAAAAAAAAATAAATAAAATCTTATCCAGTTAGGTAGAAAAGTAACTTATATTTGCGTTGATAAAATTTATTGGTAACATTTATTTTTCGATCATTTTTTCATATCTGTGTTTCGTAATACAACCCCTTTTTATTTAATGTAACGTTATGTAAGCTCGGAGCAAGTATTCATCGGTTTATTTGAAAAATCTAATAGTGGCGGACACTGTTGATTACGTTAAGTTTGATGGTGTAAAAAAAAACCCAAAAAATCTATACAATACACTGTAAAAACCCACATAAAAAAGTCTATATCACGCTAACATATAGTCGGCGGGTTTCTGACATTGTTTTGTATAATTTTTGTATTATTTTCCCAAACGTTACATATTCAAGAGAGTCCGCGACGATGTATCTTTTGCAAATATACCGATAAACCCCCGCATCCAAATACAAATTAAAAACTCACATGTAAAAGAAAGCAAAAAAACAACAATTATAAAACTCGATTTAGCGTTCCAGCATTTTAGCAACGTTCGGCTTTATCCACTGATTGTTGATCGAGTCCAAGCCATGCTGGATGGAAACTCCCGAGGATCCGGATCCAATTCTGCAAAAGTACCATTTTCGCTTTTTTTTTACCTTTTTTTTACGAGTGGATTTCTATATTAAGAATATGAGAAACATCCATTTTCTCTTTTTATTAGACTTTTCCATGACACCAAATTGAGGCACAGCAACGCTTGGCAGGGAACATAGTTATATATATATATATATATATATATATATATATATATATATATATATATATATATATATATATATATATATATATATATATATATATATATATATATATATATATATATATGTGTACATATATCGTTATATATATATATATATATATATATATATATAAAAATACATATAGATGAATATATATATGTGTACATATATCGTTATATATATATATATATATATATATATATATAAATACATATAGATGAATATATATATGTGTACATATATCGTTATATATATATATATATATATATATATATATATATATATATAAAAATACATATAGATGAATATATATATGTGTACATATATCGTTATATATATATATATATATATATATATAAAAATACATATAGATGAATATATATATGTGTACATATATATATATATATATATATATATATATATATATATATATATATATATATATAGTTTTACGAGGGGCATGCAATAAGTAATTCCCCTTACCCACTTCCTATAGGAGTAGAGCAACGAACCTTTGCACAGTTATTAGTTTTTCTGTACATAAGTACCACCCAGAGTTATGGATTTCTCTCATCGCGTGATGCAGCTCTGGAGACCTTTCTTTAGAACACCCCAGCTTTGTCCTCAACACTATGTGTCTTCAAAAATCAAGGCTGCATTATCTGCGAACCGTTTCCTTTTAAGAAAAACAACTTAATAGGTGGTAAGAGGGTAAAGTCAAAGGGTGTAAGGTCAGGAGAGTAGGGAGGATGGAGCAGGAGTTCATAACCACATGGCCGTGCTTCTGTTCTGGCGACATGCGAGTTGTGGACCGGAGCATTGTCCTACAGGAGGAGGGTATTTTGCTGATCTTGCGCCACCTCTTTATTTTGATAGCTTCCCTTAATTTCCTCAAAAGTGCAGCAAATTAGGTTTCTGTCATTGTGGTACCCTTTGCCAGGTAATCTCTCATCACTACTCCGTCCTGGAACCAGAAGACTGTGAGCATGACCTTGCCAGCGAAGGGCTGCACCCTTGCCTTCTTTCGAGGTGGTGATTTAAAGTGTTTCCACTGCATTGACGTGGCTTTGGTCTCTGGATCAGAGTGATGGAATCAGGTTTTATCCTCTGTAATCAGATTTTTGAAAAAAATTGCCTTATCTTCTTGGCACATCTCCAAATTCATCCTCGAGCACTCGAGGCGTTATCGCTTCTGGGATGGAGTGAGCAACCTGGGAATCCATCTGGCAATGGTACCTTACACATATGGAAACAGTCATGAATGATAGTTCCACAAACCCTGTACTAATCTTGACATCTTGGGCTATTGTACGAATATAATGCGCCTATCTTCCAAAATGGCAGCCTTAACTTGACGGACAGATGCCTCCTCCATGGCAGAAGGGGGGGTGACAAGCTCTGGGAGCTGTTTTTACAGACTTCCGGCCATGTTAGAATTCACGATGCCAGCGTTTTACAAGGTGGGGCATTATCACCATAAGTGTATTTCATTAGATCAAAAGTATCCTGTGGTGTGCATCCTTTCAAATACAAAAACCAGATCACTGCTCGACATTCAACAGGCTCTCTTTCACACCTGCCTCAGTTCAGACACCTAAAAAACAAAAACCACAATTAGTTCAGAGCTGTAATTTGCCATATACATAGAAGAGATGTAAATCATTGCACATGCAAAATTTCAGCTAGATCAAACAACTGAAAGTGGGTCAGGAGCATTACTTATTGCAGGCCCTCCCGTATATATACTTTTATATATATATATATATATATATATATATATAATTATATATATACCTATATATACATATATGTGTATATATATATATATATATATAGAGAGAGAGAGAGAGAGAGAGAGAGAAAGAGAGATTGAGACTCTAGGAGGCCACCCGTAGTTGTTCGATCGTACAATACGCATACATATTATATTTGATTAAAACAGGAAATTAACTATTCTTATGAGACTATTTTTCAACACTTCTTTAGTTAGAAAAACAATAACCCAGCTGAGATCAGAACAAAAACACAAAGACAACTACGATAACCATTAGACCAACCTTAGATGACAGTTAAAAGTTGTTTTCAAAGTAATTATACTAAACATGAGTAAACTGCAAAGAGAAATATTCACGCATGTTTAATCGTAAAGCAGCAGTTTGCAAACCGATAGAAATTCGATAAAACGCATATATATTTTTTTTTTAAATTTTAACCTCTTAGCAGTCGTTTTTTTTTCGACAGATAATGGATTAAAATGTTGCGAATACCTGAATACCATATGCCCCTAATTTTAACTGTAGATCGAAACTGCGTTGAGTATATAGGTTTCGAAATCCTCACTCACACACACAGATTTTCCCATTAGAAGCTGTGCCCGCCTTTACACCGTATTAAACATAACATACAATTTCTGTAAAAAATGAATTAATAAACGGGAAAAAAACTGAGACGTATGCATGCCGGTATACGTTTTTTCTCTGAAATTTCTTTTCTTGTAACTAAATATACTCGAGCTGAGATCGAAGCAAAAAGCTGATGACAATAAGTTAAGTACAATAACCTTTCAGTCACATGACACGATCTTTAAAAAGTGTATTCAAACCTACTTATTGTTAGCATAAGTAACCTGTCATGTTCACAATCCATGCATGCGCATTTGTGAAACAGTTGACAAAGAGATAAAAATCAGACCTCACCTACGTACCGAGTTTTCAACTTTGAAACTGGAGCAACCCCTTTTTTTAGGATGAAAATTAATTATAAAAAAATTCACATATATGGATATACTATAAAAACTGTCATGCCTGTAGATCAAAATTCGTTGATTATATGTATTGATACTTTACTCACATACACATTCTTACTTTTATACTATTTGCTTTTCCCGATGTTTCCCGGTTTTAAACGTAAGGTTTATGTAAGAAACAATTGAGACAAAAGAAGAAATGGCGACAGGCTTAAACGAGCATAATGTTTCATTTTTAAAAACAGTTCGATTTTTTTATGTAAACAATTGATAATGGGTTGTGAGGGTCAATATAGATGTACTGAGTGTGCATACGGTTGCATATCCGTGCCACATTCATCTATATGGCGTGTGTATATCACTGTATTCGTCCATGATCTTCTGGCGTTGTGATCAACTAATTTAAAGTCCGTTATATGTACATTAAATTAGAGTTTATAAATGGGCATGGCTATACATTTATAAATAACATTGATCTGGGATTGTAATATCATGAAAAATCTGGAACACATGTTAGTTATACGTAATCTCGTCTGATGGAAAGCTGCAAACGAATAAAAAAAAACGACAAACCTCGGGTTTTATTTGCAATGCAATTCTAGTAAAAGACAAACCTCGAGTTTAATTTGGAGCAACATATATTTTCGAGGTTCTCTAATTTAGTAAGCTGCCACTGGTCATATACTAACGCATTCTGAGAGATTGTTCTTCTGTCTCTAACTTAAAAAAATATGGCAAGAAATCTGTAGAAAAAAAATAAAGGAACAAAATTCTGAGAATAGTGATGTCCCGAAATATACACATCCCAAAGAAGTAAAATATTTGTTTCTTGCGTTTTAGAAATACTGCGATTGGATCTTGTTTCCTAAAGTGTTTGATACGTTTTCTATTTTATTAAAATTAAACCCACGTTCCCAGTAAGCAACTCACACAAATTACATAAACCTCGCGTAGTGACGTACACTTGCGGCACTTCAAAATACAACCGGTGAGAGACTATTTTTCTTTCTCACACATTACAACAGAAAAGTATTGTGTAACAGCACGGTGTTTTCCAAACAGAAGTAGAAAAAAAGAGGAAATACAGAAAAAATGTGCAAACTTTGGAGATGTTGAGGCACCGAAATATATAAATTTAAAGTAATGAAAATGTGTGTATTTGGTTTCATAATACTGCGTCGTGATATGGCAATAGTAATTAATTATATATATATATATATATGTATGTATATATATGTATATATATATGTGTGTATATATGTGTATGTATATATATATATATATATATAATAATAAATTTCACAGCCAAACAACGTCGCAGCCCACGAGAGCCATGACAGTCAAAGAACCGGAAGTTCAAAACTTGAGTTTCGAACTCATTTGGGCTCATCAGTTAGACACATCCGAACTAGGGATTCGAAACACGAATCAGATCATTACTATTAAATATATATATATATATATATATATATATATATATATATATATATATATATATATGAATATATATATATATGAATATATATATATGAATATATATATATATGAATATATATATATATATATGAATATATATATATATGAATACATATATATATATGAATATATATATATATGAATATATATATATATATATATATATATATATATATATATATATATATATATAATCAGCTACACGATATATGTACCGATATATTGAGTTTCTTACAATAAACCCGATCTAGGAAGGATCAGTTAACATAGATTTCTAATGATAGTATAACTTAAAATATGTTATATATGCAAATATCTCTTTTCCGTCAGTATGTAAATTTATGATGTCTTTGTTCAAGTTCTCTGAATATATATATATATATATATATATATATATATATATATTTGTATATATATGTGTGTGTGTGTCTACAAATATGTGTATATATATGTGTATATATGTATATACATGCATGTATATATGTATATATATGTATATATCCGTATATATATGCATATAAAAAGTGGTCTTAAAACATATTACAGAAATCTTTAACTAGTGTTAAAACATATATAATTTCACACACAAAAAAAAACAGGACAATTGGATTGTAATAGATTCACGATGTTTCGAAAATATTTGTTATATCATAAGAAGAGTGGGGAATTAGCTAAATGCGGAATCGTATTTTTCTCATAAAGTATTTAATGAAACAGCAAGTTACCTATTGGGCCTACTTGCTGTTATCATTTTATAATTATATAGATTAATACAGATATGATCACCTTCAACCTGCGTTCGCATATGTTTTAGTGTAGTATTTATTCCGAAAGTATTCTAAGTATTCTATCTGTAAGATAAATGTAAAATTATAGCAAAATGTTTGGAGTATATTCGATGTGAAACAATTTACATTACAACATAGTGTACAATCTAAACTAATATATTTTTATGCAGGTTGGTTATGAAGCAAATACTTTTTAATATAGTATTGCACATTATGCCACATCAGAAAATTACAAAGTAAACTATGTGTACATTTGAAAGCTTATTAACACCCCTCATATATATACTTTTCTTATCGTTGAGCAAATTTACTTGAATTAAAACAGGTCCATTTATATTTTGTGGGAAGATCAGATTATAAGGACAAGATTACTCCGACACACGTTAAAAAGCATTAAAAATTAAATGCTTCAATTCAACAGCATTTCTTGTGGTAAACGATATCTAAAAGCTGAAAGGATTAGATAACTGCTAATGAAACCAATGATGGCTTCTGACGCTTGGTTAGACTCTATGGACCTGTGTATTTTTTACAGCCAGCTTTGACCATTCCCTAAATGATAAAAAAGAACACTATTGTCTGTACAGATTTTATAAGTATTGAGGTAAATAAGTATATATATATATATATATATATATATATATATATATATATATATATATATATGGTTAGTTTTTTTTGGAAAAAGAATTCCAGCAGAGTGCTCAATTAAAAGGAAAATCCAAATTTTAAGAGCGTACTTATATTTTGTGTACAGAAAGTTGTTAGTTGAGACAGGTCATTGGTACCGTCGGTTTCAAGCCCGATAATAAGGCCCGTTTAAGGTATCCTTATCAAGCTCTCTTCAGCCAATATTCGTCTATATATATATATATATATATATATATATATATATATATATATATATATATATATATATATATATATATATATATAATGGGTTAAGACATTCCAAGGAAAGAAAGATGTGTATTTAAATAAACAGGAAGTCACCAACAATGTGTATTTTTTAACATTATTTCATTATTCCCTGTCTTGGTTTTTTATTGAGAATTATGTTTAGATGATTGTAATAATGTTTTTAAACAATTGAAATCGTTTTTAACGCGTTTCAGACGTTCTGTGAAGCGTCCTCTACAGAAATTGTTTTCAAAATGTGTTGGAGATGCAAAAAAAAATTGTTCATTTGAAATATTTGCAAGAGTTGGAAAACGTGTAAGTGTCTACTATTCATTGGAATGTTCAATGTTTATTGCTGTTTTATTGGGCGGTGGTCACTCCTGTGTTGTGCTTCTCTCTCTCTCTGTCTCTCTCTCTCTCTCACTCTCTTTCTGCTTGTGTGTTTTCTTTTCCTTAAAGTAGGATGTGTTTGTGTGTGTGTTTTTTCTTGTATTGGTTTGAAGAATGGGTGTACTGTTTTATAGTATTATGAAGTTATTTGCTTCCCTAGTATGTGTGAGGAGGGGTACAAGCTCTTCTGAAATAAGGGTAGGGTCGCTTTCATTCTATTTTGATATTTATTTTTTGGATTCTTAGATTTTAGCATTGGGATTTTTCGTTACAGTCTTAGACTGTTCGTGTATTCTTTATACTATGTTTGTTTAGATAGAGGGGGGATTGAAAATATGTACAGGGGGGATTTTTTTAAATGTTTCTTTTTATTTGTCTCCCCATGTGGGTATGGCCAGACCCAGGATCGGTTCCTAGTGTGAGGAAGATCTCGTTCCTCAGAGGGGAGGGGCCAATTGGAGGAGTATAGGTATAGGAGGGGGATGATAGAAGGGATGATAGTCGTCTCAGTAATGAGAGATTTCTCCTCCACTGACTGAAGGCGGATCTAGGTGTTGGAACAGATATTATACTACGTTTCTTGTTATTTCCTAGTGTTATTGGTTTCGAGGTTAACTCGGGTTAGGCTTGTTCAGTGTGTTGTATTCGATATAGGGGTGTTATTCTGTGTGTGGTTGTATGCGCGGGCGTGTGTGGCTTTTAATGTGTCGGTTCTGATTTATGTGCGGGTGTGTACATGTACATGGGCGTGCATGCGATTGTGCCTTGCATTTAATGTTTTTGTGTGTTGATAATAGGCTCTGCTTAGTTCAGGAGTGAATTTTGTTATGAAGTGTTTTTCTATGTAAGTAAATAAACAAAAACCCTATACATATTTTCAATACACCCTCTATCTAAACTAACATAATATAAAGAATACACGAACAGTCTAAGACTGAAACGAAAAATCCTAATACTAAAATCTAAGAATCCAAAAAATAAATATCAAAATAGAATGAAATCACCCCTCATCACACATATACATAAGTAAGGACCTTGGATAACAGTAACCTTCCTAGGGAAGCAAATAACTTCATAATACTATAAAACACTACACACCCTCTTCAAACCAATAAAAGAAAACGCACACACACATACACACACATCGTACCTTAAAGGAAAAGAAATAAACAAGCAGAAAGTGAGAGTGAGAGAGAGAGAAACACAACACAGGAGTTAACACAGCCCAATAAAACAGTAATAAAAATTGAACATTCCAATGAATAGTAGACACTTACACGTTTCCACCTCTTGGAAACATTTTAAATGAACAACGAAATGCTATTTTTACATCTCCAACACATTTTGAAAACAATTTCTGTAGAGGACGCTTCACATAACGTCTGAAACGCGTTAAAAACGATTTCAATTATTTAACACATTATTAGAATGATCTAAACATAATTCTTAATGAAAAATAAGGACACGGAATAATAAAATAATGTAAAAAGATACACACTGTTTGTGACTCCCCCTTATGTATATATATATATATATATATATATATATATATATATATATATATATATATATATATATATATATATATATATATATATATATATATTGTTACGGATGCCCTTCCTTTGGGAGCAATCAGGGAGGAATACGCAACAATAAAACAATAATCGGAAAATACATATTTTGGTCCTCGGGTTAGAATACATGCTGTATACAGAACAAGAGGAGAGAGGAACACTTTTCTTAGATTACTGAAAAAGAATATAGACACTAACCACAGTGAGAGAGAATAGGAAACAACGCGTTCTTAAATTATAAATCAGCTGTATTGCAAAGAATATGATAGGCTAAGGGAGGGGAGTGGAAAAAGGATTAAACCAAAAAAAAAGAAAAACAAATCATGAGAATGAGACACCCTAGTGTCCAAAAATGCCGACGGAAAATACACCAATGAAACAAAAATCGCAAAATAAACAAATCGTGGATATGTCACACGAATAGCTATATAGAGAGATACCTTACTGTTCATATTTTTTTTATTAGAGCCTTCTTTGGCCGTCTGTCATCTTAAGGTTGGTTTGCGTTTTTCTCTCCATTTTTAGCGTTTGGTTCTGAAAACTTGAATTCTGCTGTATAAAGTTCGTAACTAATTCCTTTTTGTTTCAGATTATCCTGTTCAAATCCTTAGTCCATTTTAAATCAGTTTGTGTTTAGTGTCCACACTTGTCCATGCTTATGTCCATTATCTACGATAACACGAAGCAGAATTTCATCGTTTGATCACCATGACGGTTTTTTCAGAATTATTCCATACATAAAGTAGGTTCCCCCTCTCTCTCTCTCTCTTTCTCTCTCTCTCTCTCTCTCTCTTCATCTGTCTCTCTCTTCCCCGTTTCTATCCATATTTCGCTTGTCTCTCCTTTTCCCTTCTCTTCACTTTTTGGTGCAAAAAAGCCCGGAACCAAAACAGGTCAGAAAATGTGTTTACTTGATGACCTCGCCAAATAGCTAACTTATACTGAAGGGAGGTGTTAATATTTACTAAAGGTTTCAGACAACTCTTTCCTCCGCTCTCGCTCTTTTTTTACACACTCTCTTTCTCTCACTCTCTCTTTCTCTCTCTCTATCCCCCCTCTCTCTGTCTCTATCTCGCTGTTAATTTTTGCCTCGGCGACAATTCAAACAACAACAAAAAAAGGCTAGATACATTATTTGTCGGCTGAAATAAGTTAAATTTTAAGTTTACTCTGTAAAAGATATAATCTATTTTTGGATTATGTAATAACTCTCCACCAAACAAGTGAAATATGCTCATTTGAGACTATTTCACGTAATCTCGGGCAACCGGCGCAAGCAATTATCACAACTATTTTATGGTTCTCATTATTCATTGCAATATATTAGATACCGCCTTGCGAAACGCTTACTTTTATAGGGTGGTCTCCAAAGTTTCTATCTGACAAAAGGCATTTGACTCAATCTTCATGGGGGCGCAAATTATAAGTTCTGACTTCATTCTCACAACTGTCACCGTCCTCGTCATTTTCTTTTGGTTTACTTTCAAAACTTTCTTGTCTTCGCCATGTATTTATCTCTGTAATATCGTCTGCCCCACTTAAATAGAGTCAAATTCCTGGACAAGAGAGTCCCATTTATGTTATGATGGCACCTCCATTGTGAACGACGAACGAGGATTACAAAACAACCGGAGAAAAAAAAAAGAAAATAAATTGTTGTCCTCGGGTTCGAGCGCATGACGTATAGAAAACAAAAACTTTGCGCAGACCAGTGACCTAAAGTAAAATAGGCACATGACTCAGTGAGAGAGAACAGAAGCAGACTTATTCTTCACTGTTAAATGAATTTATTACAAAGAAAATTAAAGGCTAAAATCAAACAATAAAAGAAACAACTAATGATGAGGACGGTTTTTCAGATTTGTGCCCTGAGAAAACTGTACTTTTTTCTTGCTCCCTCTCATTCTCTTTCTCTTTCTCCCTCTCTCTCTATCTCTCTCTCTATATATATATGTATTTATATATCTATATATATATATATGTATACATATATATATACATATATATATATATATATTCCGTTGTCATCCATATTTCCCTTGTCGCTGCTTTTCCTTTCTTTGTTCCCTTTTTGCTCCCAAGAAAACTGGAATCAATAGGGGTAAGTATGTTGACCGGACGACCTCGTCAAATCCCTGACTTATACTGAAGTTCCCTCTTTAAGACACATTATCTATTTTTAGTATTATGTGACAATATATCAATATATCAATATATATATATATATATATATATATCACCTTGAGTTGAGCATATTGAGAAGTGAAACACGAATTACCATTAGCATATAAGCGACGCTCTTTGTGTAAACAAATCGAGCGGAGGTATTTCAGACGATATCAAAAACATCGTTAAACTCACTACTCGTTCAAGCAGCCGCCAATAGCGTAATGGTTAGGATCCTTGACTGCCGTACAAACGGTCGGGTTTCAATCCTGGCTTGAGGTAGTTGCCTGTCTAGCCGCACCGATGAGCTGTGAAACAGCGAAACAGTACTGTATGTGGATGACTATAGTGCTCCTCACCTTGAGTTGAGCATATTGAGAAGTGAAACACGAATTACCATTAGCATATAAGCGACGCTCTTTGTGTAAACAAATCGAGCGGAGGTATTTCAGACGATATCAAAAACATCGTTAAACTCACTACTCGTTCAAGCAGCCGCCAATAGCGTAATGGTTAGGAGCCTTGACTGCCGTACAAACGGTCGGGTTTCAATCCTGGCTTGAGGTAGTTGCCTGTCTAGCCGCACTGATGAGCTGTGAAACAGCGAAACAGTACTGTATGTGGATGACTATATATATATATATATATATATATATATATATATATATATATATATATATATATATAAAGGCTGAATATATGCGTGTGTTTTTTTTCTGTAGACAAATAGGGTTCAATATGGTTTACTAGTTTACTAAATGAACCAAATGCAACGATAAATGATGACTAAAGGAAAAAAACTTTTACATTTTTACCAGAGGCGTTTCATTAAAATTGTAGGTTCTGCATACACGCCCTCTCTGGAAATAAAAAAAAGGAAACACTTTTACAACTTTTTGACATAGAAACGCCAATAGATTACTTAATGAGTATGTTTAAGCTTAATTGGTATACTTTTCTAAAAATGTGGGGTCGGCGTTTTCGCTTAATATCCGTAAAATAAGAAATATTCCACAAACTTTTTACTAACACATTTTTGTATGTGTCTACATGAGTACACTTTTATAAGTTTTATTTTTTTTTTATTACATTTTCACCCAAACAAGGCAAATTGCCACTTTGGTGTATGGGGCTACTATCAGGGGCAACAACTACTGGGGTACTATGTAGGGATCTGGGTAGCAATATGTCGGTTCACGTTACACTTGAACATCTGCACGTCAGTACTGTTGAGGAAGCAGGGACCTGGAATGGAATTCTAGCGGTTCTTGAGAAGAAACTATTGGAGTAAAAAGATCTTTTACATCTAGTGATCTCTACTGTGTGGGGGTGGGATTAAGTAGCTTTTCGGGTTTGTGGAGGGTGCTCACGTCGTGGGGGCACAAGTGATTGCAGTTCGTCAGAGCATTCACCACTAAAATAAGTATGTTTCAGTTTAAAGAAATATGGTATAATCAAATTGGTGGATTCTCTCATTAGAATGAATATCTGTCACAAGGTTTTACAGTTTTTTAATACGATCCACATAAGCGTGTTTCAGTTTGAACATATGTAATATAAAAAAAAAACTAATACAGACCATCTGGCTTCGATAGAATGTTGTTTTGTTTTTTTTTAAAGAAAATAATTTTTAAGAAAAAATAAGTTGATTTTAAGTAATGTTGGCATCAATTTTTGAAGAGACCGCGCTTAAAACGATACGAATTTTGTCACGTTCCGACGCGTCCGTCGAAACTTTTTTGCGCGACATACAAACACATACACACATTGTTTAAAATAATTTCAGTCAGCAATACTCATGCAAAAACTATATACACTACAATAACCTCGTACGCATACATGTTCACCAACATATACAAATAAAACAAGACATACAAAACAGAAAAACACATAGGCAAACGACTGTAATAACCTAAACATTTAATTGACTTTAAGCCTGCGAAATAATATGTATGTTTGTGTCACCATGTTGTATTATTAAATTAGCGTTGGTTTATAAAGAGAAGAATCGAATTCGATAATATCGGAATGTTCAGAGATTATCCGATAAAAATGTGTTGAATATGACGTGAGAGCCGTTAATATTTAGGAATCCTAAATGGGAAAGCTCATGTGATGTCTCTGTGTTAATGATCTAATGACATTAGGTGGAAAGATATTATCTGTTAATAGTGTAGATGTCCCCCCTGTGTTGATTGATGGTTCTAGGAGGTGTAATATCAAAAGCGAAAAATAGAAACTATTTCTTCTAAATATGTTGAGAGTGTAGTTATGTTGCTCCTAGGAGTCAATGTGGCGTTTTATTATAACGACTTAATGTGTCTAAAATTGCATTGTGCAGTTACATAGGATAGTTACTAATAGTCTAGAGAGATTAAATTTATATGTTGCATCTCTTGTTGCAAACTACAATACACTGCTCCAGAAAGGAATTTCTAGCGTATAGTATATAATATTGTAGTCTACATTTCGCTGAAAATAAGCGACTGTTGATTATATATTTTCATATAGTGGTTTGAATTTAAGGTTGAAATGCAAATGTCATATTTCAGTTGTGCTCTAAACACGACCATCATTTTCGAATGCGCCCCTGTCACATACAAAATAAACATGCTGTTGATTTTGTATGTCGGGCTTTACTGCTCGTGCGCTAATAATCACTTGAATTTAATATTAAAATGAAAGCATCAAATACCCTGGGCGAGTTTAGATTTGAACAGAAACATTGATTTCCGACGCGGCCGTCTCAGCAAAAAACTTACAAATGATTTTATATGTCGAGTTTTTCGGGTTGTGTTGTAATAAAACTAATCAAATGCACTGCTTATATTATACTGTGTAAGGTTGTTACCTTTGTTACTATGTTCTATAACAAATATCATCAGACTTTTTGGATTACAGGTTATCAATACGTATCAAAGATATTCCCATAAAAAATATCTAAGATCACTGTCAGGCACATGAAGTATCCTTGTGAGAAATATCAAAACACTGCCCTGAGCCGTTTTCGAATTTATAGAAAGCAACTTCAAAACACAGAGACACACACAGACAAACTACCATACATATATATATATATATATATATATATATATATATATATATATATATATATATATATATATGCGTGTGTATTTCTGTCTGTCTGTATATCAGTATGTCTGTGTCTTCGTGTGAGTGTGTGAGATTGTATAGTGGGCTCTATATAAAATTATTTTCGCTTGCTTTTATTAGTAAGAAATGTCGGGTATTTAAAATAAAACCGAAGTATGTTTACGTGTCTGTGTGAAAACATTAACCGATTTAACTCTTAAGTTGCTGATCAAATACCACTTAAATTAACATAAAATTGTAATCATATGTTAAGGGTAGTTTATAACGAGTACAATGTTTGTATGGAAGTAGAGATATATAGGGAAGTTTGAAATGAACACTGCACCTTTGAATATGCCGACGTATTTACTATTACTTTTGTGAATGCAAAAATTTATTAATAATTTGTAATTGTTTAATTTTAAGTCTTAATATAAGACAACTCACTTGGACGCTAACTGTGCAGTTTCGCTTGTAGTTAGATTGTCATACTTTATATTAGGTACATTATAATATTCAATAAAATTGGTCCTGTATTAATAAATACAAACTCTGCCTAGATCGAAATACATTTAGGCGTATTTTTTGACCGAGCGGGAAGCTGTGCGCTTTCAGCTAGTATTAAATAATTAAAGTCTAATTATATTTCTGACCCTCTGAAAAAAATGATCTAGGTATATATTTTATTCATCATTATTTAAGCAAAGTACTTATAAATAAATGTTATTCTAATGCGTAGATGTACACGCATTATCCAACAACATACACACACTTATTTGTACATTTACACATTAATGTACGTATAAGCAACGTTGTGAGTATTTGCTTACGCAGGAACGTGTAGCTATTGCGTGTTTAATCAAAATTGTATGAAAAAACAAAGGCAGACATTTCGGCGTCGTTTGTTACAGTGTATCAATATATAAATGTCTGGCTGATGCATGAGATAAAAATCTACAGTAAACAATGGTCTTAAAATAACTGTAATGGTTGAAAATTTGGCAGTTGTGATGGAGTCATTTTCATACAGTTTAGTGAAAATAATATGTTTTTCTCGGTGTTTATATGCCGGGCGAACATCCGATCACTTAGACTTTCATTTGAAATAATGGGTCACTCCTACTTCTTGAAATAATATGTTTATTCAGCATACTGCACGCATTACTTAAATCCACAAAGACAAATTTACAAGCAGAAAATATCTAGGCCTCGATTATCGATTTATTTAAAGAATTATTGCGCTCAATGTTTTGTGTTTTAGTGCATCATTAATGCTAAATCAGAATATTACCCGATCGCAAAACAGCCAGAAATGATAGAGGCAAAATTGCTATTTCATCAAACCAAAACGTAGTATAATTAATCGGTCGAAAACATTAAAACCTACATAAAGTGTACATTAAATGCGCTCAATAATAAACATTCTCTTCAGAACTGGTGAAAATGATTACTTCCGTTGTGCAGTTTTCAGAAATATGGTATGAGGAAAGTTTTTTTTTTTTCAAAATTTAGAAAGGGTATCGTATACTAATGCGTTACATCGTTTAACAAATAATAAACTGATAAGTTAGAGTAACTTTGCGATAAGTCTATAATTCCCATGAGGACTCTAGGGACGAATCATTTAAAGTTTTGCACGAAAGTTATGAATTTATTAGCAAATTCAGAGACGTATTTAAACAGGTTATTTTTTTAAACAAAATAACTGTATTTCTTTATATAGTATACGAAACTATTTTCAGACGTTCTTCTTAGTTGCGATTGTAATAGTATGCTATTCATCCTCTTCATTTTGAAATACTATATTCCTCGGTTCATTTTGAAATACCGATTTCGTCAATTACTATACTATCTATTTCAAATATTAGTGTTATTAATAATAATTCAGATTTAAAAAAAATATGCTTACATCTCCCTTTAAAATGAAATAAAATCTTCGTCCGTAAAAACATAATTTTAAATAAAAATGGCCTTGCTATGTTTTCATCTAACATAATATTTCCGGCACTCGATATTTAGTGTAAAATATAATAATCATATTTCCTGTTTAAGAATATTTTCTCTGTTGGGAACTCATTTAATGAGAAAATCAGACCAAATTGCAACAGATATATAGCGTGAAAGAGATTGGATCGGACAATGAAGTGAAAGACTCACTGCAAGCAACCAAACACACCATTTCTCAGCCGCTTATTTATCCACCTGATCTACTAATAACCCTTTCTCTCTCGCCCCTCAGTCTTTCTCTCTCTCTATCTCTCTTAGAAAGTAACAATTCCGAATTATGTAACGACACAGTAAGTCGATCATAACGATTGTTTCTGCTCCAAAGAAGGACGGTCCGCATCTCAAACCTACAGTTAACCGTACCCCGTTACAAGTAAAAGTAGAAGAAATTAAAGTTCAAAGGTTTCAGAATTCATTGCAAATTTTATCGTAAAAATGCTACATGCTCATTCAATTGGTGAATATGTCTTCAACTTTGGCGAACTCTCACTTTCTGCTAAACTTTAAAGGAATTCTGAGAATTACCCACACTTCGGTGGAATTGCACGAAACTTACTACTGCGGAATTGGTGAAAACTTACTAGAGAAAAGCAAATTTAGACTGGTATTTATCTAGAGAATGTGGTAGGTCTAGATCGGAACTTCCAACTTTGATCAATTAATGAACGAGCTCCACATCAATTACCACATTAGCTGTTTTGTCAATTGCCAATAGCAACCCGACTGCTCCAATGGGCTTTCCACGCCCAAATATGATCTCAAACCGCAAGTAAAATGATCAGCTCTCTTCAATTGAATGTTTTATTTCTCCCACAGATTTAAGTGACATTTCTCCTTTTGCGCGGAGTCAAATATTAAAACAAAGTAATTTTAAAATAATTATTTCAATGGAAATCTCAAATAAAATCGCTTTTCGTCTTTTACACGGAACGTATTTAACAAACAATAGAAAAAACAAAGCCTCAACCAAACTGAACTAATTACCCAAGCCGCGCTCAAAATGATCTATTAGCGAGCGGATCAACATCATAAGCGGACTGGATTTTATTTATGTGTTCAGCAATATATATCTAATAAAAATTATTTGTCTTATAACTCATTATCGTCCGATCGTTTGTTGAATTATATTACGTGACAACCAAACACATATATTAATCAAAATCTCAACAGTAATAAACACCACATGTTTTGACAGGCAATTAGAATACGTCATTTTTCAGATGGTTAAGACGTCATTTATTATCCAAGCAAATTCACACATGAACTAGAATTCATATTATGTTGTGGATACATTGCTCATTTAATCAAGTTTTGTAGGCATTTTAGAAATTAACATTGCTTTTAGCTTGAATCGATCGGGTTCAGCCACGCAGCAGAATTAACGCGGTTTCGTTCAAGCAACAGCGTTAGACAATTAGTCGTTTTAAAAAAAAACGAAAAAAGTAACATTTTCCATGAGAAAGAACAAAGCTTTCTTAAAGTTATTGCACAGACCGAGGCGACGAACCTAAAGCATTAAATACAACATCTGATTAACATATGCGCAGTTATGTTCAGCCTGGTTTATATGGACAAACGAGGGTTTGCAGAAGAATGATGGTGATCTATAGCGTGTGTAGGTTATACAAAAAAATATATTTACTTTAA
>NC_136491.1:85926032-86098532 GCF_053919585.1 Euprymna scolopes
ATTTGTCTTGGAGTTCGCCTTTCCAGCAAGATGGAAGTGGGATTCCTCTGAGGTCCAAAGGAGGTTAAGGAAACTTGGTGTCTCCTCGATCTTCTCGAGCATCTTGACTGCCATAACCCTCCTCTGCTTCTTGTCTGACGTTGTAAGGGTCTGCAGCTCCTGTATTCTGTATGGGTAAGCCCTGATATCGTTCACGATTACTTTCCTGCAAGTCTCACGGGATATACCAATGGACTGACTTCGCTTACGCACAGATGGAGGCATTCTCTCAGTCTTTCGACCAGCTTGGCTGTTTGCTTCTTGGGGCGTCCCGAGTGACTTGAACGATTCTCTCTGGCATCATCAAGGTTCTCCACTGTCCCATACTTCTCGAAGTGGTCCATCCACTTCTGAATTCTGCTTTTGGATGGATCCTTTTCACATTCGACCTGGGTTTTCTTAAACGAGCCTGTCTAGTAGTAAAATTTTATACAGTGTATTCTTTGTCCCAGCTCTTACTGGGGTATTGGTGTACTCAGAGTCGTTGATTCTGCCATGCCCTCTAAAATAAGGGAAATCGGCGAATAAATAATGGAGATATCACATAAAGTGTACAGGGGAATTGTTTTTGGAGGTCACCCTGTAATATTGCTTTTCGGGCATAAACAATATATTAGTCATATCCAGAATTGTTTAAAGGGATAAAAAATGTTACGGACAATGCATCTATTAGACCTTAATAGAGAGAAACTCATTCTATACAAAGAAAAACACGAGAGAAATATTCAGTATAGAATTACACTGGTCAACAAATGTTTACATTTAAAATGTTGCTTAGATTACTCAATTGATTTAGTGTAGTTGTGCAGTGTGAGTTAAAGAAATGGCATCCACATTTTTCCATCAGTTCCAATTTTTATAGAAAGTTAATTTGTAAAGTATTAGTTTTTTGTGAGACAGTCAATTACAGTTCCGCGAGAGTATTAGCCGATTTTTGTAAATACACGTAATTCTAAATATGTTTTATAAAGAAGTGTATTGTCAATAACATATATTGATTTCCTGATAGAAACAGCAATTACTGAAAAATAAGTAAATTGCATGTTGCGCAGCTATTGTTCAAACTTCAAGGCTTTAGTATTCGTTTTCTCGGATTCTTGGAAGGCTCAACAGCAGAGATGTTTATCGTCAGATTCCAAAAGTAGTCAATCATCAGGATTGTCCCAAACGGCCTTATATTTGTTGTCATTTACTTCGGGTGATGAAATCTTTTCTTTGTTGTCAGTCATTGAATACCGGTTCTTCTAAAAGCAGTCAGCACATTGCTGGCAATAATTGCGTCATCCCCGGTCTTATGCCCGGTAAAAATTTGCTTCCCAACCAAAAAAGATTGTTATACAAACTTCTAGTTCCATTTTTATCATCTATGTTTTGAACTCTGGGGGGGAATATTCTGTCTCTGTTCGACGGAGGGTCATTCATTACATCTTTTTCCGTGTAGGGCACATTATACTCAATCTTCGTATAAACAGAGCACTCACTTTTGGAAGATTTCGTGGTTTTATAAAGTGAAACGGATCTCTATTCGACAAATTTAACAAGACTTATCTCAGCTCAATGCTTGCCATTAAAATAATCATTTCCATAAAATATAGCATTTTACCTCGACCATCTTCTTGTAAAATGCTCAACCCATGTATACATGAAAAGATAAACGCAAAAAAAAGACGCATGACTATATCGAAAACCTTTGACATGATTGAAACAAAACGGTAATCGTGGATTTACTGCATAAATTTAGCGCAACGTCATAGGAGAGAATAAACATTTATTGTTGACTAGTGTTATAGAACAAAATGCAGTATAAGATTAGAAGGTAGGAGAAAATTCAAGAAATAATGTACGTTCACTGTGGACTAGAAAAATGTGCATCGTGTTTCCTGTTTAATAGTGAAGATACTTAGAGAATTACTGCTAACTTAGACACAAGGATCCAAGTGCATATTCATTATAATATTAGTCTAATTATAAAACGAGAAAAATGACCAATCCTTAAATTATAATAATAATAATAATAATAATAATAATAATAATAATAATAATAATAATAATAATAAAAAATAATAATTCTGATTTCGTTTATCAACCTCTCTCTGTAGAAGGATGGGATGCATTTAAAGAATATTTCCCTCAATCCCGGTTCCAAAGCAGGGGCTTAAAAGATCAAGGGTTTTTTCTAAGGGTGTTGGTTTAATGCCACCTAAAAAATCGGGAATTTGTTGTTTTTTTCTATTGTCCTTCTAGATTAGTTTTTACTACTCCTAGTGTTCCAACTAAGACAGGTATTGTTTGTGTTTAAACCTCGTGTATACGCCTAATCTCCAAGGCCAATAGAGCATAATTGATCCTCTTCTCGTTCTCTTCCTCCTTCACATTCCTGTCCAAGTGTACTGAAAATCTACAATCTGCAAGTTTTTTTTTAGACTTTGTGAACGACGACCAAATCCGGACGATTATGTTCCAATTGCTTGGTAATTATGACACTTTTGCCCTACCGTACCTCTCCGTTGCCATCCCCACTTGTTCTCACTTCATCAGCCGCATTTTCAAACCGTTTTACCAGCAAATTTCACCTTAATCGTCTTACAAACCTCCCAATATACTCGGAGTCCCATGCGATCCTGTCTTTTGCGGTACTCCCTTTGGGCCAGTCCACTACATCCTTCTGCAAGGTGCGCAATTGACTCTGATGTCTTACCAAAAATCCGGCATTCTGCAGCAACTTCCTCTCCTAGAACCACATTTTTGTAAAAATCGTGTTCCTCATTCCTGCTCTTATGCTGCACGAATAAAATCCCCAGTACTCTTAGCCAGATACCCAGCTCTAAGCCATTGTCATGCACTTTCATCAGCCACATCTACTATACTCTGGAACAACCTCCCATGCATTTTTCCAAGCCAACACCTCTGCGCTTTCTCTATCCTTACGTTTCACATAGTCAGCCTAGATCTAACATATTTCCACTTCATTGGCCACAACCTTAAGCATCCATTCCTCACTTCTAACCATATGCTCTTTCAACGGCATCTCCTCGGTACTTCCGCAATCTTTTGCACTTTTCAATGCTATTCCCCCGTCTTTCCTCTTTTCATACAGCTTACTACTCTACTTCGAATGTGAAATATACCAAACATTGCTAAAATTGTCCTTGTTTTGATATCTATGGTATGCAACTGCTTCTCAACCTCGCACTGTATCTCAAAACACTAACTGCTCATGCATTCACTGCTTTCATTATGTCTCATACGGTTTCGGCTTTGCAATTAGTTTCACTCTTCTAAGCTACTCCTTCCTGGGTTTCATCTTCATTTCTCATCTTATGATGTCTACACCCTCCCACACTCTCAAATACTTATGTCCTGTATCTTTTATTTCTTACATGCTTTCTCCATATGAATATATATATATATATATATATATGTATATATATATACAAGAATAAAAAAGCATTGGAAATGCAAAAGGATATAGGGATGGTATGCCAAAAAGTATACAAACAAGATAGCTATGAATGGCTAGGCACATGGAAATAGAATTGCATCCAAAATATAGCCCTATAGCTTTTCTCCAATCTTCATTCCGTGCCATCATTACGGTTTTAAAAAAGCTATAGGGCTATACTTTGGATGCAATTCTATTTCCATGTGCCTAGCCATTCATAGCTATCTTGTTTGTATACTTTTTGGCATACCATCCCAACATCCTTTTGCATTTTCAATGCTTTTTTTGTTCTTGTTAATTAGTATTTTAACTTACAGTCTTATTTTTAAACTTACATTCATGATAGTATTGTCTTTTTTAGGAGGCGGCTCATTGACACCTCCATTAGTAGCAAGTCGCTTCATGCTGGGTTTTAGGTATTTGGGTTTTGGGCCTTAGGAGTTGCCTCTTGGTCCTCCATCGGTTCGATATTACATAGAGAGTGCTACCGCCTCTTTGATAAAACAGTTAGAGTATTATAAAGTTCTAAAATGTTCATATCTTCACTATTAAATTTTTCTTGGTTCATTCTTTGGCGTTTTGGCAAAGATTTGGCAGTTTTTGATATTTATATTTATAATAGTTTGTGCATGAGGCAGGTTTTTCCCCTTGGGATCCCTGTTATACCGTGCTTTTGAGTCAGCACGTGAGCCAGCCTTCTTTTTATCTGGTTCTTTGTTATAAAGAGCACGTGAGGAAGCTTTTCCCCTCGGAATCCCTGTTATACCGTGCTTTTGAGTCAGCACGTGAGTCAGCCTTCTTTTTTTCTGGTTCTTTGTTATAAAGAGCACGTGAGGCAGCTTTTCCCCCTCGGAATCCCTGTTATACCGTGCTTTTGAGTCAGCACGCGAGGCAGCCTTCTTTTTTCTGGTTATTTGTTATAAACAGCACGCGAGACAGCCTTCTTTTTTTCTGGTTCTTTGTTATAAAGACCACGTGAGGCAGCCTTCTTTTTTCTGGTTCTTTGTTATAAAGAGCACGTGAGGCAGCTTTTTTCTCCTCAGAATCCCTGTTATACCGTGATTTTAAGTCAGCACGTGAGGCAGCCTTCTTTTTTTCTGGTTCTTTGTTATAAAGAGCATGTGAGGCAGTTTTTTCCCCTCGGGATCCCTGTTATACCGTGCTTTTGAGTCAGCACGTACGACAGCCTTCTTTGCTTCAGGATTTGCATAATACTTAATTTTTATTATTTCAGCATTTTTCTGATAGTATTCTTTTTGCTCAGATAATACCTTGACTTTGTTTTTTTCATTGTCTATATTTCTCTGAGGTTTTTTACTACGTGCTGACTTTGGCATTTTTTATTAAATGTAAACATATAACACGTATGTGTATCTTACTATAATATCACTTATCTTATAGCAAGACAACTCTCGTAGAATTGAGATATTGCCCCGTCACCAATAGTTAAAGTGTGGAACGGTATATACACTAATAGTGTATTTGTTATCTTTATATGAAGTCCTAATCAGTGACAATGTGAGGTTACTTGGTTAATTTATTGTAGTTTATTTTAGAAAACTTA
This sequence comes from Euprymna scolopes, assembly GCF_053919585.1. Taxonomy (NCBI): domain Eukaryota; kingdom Metazoa; phylum Mollusca; class Cephalopoda; order Sepiida; family Sepiolidae; genus Euprymna; species Euprymna scolopes. Next base: position 85,931,078 of record NC_136491.1, read on the forward strand.
CTTGTTTTTATTAGTAGATTGTGTATAGTAGCCACAATATCTATTTATTTTTGTGGCTAGGGCTTGGATTTTGATTCTTTTTTGGTCAGCTTCCAGTGAGTTCTTAGAAGATGACTTGCTTGCAGTTTATTTTGCGGTTAATTTAACTTATTTTTTTGGCGTTTGGTGAGTTATATAAGAACTGGTCTGATCTACTTTTTTAGCGAGCGAAGAGATTCAGCTGCATTTAACAATGGTTGCTATAGTGTATTTTTTCGCATGCGTGAGAAATTAACGTTTCCTCCTTATTTTTCAATAGTTTGACAGTAGTCATGTGTCTTTCTGCCAAGAGCGACAGACGTCAGTGTTATCCGTGATCGTCTAGAGGTTAGGACCCCACGTTGTGGCCGTGCTTACCTAGGTTCGAATCCTGGTCACAGCATTGACATTTTGAACATATTGTACAGTCCAAAATCTGAAGAATTATTTGTTTTTATAACATTGTTTTTTGACGTCGTACTTGCTGATAGGTTACTCTTATAACAATTTTGATCAACTGACATAAAGATTTCGTGGTTTCATTAACACTGGTGGGTTACTGTTTAAAGAAAAGACCTTAACGTTCACCTCAAATATTCAGCGTCCAAGAAATATAGGCCACTGGCAAACTTGAACGTCTGTGAGCATCCGGTGTATTATTTGGAGCTGTCCCTTTTGAGAGAAGTTCCGTGTTCGAAGTGGTCTGTCTGCATTGGGTATATAGTGTTTAAAACTTGTTATTACACGTAATCTTTTTTAATTATGGAGTTAGCTAAAACGCGATGGGTCACTGCACTTCTCCGTGTAAAGAGCAGTCGACTGATGCTTGAACTGTTGTTAGAGACCGTTCGTACACCGAGATACATCGTCTCAAAAGAAAGAAGAAAGCAGAAGAAAGAAGAAAGAAGAAAGAAGAACAATTGGCCATTTTTCTACCCTTTTGTTTTGCTCTATTTTGACATTTTAACCGACGTTCTGACTCTCGCTGGATTCGTAAAACGCTTCTCTGTAAGAATATGTGCTTTTTGAAACTTATAAGTTGATTTTAGTTGAGATTTTGATAGTTTTGTTTTGTAGGCGTATATAGGCGTGTACAGGACATCCCTATATAGAGAGTGCTACCGTCTCTCTGATATATATATATACATATATATATACATATATATGTTTATATATATATACATACATACATATATATATATATATATATATATATATGTATATATAATTTACTTCGATTTCCCTGTAGTAAACGGTGTCGTTGTTATCGTGAGTGCTGAAATAATTTGTACCAATAGCAAATTTCTCGACTTTTGCATGAAACTGAATTAATTTCAGAATCATATTTTGATACCGATTGCACAGAACTTAACAATATCGTTATTTTTTTGGAGTGTTTAAATGATTTTGAAGTTTTAACAATAACAAAATACGCAGAGTTTACATGTTCGGTTTACAACTGAATTTACATAGGAAGGTTTCTTTATTCTGGGTGCACAGTAGTTTGCCTGCGTGTTGAAATAATTAAAAGTGTCAAAATGTGCGGCGTGTGCACGTGAATTTTCAACTGTTTTTACATGGGAATAGTCGTAATAATAATAATTATACTACTACTACTACTACTACTACTAATAATAATAATAATAATAATACTATTAGTCGTGGTATCTGTAATGGTACAGTAAGGATTTTTTTTTAATTATAGTAGTAATAATTGAAAAAATAACATAATAATGACCAAAATAAAATAATAATAAACGTAGCGAGAGCAGTAATATATATATATATATATATATATATATATATATATATATATATATATATATATATATATATATTAATTAGAAAAACAGAAAATATAATAATAATAATAAAAATAATAATAATAATGATAATAATAATAATAATAATATAAATAATAATAATAATAATGAAACCCTTGAATGTTGAGACTAACACACAGAAGCCACAGGCACGGGCTAAACAACCTGCTGCAGAGCCAAAACATGACGCGCTACACGGAACCAAGAATATTGAAGCCAAATATCTTTAAGTTATCTAACCACACCCCATTCCCCAATTACGCCATCACTGCCCCCACCCAATGTAGGACCGAATATCCAAGTAGATGCAAGGAGGAGGGAAAGACTGAGGATAGATTACTAACCAGACCATCGATGGATATGTTCGAAGAGAATTTGGGATCTTGGGGAGGCTTATTTCCACTCAAATGCTAGTGAAGACTAATAGCTGCTGCCAACGAAAAATCAATGTCAAGCAGCTCCTGCGATAATGCAAAGTCCTTTGCAAATCTTATCGAAAGAGATGGAGAGTACTGGAAATCTGGGGGGTGGCTTGTTTCATCCAGCTCTCAGGGAACACCACAAGCTGGTTTCCCTGAGAGATATTTGATGACCATTGGGAAAGCTCCTTGTGAGTCAATAATAATTCATGGTAAGTTTGAATGTTATCAGATTAAAAATGGGGACAAATTCAAACTTCTAAATAGTTCTTCAATGGCATTCTGAAATATTTTCCTTAGAAAATGTTATCATACTCCTGGCCTTCTTGCGCGGCTTAGTCTATAATTCCGGCAGACCTGCTATTTATGGCAAGGAGTACATCAAGCGAATAATTAGCATTTTCAATTCAGTAGCTATGGGTATTAATTTTTCGACAGTCTAGTAAGACCAACCATCTAGAAGAAAAAAAAACTCTGATTTCAAACCACTAGAGATATTGTCTGAAAAATCGCCGGTGCTTATGTAAACAAAAATACACTAAACTTCTCATTAATGAAATTGGCAAACAAAATGATTGATAATGACGGTGTTAATGAGACTGGCACTCTAAGTAAAAGGTACACAATCGTCAAGTGAATTTTGAGACAGTAAAAAGAACCTAGCCGTCAAATTGCTTTTTCAAGAATGCAATAAAATAAACAGGATACTACGGTAACCATAGAGTGTTTCTTCAGAAGAACTCCTACTGATGAAAATGGAACCCCTAAAAAGGGTATACAGCAAACGATTGTTATTAAGAGACCATTGTGGGTGGGTGTGCTGAGGAAAGGGCAATAAGGAATAATGGATGGTATTTAGCGCTCAAATATGAGGTCATAAATAGACAAAAAAACGCAGATGTTATGGGAATAAGAGGCAAATGAGAATGTCTCCATCTTTGTGAGGAAATAGCAGAGCATTTAGTGGAAGGTTTGGATGAAATGGCAATAAAGAAAATAGAAACAACGACGAGGTAATTAGTTATAATGAGGAAACTGATAATGAGGTGCTGAAAGAAATTGAGGATATAAAAGGGATCTTGAAAGAATGGAAATAAATAATGGTGTAAGGAAAAAAAGTGTCCGGATCATATTTTAGAAACTCGAGATAGTCATTCTACACGCGCAGCTAGAAAAAATAAATCAGTTACATATGTGAGATTCATGATCATCTCAAAACAATAATTCGATTATAGCAAAAAGTGTTTCGCTTGCGAAAAAATTCTGATTAAATAGATGGGGACGCTAAAATAGAAATTAACTAGGATTGAAAAAAGAATAACAGATGAGATAAGACAATAAGAAAGGATGTGAACTTGCTAGAAATTGGTGTGAGAAAAGAATTGGGTGTGTGGCGAAATTCGAACAACTAAACGAAAAGTAGAAAGTAAATATAATAAACAAGTATTAAAACTGTCATAGAGGAGATCAAACAATTATGCCAGAAAAAAAGCGTGAAAGTAAAAAGGTATGAAGAGTAAACAATTCTGTAAGAATATGTTATTTCGTCTGGACCAGAAGAAGTCTCTATGAAAGATTACTAGACTGTCAAATTACGTAATTGAAGTACTAAAACAGAGTGGATGCCACTGTTTAGGAGTTATATTTGGTGTGTAAGAAACTGGTAGATGTGAGAAATGAAATACAAAGAAAGTTATAGAATCTTGACATTTTGTGAAAATGAACAAGAAGAAAGTTACTAAACAATATAAACATCAAAGTCGGAAAGCTTCCGGACCATATATTCTGCAGGGATTTTTGTTTTAAACCTTTCTCACTTTATAAAAGGATCACCTCTCAGATTGATGTACTGTTGACAAAATATTTAATTTCTGAATGGAGTACGCGTAGAAGTACGCGATCAATACCCTACTGTCCACTGATGTGCAAAACCTCGAATAGCTTTTTGACATGGGATTTACAAATACCTTGAACAGCAAGAGATTTTATCGAATGAAGAAAAGGGATGCACACGAGGTAGTAGACGAACCAAAAATCAGTTGTTTAGTGATAGGACTATATTCCCTGATTGTAGGGTAAGATACACAAAGCTATGCATGTAATTGATAGATTACCACAAATCATATGATCCTGTTCAACATAACTGGACGAAGGAATGTATGGAAACATTTGGGACAGCGGCAAATGTGTGAGATTTCTTGGAATGGAGCATGAAATAGGGGAAGTGGCATTACATCAAATAAAGAAGATCTTGGAGAAATTAATGAAAACAAAGTGATTTACAAAGGAAGCAGCTGGTCGCCAATGTTGTTTGCTTTGAGTACGATACCTTTGTCGTTTATATAACGAAAGGTAAATACGTGTAAGAATGGCGGAATAAGGAATACAGGGTGAACCATTTATTATTTGTGCACGACTTTATACAAAGAACAAATACCAACAAAATATGGTTGTAAGAACTGCTCAAATGTTTATCGTAGACTATTATTCGATGAAAGGGAATACCGACAAGTTAAAAAACATCTGAACGCATAATCTACTGAACATGGACCGAAATACTGAAAGGGCTAAAGACTATAAAATTAACACAACTCTTACATGGATGTTGCCGTGTCTTGAAATTGAAAATTAGGAAACTATTTGAAAGTAAAATAAAACTTTAATATGGGGCAATGATAACAGTGGTTGGAGGAGAATGGCTACGCATATTTAGTGAGTGTGGGATTATATTTAATAAAAGACGCTAAAATGAAGAAAATACAAGAAAAAAGAATACAAGAGAAGCCTACAGTCGGTGCTTACGTCTTGATTAGATAGAAGCAAAACATCCACAGTAAACAGCAGTAGATATATATTTGGATATAGAGAGAATTATTATTAAATGGAACAAAAATTATCTGAAAGATATGCACAACAAAACAAATATAAACCCAGAACCATGAAACTAATCATAAGAAAATTAATTTTGATGGTTCGTAAGGAAATAGGAAAGATGAAGGGCGACAAATAATGTCTAGAACGATGTAAGAAACATAAAGAATTATGCATTAAGCTTACGTCTCCTACTTTAAGAAAAATCTCATAAAGGGGTTCTATAAATTTGAAAAAAAAAGAAGAAAAGTTAGCGAAATATTAAAAAGCAAGCACTTAATTCAATACATATACAAAAAAGGAAAGATATGTGTATTTATTACAAAATGTATGGCCTGGTCAGTAGAAATCTTTCAAATGCAAAAGAAATGGGCAAATCTGTATGTGGTGTAAAAATTGTAACTTATGGATTGGGACAGAAGGCATAATACGTGCCGGGCAGGGGAAAGCGCTAAAAACAAATTATGATAAATATCATACTGATGGCACGGCAGATTAGAAGTCCCATATATCATCTTTGAGGAGAGAAACCTGAAAATGAACAACACCTCCTCAGTAGTTGCGGGAAATATGCTCAAAAGCGATACAAAAACGCATAACAACATTGCTAGAAAAGACTACTGCGATATATTCAAGAAAAAAAGTTGTAAATCGGTTAGAAATGGTACGAGCATGTTCCAGACAGAATAGTAGAGAGTGAAAATGTCAAAGAATATCTAATGTTGTAATGTTATCGAAGGAAAAAAATCAGAGCTAATCTTGTTGGAACAAATATACACAAGGCAATAATCATTGATGTAACAGTGCCAATTTATGTGAAAGTGGAGGGAAAACAAAAGAGCATGCCGAGAAAACCCAATCTTCAAAAGGAAGAATAAAGGATTGTGGAAGCTCATAGAGATGGATGTTGTACCAATTACAAATAACAAGTACATTATAAAAATTGAACTTCTAGCAATTTTGGAGTACTTCAAAAGATTGCCTTGCTGGGAACTGCCGAAATCTTGTGCAATGTACTGCAACACTGCAAAGATACGACGTAAATATCATATGTTCGTTTGGTATGACCCGCTTATCTGTATAAAATTAACAATACCAACAGCCAGACACAAAGTGTGAATAATAATAATAATAATTATAATAATAATAATAATATAAAAGTTGGTAGTTACTCCTTCATTTACCAGCATCAGTGATTCGTTATTTAAATGTAAAGATAGGCTACATCCTAACATTAGCTATCACAATAATACATATAAAATACAGAAGACCAAAAATGACCATAATTAAACAAAACATGGAGAAAAAAATGGACAACAGCACATAATATACTGGTAATAGGACCCTATTTCTTATGTAAGCCTAAATAACCGGCTCATCAGAAACGTATAAAATAATTATGTCTCACATTTGCAATAAACGGAGCAAAGAATCGCAGACTACGCAAACATTGCTATCCCAAATAGTTTGTTCCTAAAGTTTGAATTTTTGGGAATGCAAATGAACATATATGATGAAAGAGCCCAAGGAACACTCCCCATTGAATTCAATACGCAAGAACTTCATATGTTGGATCGTTGTAAAACAAAAATGCTGTTAATATGGAGACTGTGAAATGCAGACCATTTGAACAATCTGGGAATAAAAAAACCTGAAGTTAAATTAAGAGGCGACTTATGAACTAAGAAAGATGCACAAGCCCAATCATTAAAACACCAGGAGTGGAAGAATTAAAGAGCAAAAACCATAAAATATGATAAATATTTTCACAACAGAGATTATTATAGAGACTTTAAATGCTATTTATGCAGACACTAAAACGATTAATATAAAAGTTTAAGTAGAAAAATAGTCGGAAAAATGAATAGAAAACAACTTTTATGAGGAATGGGGTTAAAAAAAAGTAACAGATCAAAAACTAAACCAAAACAAGCATGGAAATGTAGAAAAAAATGAAGGAAAACTGTGAATATATAAGGGACTAAACTGGTATCATAAACAACAAAAACAATTACTTAGCAGAAAAGTAAATAAGCTTAACACGATACATACTCCATTAAGAACTATACATTAAAAACAGAATGTTTTAAAACACTGAAAATAATTATTCTAAAAATGTATAATAAAAAAAAATTAAAAAGCACAACTGATTTTATTCTTAAATCAAAGCATAATACAACAAGATATGTAAAAGCGGCAATCAACAAAATACGCATCAGATTGATGAAATACATAAACGAAGAGTAATAGCACATCGAAAAAGTCACAGAAATCAAAATTAGAAGAAAGCTTTCAACACGATCTTAAGGAAAATGGAAAACTGGATAGCACCAGGTAACATTAGAATAGGCTCACCTTGATTAAACAAATTCACGACACCACATAAACTTATAATTCCAAGCATGAAAAGATTTGTCCAGGAAACCAACATGCCAGAATAGATGATCCAAGGTAATATCACGTTTGCAGAAAGACACACGTGAAAAGGAACAGCGCTTAACAACTACAGGTGCGCAATCCGCTTACCAACAATGTGAAACGTTGTAACCGAGCACCGATAACACATTTTTCACGTCCCTTTATCGTAAACTATTCTTCGATGAAAGGGAATACCGACAAGTTAAAAAAAATCTGAACGCATGATCTACTAAACATGGACCGAAATACTGAAAGGGGTAAAGACTATAAAATTAACACAACTCTTACATGGATGAAGCCATTGGACGTTATCTTTCAGGTATGGATAATAGAATGGCTGAGGGTAAAGACAATATCAGAGGATGTGTGAAATTTGGTTTAAATAGTTATGAGGACTTCGCCACTTTAATTCATACTGAATGACATAACTGTAATAAAAGTTACAATAAAGTATTTTCAGGAAGCATTCTCTTTTACCAGTACTGTTTATCATATTTATAATGGATGTTAAAATGCACTAAGATGATGCAAGACCGCATGCATGTTTTCAGATATAACTGAAAAACGCCTATGTAGGGAATACCTGATACTTTTCGGTAGAACGAAACAGAAGTATTAACCCTAATAAACATAAGACACTTCAATCAGCGTACTTGTATGGAATGAAGAATAGAAAGGATAGCACTGCTAGTAATAATAAGGAGAAAACTGGACCCAGCGGGCAATATGGACTTACCTAACAAAGATATGAGCAGACTACGCGAAAGTGCCAACTCCATATATAAAATCAAGAAAAATATTAAACAAAATTAGACTACTATGCATAAGAAGAACAAAGCAACTCATGGATATGTTATTATATAGGAACCTAATTGTAGGTAAAATACATGGCCAGTATAACTAGTACGATACTCGTGAGCATTCTAACAGCTGTATCGAACGGAAATGAGGGATTCTTACCAGAAATCAATGAAACATATTAAAATACACAATACATTTAATATGTATAAACGAGAGGAAAACAGTTAGGAAATAAAGTACTAACAAGACGTTAACTGAAAAGGGGTAACGAGAACGGGTGAGCCTATTGTTACCTATATTGCACTGGTCATTGCCAGACGATGTTATTGGCAAGCAGATATTTTATTGATGTAAATCTATTTGCAAATAGTGGATAGTGCTAGAATTTTAGGAAAGCGTATCATTGAGCAATCTCTTGTCCTGCTCTACAAGAAACTCAAATCATAACAAGAACAAAAACACCAATGATAATAATACTACTACTACTAATAATAATTACATTAATAATAATAATGATAAAATATATATTAATAATAATAATAATAATAATAATTCGTTCTATTAAAAATGGCAACCTAAAATTATTGATTAGCACAAAATAACCCCTGTCATAGATAACACGTATCCAAATGACAAACACTGACATGTATAAGTACTATAAGATACTTAGACAATTTTATGTAAGACTGAGAAAGTAGAACATAATAAATCTAAACTGAGAAAGCACAACAAGTATTGTAAACGAGAGTTCACTTATTGTTCTGGATGCAGAAATTATATTAAGGAAAAGCAAATGTAAACCGTGCAAGAGAACCAAATTTGTTGTCAACATTGAACGAAAGAAGCGGAAATTATTGTGATTTATCAGCCTAGCACGCATTATTTTGTCAGTTGCTAGAGGGTAATTAATAAAAACACACTTGTGTATAAATAAGGAGTATATAGAACAATTACCTAGAAACGTACGTATTTAATTTGCTTTTTTGTGTATTATTTTCTGCTATTACAAAATGTGTTTACATGATGCCTGGAGCATAATTAAAGGTTATTCATCATCCATATTATAAATGGGTGATTAAATAGGGAAGATCAAAAGAATGTTGTTTTATTGGAATTCATTAGGGGCATCAGGCATATGCGAACATAGCAGATGAATTGAAAAAATATATCAAAATTAACTACGTTTCACATTTAAAGTAATGTACGTGAGAAACAGTGGGGCTCGCGTTAATGGCGTGTGCTTGGAAATTTTAAATAGTGTGTTTTTCTTCATCTTCACTTCTTCGGATATGTACAGGTTATTGCTATATAACACGCAAAATTACAGAACATATTTTTCTTGTACATTAAAGAAATGGGCATAGTAAAACACTGGGGAGAAATATAGTTATTTACTTAACTTTCCCGACAATATCTAACTAATTGACGTATGGGATCTATGCATTATTCGAAGTAAGAAATCAAGTCACTCCCAATGCGTTCATTCTCTATTTCTGCCTTCTATAAATTTAACTTTACGGTAGGTAGTTGCAATACTTTTCTTTTATATTTAATGGGTTATGCGTCCTCAAAGTTAGGAGATTATTTATAAACATTGATCAGTGACACTGAAGAATCTAATAAAATCACTTTATTCTATCAACCAATCAGAAAACGGGAACTACACGATAAAAATAGAATCTTTTAGCATACCAGCACATGATTTGCGTGTAAAAATCCTTAGCTTCTTTGCTTGCAAATTTATAAAGTCGAGAGCATGTACTGAACCGGAGACTCACAGAACATTTTATATATCCAAGACGTGTATATAAAAGCTGTTCATCGGAAACTCTTCCAAAATTTCACATGCTTTTTAATTCAACAGCGTAGGAAAAACCATTAACATTTCATATGTGTATAACATCATATGAAAACATTAACATTTGCTCGTATATTGTCTTCATACGTGTCATCCTAACAGCCCTGCATGTATATGTATTAATCTCTCTCTCTCTCTATATATATATATATATATATGTATATATATATATATATATATATATATATATATATATATATATATATATATACATGGAAAGTTATAAAATATATATGGCGATTAAGCTACACTGAATATTCCGCGTTTCATCCACACTAGGAGTCGTCAGGATTATGCGAATAAGCCTGAAGAGCCCTAGTGTAGATGAAACGCGGAATATTCAGTGAAGCTTAATCGCTATATATATTTTATAACTTACTACCTACATATTGAGCACTTTTGAAGTAAATACTTAAAGTTTACGCATAGATGTATACTTCCGTATATTAATTTGTGAGTAAATGAAGTAGTTATATATATATATATATATATATATATATACATATATATATATATATATATATATATATATAACCTATTATTTTGTATACACAGATTAGTATTTATTTGCATTTGTGCATATGAATATCCGCCTAAATTCTGTCGATATATGTCTGCGTTTTGGGTGGTACCATTTTTTTATATCCAAATATTGGCGACACTTAATTCTTCTTTTGTCTATTCTGGTATTTCCCTAGTCGATGTTAGTAAAACGACTATCTAATAATTTTTAAACCATATTTACTAATTTTTTCTCTTTTTTTTTGTCACTCTTGAACGATATTTACTATTTTTTTTTTCTTAAACGATATTTACTATATAAACGATATTTACTATATTTTAATCGTAGTCACTCTTGAACGATATTTACTATTTTTTTTTTTCTTAAACGATATTTACTAATTTTTTCTCTTTTTAATCGTAGTCACTCTTGGAAATGTATCGGCTGAAAACGTCTCGAGGTTTGTTTTAGATTTGTTTTTTTTAATAATCGCTAAATTAAAAATGTGCAGGTAAATCGGTATTTTAACGAATATTCACTTAGTTCTTAAACAATAATTTGTTTCCCAACTCTGCGTCACCCTGTATATCTTGTTTAACGCCATTATTACATTTTACCACAATATATATATATGTATATATGTAAAACACACACATATATATATATGTATACACATACATAAACACATGCATATCTTTATATATATATATATATATATATATATATATATATATATATATATATATATATATATATTTGCCGCTGTGTGTGACAGAGCCAGAGAGGAATGTGTAGCAGCAAAATCTACCATATGCAAATGACCTAGCCGTGTCCGAAGGTTACGTAAGTGGGGGGTAAGAAACAAAAGAGATGCACACGGAAAAAAGAAAGTACACTGGCGTACGTGTCAATGGGCGAACTAATTGGAAGAGTAGATGCAACCCGAACGTTAAACAAAATAATGGTCGGGCGGCCGCCTGTCGCGGGCGAGTTACAGATATAGCAGCTGAAAAAGAGAGATTTAAAAGGCTCGTGGCGTGATAGTGATGCTAGGAGAGGCAGACGTAAGGGATTTTAAACTCACATGGCGACAGGAGAATTATAAAACTGTTATTATTAATGTGTTAATGTTATTAATTTTTTTGACAGTCTCTGTATTCAATTTCTTGATTCGAGTGAAAATCTAACGATAACGTTACATATATCTTTACAATAATGTACAGTGCATATCAAATTATAAACAAGTTTACATTGCTTTAAATATTTTAGAAAACACAATATACCCATATTTAAATAATTTTTAAACAATAAAGCAACTACGAAACATGCTTTAAAAACAATAACTACCTAACAATTTCTGCGTTAGCATAATTAGTAGGGTATATGCAATACTTTTTTATGAATGACTTGTAAATAACGTTGGTCCACAGAATTAGTCATATTTGTGATTTCGTCAGCAGTTATTCCTCGCGATACCTCTGGGAGAGCATACCACAACTCATCTTTGCTCTTAAATTGGCGTCCAGTTGCATAGAGGCGTCGCTTTATGATACTCCAAAGATTCTCAATTGGGTTCAAATCTTGAGAATTCGCAGCCCACTTCCTGTTCCGTAGCACAGAGATCCCCATTGTTTCAAATATTATTTGCTTTTGTTTGCTGCATGCGTGGGACCATTATTTTGCAATAAAACAATAATAGTTCTTCTGAACGTCAAACTTTTCTTCTTCAGCCATGGTTCAAAGTACTCCCTCAAAAAGCTATGTAAATATTTTACATCATTTGTTCGCCTTATGGGACTCTCCATGGACCCACTAAATTACATCTGATAATCCCAGCCGAAATAATTATCCCACCACCACCTTGTTGACGCCGTAAACGCTGACAACAATGCCGTCCATCTTGGACACATCCATTGCTCCAGCAATGTGGGCTATCAAGAGTTACACGCACTCTATCCGCGAAACTTTGGAAAAATCCGTTTTCATGTTGTCCCCTTCCCATTTCAATCGGTTTTATACGTGATGTTGCTTTAATGGAGCCATTGGGTTAGGGTTAGGGTTAGGGTTAAAGAACATAGCCGACTATATTATTTAAAAAGCATGGTTCCTCATAAACTGCCTGTCACGACTTGGAAACCTGGCATAAAATTCTAGGACACTGCAATAAAGCTGATATTAAACATTACTAAATGTAGTCGAAGGCATGAAAATAATACCTTAAGACGATCTCGCAAATTGTGATGTGTGTGCACAGGGGAAAGGGACAAAAGATATAAGCCGAACGCCAGACAAAAAAGCTACGAAAATTATCTCACATATGCATTGTGACTTAGCAGGTCTGATCAGCCCCATGGGGAGAAATAATCTAAGGTATGTTTTGAACTTTATTGATGGTTTTTCCGGTTTAGTTATGGTTTAATTTCTTAATCGAAATTAGCGCATAGTTTATGGTATATGCTTTAATGGCAGCGGCATATATCAGAAATAGATCGTTCAATAAGAGGCTAGGAAAAACGCCGTATGAAGCGTAAAACCTAAAATGAACAGAATGCATCTATTTGGTTCTGATAGTTTTGCATTTATAGAAAACACCAGTAAACGAAATACTAAAAGCGAAAAAATGTAGGTTAGGATAAAAATAGCCGGCATACGTAGTCTACTTCCAAACTCAAAATGCCATAAAAAGGGTAAGATGTGTAAAATACAATGATACATAAACTTTAAAAAATGGTTATCCAGTGGATGAAAAACGTGAAATCTTACTTAGCATCTTAATCGATCACAATGCAAATATTTATAACGACGACAATTACAGTAGAACTTCTGACGAAAATATTAACCAGACACGTCGATAACCAACGAGGGATCGAAAAAGACCAGACTTCTTACAAATTGAAAAGATACAAGATTACGCCATGGATCACTGTTATTTGTTGAACAGCGCACCGGAAAGTTATAATTGAGGCGATTAATTCAGAAAATCACCAAGAATGGGAACAAGCTATGGTATCCAAATTGAAACCTTATCTGAAAATAACACATTGGAAACAGTGACAAAACCAACAGATAAAAAATGCTTTCTTCACGCTAGGTTTTTTCCAAAAACATCACAGCTTTGGGCAGTGAAACTTTTCAAGCAAGATTTGTGGCAAAAGGTTTTCACAAATTTCTGGAGTGGAATATTTTGCAACATTTTCACCAGCGACAAATTTAATAACAATTAGAATTTTATTACAATGTGCCACTCAATACTATTTAAAATACATCAAATAGATGTAAAAAAAGTGCTTATTTAAATACTCCGATTGACTGTGAAAACTACATTTACCCTCCAGAGGGATTTAAAATGTAAATTAAAAATTGGGTGTGGAAATAAAATAAATCGTTATGTGCACACAATTAGAATTTAACACTCCATAATTATTTAATAGAACAGGAATTCAAACAATACTGAAGGTTCCGGCGAGGTCGAACTCACGACTTTCTACGTGTAAAGCAGATGCCCGTAGACGCGTGCATGTATACCAAAAATGTAGGCAATAAATTGTTGATTTTGGTTTTTTGTATTGACGATATATTACTCGCTTCAAACTGTGACAACGCTTTAAAAGGTGTTAAAAATGAATTAAATAAAAAAAATTTAAAATGGCCGATCTTGGACGACTGTCATGGTTCCTCGGTATAAAATTTACCTGTGAAAATGAAACTATAACTATGAACCAATCGCGGTATGTTGAAAAACTTCTGCAGAAGTTCGGAATATAAGAGTGTAAGACGTGTTCAACTCCCGTCGAAATGGACATAAATAAAAAATATAGGGAGCTAAACAAAATCCATAGATAATCGAATATACAGGGAAATGGTAGGGAGTCTTATCTACTTGATGACCGCAACAAGGTCTGACATATAACTTCCTATTTGTCAAATAGTTCTTTTTGTATCTTGTTTGTGGCAAACATTTGTTAAAACAAAACAAAAAATGTATATTTGTGACTTTTTATGCATATGTTTTTAGGTATTTGACATGTAGTATATTTGTATGTTTATATATATTTGAGAAGTGTTTATGTTTATATGTATACAAAAAAAAACTCAATGACATAAAAATGGCTTCTTTTTGCACACATTATATCAATATATTAATAATTGTTTTTGACCAATGAGCATAAAGACAAAATCCCCCAAAACTAGAAGACCAAAAAAAAATACAACAGAAAAAACATTATTTTATTGGTTTATTTTTCTTTGTTCATTTTTTTGTTAATTAATTTATTCATTTTTCTTTCCTTTTCTCAAGTCAAACAAAAATTGAATACGAAAGGATTTTTCAATTATATCAAAAAAGGGTGTGTGTAAAATGTTTTTGACTCTTAATGGGGGGTAAATATTTATTTTATTTGCAAAAATAAATTTTACATAATAAAAATGTGGCACAAGGCCGAAAAAGGGGTGGGGGTTTATGTGCACCTAACTAATATAATAATAATTTAACTAGACTCTTTCACTAAAATACCAGAATCACTCCGTGGACATCCTATTTAAAACCCGAAACTACAAATGAATACATGATGTTGGGGGTTGGGGATAAAAAATCTTATTTACAATAACGAATGAGATATTTACAGATGAAAAAATGGTTAGTAAAAAGAACCCCCTCAATACTAATTGTGGCAGGTAGAAAGTTTTCTCATTCGAAAAGATGTAGGCCCCTCGAAAACTGACTTTTATTGAAAACACCACAAAAATGGCCTACATCACTGGCAAAACAGTCTATCTGTCACCTAATGGGGCCGGGAGTGGGGATTATTGAACCAAAAAGTGGGAGAAAAAACGGGGGCGATGGGACAGGGGTGAACTAAAAAGGGGATTGGAACGATGACAACATGCATACTCTAGCTAAATTAAAAATCGAACAAAAATGCCAAACTAGCCTATTCTAGGTGACCCGATGTATGTATATGTTAGTTCAAAATTCTTAAAACTTAATTAAATTTAAAAAAAAGGAACTTAAGATCAGCTCCGTTCACTCTACACAGTCGCGAAACTTTCACCCACCTGTCGTTGAAATTTGCCGGAGCGAGTTTCACCTTCTCTAGCTTAATTCGCATTTCAATCAATATTTGAAAATGAGAACAAGTGGGAAGCAGTGAAGGTCTTATCTCCGTAAACATCCTTCTGTCGCGTCAAAATCACGCATCTCATACCGCTAGTAAATACAGAAAAACGTAGCGTTCTTCTTTCTTCGTGGTCGTTGCCCAGTTGCAGCACGGGGAAACCGAATCAAGCACAAAAAACTATTCGCTCAGCATGCGAACTGTGAAGCCTTCAACTAACTCACACAACGGTCGAACGATGGCGCAGTGGAAGAAAGCATGATCAAGGTCTTCCTCCCAATCCCCGCATAGGACACAATTAGATGTCTCTGTAAAACCCGCGACGTAGAGTCTTTTACCGACCCAGAGGGCATTTCGTATTACAGGTCAGGTGAGTGATGCCTTGTAATTATCAAAACAAGGCTATATTTAGCAGCGCTCCTCCTTCGTAAAACCGAACTCCTCAATCTTTTCGTCTCGAACGGATCCCCTCACTAAGGCCCGATATACGCTTTGCGAGACAACAGCTGAGTCTCAGCTAAGCTTTCTTTCACCCATAGAAGCAATTGCAAGGCCTGCTGACACTCGCGATAGAAAGGACACTCGTTTCGGAGCAACTTGTGTACCTCACCCTCAGCCGAATGCACACTCTCCAAAGCCTGAAAGGTTCCTTAGCGTCTTCTATCCAGAAGACACCGTTTCCCTCACTAGGTGTACACATTCGATCCAGGTATATCAGCCTAAGAATGTCGCTACGTATTTCTACCTTAGGCATACCCAGACCGCCTTCAGAAGGATGCAGATAACAGACCTCCCGGGGAACCATGGTTTGCTTTCCGCGCCACAAGAACGTGAACAGAGCACGCAAAAGATCAACTAGTGTGGCCTACGGAAGTGGAAGTACTGATAGACGGTAAAGGATCAGGGGGTAGATATAAGGATTGCATATCTCCGCCGACCCTTCAAAGGTTTCTCAAGGCCCACAAATGAGATGCGACCTTGATCGCTTCCAATACCTCCGACCAATTTTTCGCCAGCTGGAGGCCGGGGCTAAACTAGACGCCGAGTAGCTTGCATGCCCCATAAGTTAAACGAAAGGGTCCCTGAAGGGGCATACCCCTCCAGGCAACGATACGTAAGCCAATAGATTCACGTAGTTAATTATGGCCCCTGTGACATTGGCACACCGACTTGTTTCTATGTCGACGACTCTAACCTCGGCACTGCTCGGTGCAAGTACGGTCACGTCGTCGGCATAGGCGGTATAATTTACCGGAGTAGAGCCACCTGGGAAAGTAATCCCACCAAGGACCGGATTCACCCGAAGCTGGCGAAAATATGGTTCAAGCGCCAGCACATATAGCATCGGTGATAACGGACAACCTTGACGGATCAATCTTGTTAAAATGAAGGGTTTCGACCTCACCCCATTCACTTCAACCATAGCACCGGGGTTGGCATGCAAGATGCGAATCCAAGAGCGAAACTGGGGACCAAACCCAGCCGAGCAAAGAACAGCCTCTAGGTAACGATGGTCTACTCTGCCGAATGCTTTCGGCTGATCTAAATTGATCAGCGCGGATTCTGTGTCGATTTTTTCTCCGATCAAGCGTATCGTGTGCAAATCTTGAATCGTCCGGGCCTTAACCGAACAAGTCTGTTCGGGACTTATTAGACGGTGTTAGACAATCTGCAGACGATTTGCTAAGATCTTGGCCCAAATCTTTAACTCTTTTTTAACATCGTTAAGGGCCGGAAATTGCTTATCCCATCCCCTCCATTTTCATCTTTGCGTAACAATTTAATGATCCCCCTGGTAAAGTACTGAGGTATGCACCCGTTCATAAACCATGAGTTACAAAGTACGGTGAGCAAAGGAATGAAAATGGGCGACAGCCTCTAATACACTTCATAGAGCAGACCATCTATTCCAGGGGCCCTGTCTAGCCCGACCTGTTTCAAGGCCTCAAGGACTTCTTCCTCTTTTATGCTTCCTTCACACCTAGTCGCTTCGGTCGCCTCCAAACGAGAAAAGTCGGCTAAGTAGGTGTCAAACTGTTCAATAGTCAGACCGGGCTCCCGGGT
This sequence comes from Euprymna scolopes, assembly GCF_053919585.1. Lineage (NCBI taxonomy): Eukaryota > Metazoa > Mollusca > Cephalopoda > Sepiida > Sepiolidae > Euprymna > Euprymna scolopes. Next base: position 85,948,966 of record NC_136491.1, read on the forward strand.
AAAAACTTCCTGAAAATGAGTTCGAAAACCCTCCAAAATGCCGTCATTCGAAGTTACGGTTTATCCGTCCGGCAATGTTACACTGGCGATGTGTCGATCAAGAGAACGTCGAAACGCCTCCGCACGCACTGACGCGGCAATATTTGTTGCCTCGTTTGGCGCTCCTTTTAATCTAGCCTTAACTAGTAATCCCTGGTCCTCCCCGTTATCCAAGGACTCCAGTTCAGCCTTAACTATAGTATAGCTAGCACTATCCCCCTCCTCCATCGCCCTTTCTAATATATCTGCTTGTGCCGCTTTCGCTGCTCTAGTACTAAGCTTGAGCTGGCAACTAAAATCAACAGCAAAGGACCTAATGACTTTTTTAGGTTACCCCACCACTTATTCCCGATGATAGCCCCCGTCAATTCCATCTGTATGTTAGTAGAAGCTGTTCCCGGAAGTCTTTCACATCGAACAACGACGTGTTGAACTTCCAGTAACTAGTCATCCTAGGTTTGACACTATCTAAGTTTACTCGAACCCGGACAGGCCTATGGTCCGAATAAACTATACTATGAAAATTTGGACTATTCAAAAGCCCTATGTCGACTCTCCTAACTAGGAACCGATCGATGTAACTCGAAAGTTGTACCGGATCGTAGCTGCGTCCACCTGTCCAAGTCCATGCTAAATCCCCGGGTTTTTCGTTTCGAAATTTATCGACAAGATCAAACTCAGTGGTGATTGACCCGTCAGGGGACAGACTACCGATGTCAAGAGGAAAGGTTAGTTTGATGGCCCTATACAGTGATGGGTGCATTTTGATAGGAGCCCGTCAAACACATAATTCCTTCATTTTAAAAATATCTTGGTCATTAAAAAAAACGACAGGGAGAAGGAGTTGTCGGGGTTTCAGGTGTTTTTTTTAATTGATTTAAAAGCGAGAAGGTTTTTATAATCCTTATTTTTATGAGCCTTCATCATTATCTCCCTTTCTATTGTTATTAGGCAAACTGCTTTGCCTGTAAAAAAGGTATTTTTTGTTCGGGACTCACTCTCAGAAGAGGGACTCCTTTGCCTTTTTTGTCTGACGGGGTGGGAGGAGGCATATCTGTGTTCATGGGAGAAGACGGGGATAGCTTGGAGCGTATTAGCAGGTGTGCAAAAGGAGGAAGATCTCGGGTTTTTTTCTTGGGAGGAGCGCCTAGAGAAGTCATATGTATCCCTCTAGTCGGGAGTGTAGAACTTATTGGGGCTGGGATTTTTTTAGGGGAGAGTTTTTCTTTTGGACTTGGATTTGATTTCTCTGGGAACAGGGGCTCGAGAAGGGGACGGATTCTTTTTTTCTCACGTTTTTCGTTTTTCATCCAGAGATTCTTTTAATTTAAGCAATTCTTTGAACTTGTTCCCTCCGGGATCTTTGCTTTTGCGTATTTCTATTTTTTGTTCTTTTGTTAGAGAGTTTGCGTAGGTTGGTGTTGACTTCTTGATTGGTACAATGTTCCATTCATCTTTACCTGGTTACACTGCTTCTGTGTTAAAAACTGATTCAATCTCGTGGTTTTTTCTATCATCTCTGTCAGTTTAGATACAGGCTGTGCGCCCGGCTCTAAGTTAGGTAGTACCCGATTTTTTGGGTTTCTTGTCGTTGTCTGTTTCATGGGGCACGTATATGTTACGTGCCCCACTTCTCCGCATACCTAGCATGCCGGACGCCTTCCTGCCACCACTATCGATGATTTCTCTTTTTGCGCTTCTACATATTATGATGTTTTAAAGTACGTCTCCTTGTTTAATAGGATGCCAAAAGACCAGAAACCATTATACTGGTCGACGTTTACTCCTGTGATGTCTCCAAATTGTAGAAGGTAGGCTGCTAAATATTCCCCTGGTATTACGCCTGGGACTTCGAAAATGGAAATGAGTTTACGTCTCCGTCTCAAGTATTTCATCCTCAGGATGTAATCTGGAGTTATAATTTCGTTTTTGGAAAGCTTGCTGCAGTCCTCTTCAGATTTAAAAAGGGCTGCCCAAGTGGTGTAACCTTTCGTCTCTGTAATCATTTCTGCTCTCATTCCTACAGTTCCAATCAATTAGGACACAATCTCTTTGGTCGATCTTATAAGTGTCTTTGGTTTTCTGTCTATAACAAAAAGAAATGGTCATCTTAGTAAATTCTTCCAATCTTAATTGTTCCACAGTAATCCTGTTTGTGGTGACATGTTCCATGCATTTCTTGTCTTCCTCAAGGAAAGATTCTACGTCGATTTCAACCGCTGGCGGCTTTTTGCAAACTGCATTCTCCACCTCTGATTTTTCCTTCGCAAGCTCCGACGGCTAACAGCTGACAGATAAGAAGAAAAAACGGGAAGATCCGGCACTTAAGTAAGTAGCAACGGGGGAAGAAAAGAAACAGTAATAACAAATTTAACAAGAGATAACAATAATAACAACAATAACAATAATAATAACAACGGTGTGAAGCGCAATAGATAACGCATACGACCAAAAGAATCCTAATGGGGGTAGTTATTCAATTGCCGCCCACATCAGCAATATTTGGCACAAAGCCTGGAAAGTGGGATACCCGCAGGCTCCCCCTAAGGATGGGGCACTCGAGCAATTTTAAAAAAAATTGCCTGAGTAACCCCGTTGGGATTCCCCGGTCGGGGCGCATCAGGCAGCAAGCAATAAACTTTCCTCAACGGAAAACCCGGTGGCAAGGCCTAGGAGGATGGACCTCCTAGGTATTACCCAGGCGGTGTACCTCAGGCCAACAGGTGCTGGGCCGGTTCCCAGCCCCTCGCCTGTTGGGTTGAGTGTCAAGTGACTAATCCTTGACGTGTACTACCCTGTCTCCCTGCAGCCGAAGCCGCTAGGAGACCATCCCTATCAGAAGTCTGATGGGGGGTATATATTTACTTGCCGACCACATCGGCAATATTTTGCACAAGGCCTGGAAAGTGGGATACCCGCAGGCTCCCCTAAAGGAGGGGCGCTCCTCCAATTTAAAAAAAAATTGCCTGAGTAACCCCGTCGGCATTCCCCGGTCTGGGCGCCTCAGGCAGCAAGCAATAAACTTGCTCCAACGGAAATCCCGGTGGAAAGGCCTAGGAGGGTGGACCTCCTAGGTATTACCCAGGCGGTGTACCTCAGTCCAACAGGTGCTGGGCCGGTTCCCGGCCCCTCACCTGTTGGGCTGAGTGTCAAGTGACTAATCCTTGACGTGTACTACCCTGTCTCCCTGCAGCCGAAGCCGCTAGGAGACCATCCCTATCAGAAGTCTGATGGGGGTAGTTATTTAAATGCTGCCCACCTCAGCATTATGTGGCACAAGGCCGGAAAGTGGGAACCCCGCAGGCTCCCTTAAAGGGGGGCACTCCTGCAATTTTAAAAATTGCCTGAGTAACCCCGTCGGCATTTCCCGGTCGGGGCGCCTCAGGCAACAAGCAATAAACTTGCCCCACCGGAAAGCCCGGTGGCAAGGCCTGGGAGGGTGGACCTCCTAGGTATTACCCAGGCGGTGTACCTCAGTCCAACAGGTGCTGGCCGGTTCCCGGCCCCTCACCTGTTGGGCTGAGTGTCAAGTGACGAATCCTTGACTTGTACTACCCTGTCTCCATGCAGCCGAGGCCGCTAGGAGACACATCCCATGCGACGAATGGATTCGCCAATCATATTTATAATCAACGGCTGTGCTAAACAACCAATGTAAACGTTTCAAAATTATTATAAAAATTGTCGAATATTGGATTCAATCAGTTCGCTGTTTACTACGCTACGGACCTCATTAATTCTTGGTCGTCATCTTGGTTACTGATCTGAACTACGCCGCTATTTTTGTTCAACACACTATCTCTTAAAAATTTTTGACGAAACAAACTGCCTAGTTAATAATTTGACATACCTCAAATACCGTGAATTGAGCAATTACGATTACTAATTTACATTGTGCGGAACAGTACGGATATTTTACAGTGCGTGCAGGTCAGCATTGCCAAAGTTTCCTAAGCTTTTGATACGAAACTACCACTAGGTTTCTGAAACTGGCAAAACATGCTATCTTGTTAATAATTTAGCACACAGTGTATATACATACATATATATATATATATATATATATATATATATATATATATATATATGTATATATACATATATATATATGAATATATTAATAGTATTTACGTACATCATTATTTGTATTATTTTTTGTATTATTTATACTATTTTACTTACCTTGTTTTTTTGCGCTTTCCTCACAAGTTTTCGGTCGATGTAACTTCCAACCATCTACAAGTGTATTTACAAAGTATGTTGCTAGTGAATAGTTAAATATGTTTTTGTTTTTGTCAGTTTTTTTTTTTTTTGCTTTCTAAGCGGGCATAGCCGTAAGAAATCCAAACGCAAACAAAACACAGGCTATTGTGTTTTGTTTTTAATAATAAATCATTTTATTGTTTTTTTGTTGTTTTTTCTTCAGTAATACACATACAGATGGTCCGAGTTTACATCGGCCGAATGCTTGTGAAGAAAAAACAACATCCAAGCTATAAATAATAGGCCAAACTATACACAAAATAACTATCAATCCTCATCTAAAAATATACATTTTATCGTATAAAAACCGGAATGGATCCGAATATATTAATTAAAAAAAACGAACTTGTCACTATTTGCATTTGAATTTCTAAAGCTATGTTCGGTGTGGAAAGCAGAAAAAAACCTAACACTTTTCACTATTCACTTATGATAGCAAGTGTAAGTACATCTAAAGATGGTCCTAGGTTTTAACAGCCGAAGCGTTGTGACGAAAAACAACAACCAAACTGAGAATAATAGTGACAATAATATAAATAAACAAATAACAATCCTCCTCTAACAATAGACATTTATCATGGAAGTGTAAGTTTAAATTTGTCAAGTTTCAGCGGCGTTATTAATCTAGTTTTGACTCCACTTTTAAAAAATATTTGAAAAGTTTAAACCGTGTTGGGATAAACATACATTTTTTTCTTAAAAAATACATAGTTACATTTATATTTACATTTTTGCAAAGTAAACTATTTGGTTTGTTTTCTTCAGTAAAAGTTATCCAAAAACGTAGTGATATTAACTTTTGTGCAGTTTTATATATTGTGAATTCATAACAATTACATTTTATAATTCGCGTCCTATATAAAAATTTTGGGTTAGAAATCGACCATTTTTATGTGAAATTTTACCCTGTCTGAACGCGTAAAGGGGTTAGATAGTTTAAAGTGGTTTTATCATATAATACATAATGCTATCACACCACTTCTTGGCCAGAAAACCTACTAAAAGTAATAATTTACAATAGTTTTTTGTCATCTCTCTACATTTAAGAATGATAAATTTTCCCTTGATATCATTTGAAACATTTTTCGTTATGTGATACCATTTCGTCAGTGACACTTTTTAATAAAATGGTATTTTTTCTGTATATATGTATTACATTATCCTTTTTACATGACCAACATCTTGTGATCTTGATGTACTTCAGCTATGCATACATTATTTTCGTCAGTTGATTGTTGTCATACTTTCTGTAATTTAACTAATATAAGCTTATCCAAGGCCATGAATGCAGTTTAATTTACCCGGTTTGGGGGCCATTGATAGTATCGTCTAGAATCATGGAATATACTTCTGTAATATACTTTTGTTTATATGCTATTCGTAAAAATGTAACCACTCCCTTTTCCCTTATGGTTACAGATCTAAAAGGCGAGGAGGATGTCTTATATAACATAAAACTGGCATTATGAGATAAGAAACCGAAGCCGTTCTTAAAACACTCACCACCGATGTTTAATTAAAGAGACATTATGCTTTAAAATGTTTAAACATTTTTGTATATTGTCATTCCCTCTATAATTTTAGAGTTGTGATATAAAGATCATCTTGATAATAAACCATCAGTTTCTATTTTCTTTATACACAATTCCTTGATTATTTAGTAGCGGAAATAATCACTTAATAACTAAGTAAATTTTATTTAAACATATCTCTATTTTACTATTATTAATAAAGTACTATTTAGGTCTTCAGCACATCTATTGAAAGTTTTATTTTCATGGAGAAATCCTTCTTTCTATGACTCTTATTCATAACTTAACATTTTACAAACTGCATTGCATGTTGTCTGATGGAAGGTGCATTTATTGGAACTACTTGGATTAAAGAAATAACGATAACTTTGCTCTCTATATATATTCCTTGTTTCAAATAATAAATACTTAACTTTAATATGTGTGTATATATTTTGATTTACAGAATTTAACTTTAATAATTAAATTGATATATATATATATATATATAGAGAGAGAGAGAGGGGGGGAAGATAGAGAGGAAGAGGTAGATAGATAGATAAATAGATACATAGATAGATATTATATACATCTCATATTATATACCTGTAAAATCTGTTAAAGTTTTATTTTTCATATTAGAAATATCACAGGGATTTTTCGTTGCTCTCTTTAAGTTATAACAATGGCTATATCCTCTGCCTGAAAACATTGCCGGACTTTTTTTAAATAAATATTTTTTCTCTATATATATTATTTTTTATCTGAAAGTAAGCCGAAGTTACACCTGTTATTTTTGTTTCTTCCCGTATACTTATATATGACAACGATACTTTTATTACCTCACTTTTCTCACATTACAAGGCGTCATCCTCACCTGTTCCATCGAGTACTTCAACTCGACCACCAGTATCGTAGCGTTTATATTGGTAGTTCAAATATTAAATAACACTAGTCAAAAGAAAATTGCCTTGATTGCAGAAGTATATTCCATTACATATCTAAATTCATAATTTTATCAGTAGATCCACTTGTTTCTGAATCACTGTTTACACAATTATTTTTTTTATCTTTCCGTCTTTAAATTCGGCTCAAATCTACAGTCGCCCTGTACAATCTTCTCTTAATCATGATTGCCATTACAAAAATACTCCTTAACAAGTTTTTATTATCTCTATTTCCTTGTGTATTAGCATTTGCTTTGTATGTGTTTATGAGATTGTACCTGTTTGTTTTATATGTGCGTAGTCTCCCTATATGTTATTTTACTATTCATCAAAACATATTTAAGTTTCTAATATTATCAGAACTCATTTCGCTTAATCTGCCGTTTTAACAATATTATGTGTTACTCAGATTTTATTTTTCAATTAAACTCTGTTGATAAATGTTTATTCGAATGAGGTGTTATGTAAGTTTTATTTATAATTATACATTCCTGAGTGTCTAGAATTGTTTGTAGGTGTGTGTTGAGAAAAAAGAGATGTAGTAGGCTAGCAGGCAGGCTCGAATCCTTACCGCAAAGAAGGAAAAGAACGTGAAAAAAACCTAATGTCTTTGCCGTTGCGTCCATCGCCAAAGTTCAAATCAAGGCTAATCAATCGAAAAGAGGGGATGAACTTCAAAATATCGGTTAAAAATCTGCCCCTTCTTGTAGAAAGTGTCCATTTAAAGGTGTAGGAATTAATGTTTTTCAGCCAAGTTTTGTATATTTGTCGTCAAAAGGGTCGGGCTTAAAAACGTTTACAATGTGGTGAAAATCCGTAACTTCTGTCGGGCGTTTAAGCAGACATGCACACATAAAAAAAACATACATATATTTGAACAGACAGTTGAGTTTTATATGATAGATTTCATTTATACTAATGTGAATGGTGAAGCAGATTATTATAATTCTATGTTAGAACATCTCTTCACAAGATGTATTACCCAATTGTTGCGTTGTCAGCTTTTCTCTGCAATGAAATAAACTAGATGCTTGAATCCTTTAAGAAATAGTACATACTTTCATTTTGATTAATTATACAAACGCTTATAAAGTTGCCTTAACCCTATTTGTTTTTTAAATAGAATATCTGCTTATTATTTTATATTAATAACTATGTGGCAGTAACAATAAACTGTAGGTAAAGATTATCTTGCTAACTGTACATTGTGTTCTATTTTCGTTTCTCTTAGCTTTCAAAATGGCATACTAGATGAGGCCGTAAACAATCTACATGCTTTACATATGCATGTATATATATCTATGCTGGATACTCCGATCAATTTAGACGTATACAGACTGTCACCAAAATTAAGTTATTCTTAAATCCACAAACATGATTTGTTATATAGTTGAATGGTTTGAGTACATGTTCAGAACAACTGCTAATATTGGTCGATGACGTAGCTTCCATAGAAAATAACACTACACCACAGAGTTTTTAACGTCGGGTCGCCCCTATCTTATATTGCGATCATAATTACGACTGACGGTGCATCTCTCCTGAAACACACCCACAATTTATTGAGAAAAAACAACACCCTACCTTATGATGAGTGCAATAAACGTAAGTTACAATACTAAAATAGTATTTACTAAATAGTTTGAGTTCCCTCATTGATTAATCTACTGACTTACCCCCAGCTTATTTGACCCAGCATTCAGATACTAATGCACACACACACCCACACACACACCCACATATATATATATATATATATATATATATATATATATATATATATATATATATATATATATATGCGTGAGAGAGTGTGTGTGTTTGTGTGGGTGTGTGTGTGTGTGTGTGAATAAAGACCAATCTGCATGATGATTTAAAAAATAACAAAATTAAAATAAAGCTTAGCTAACCAGGTTTCGTTCCTCGCTGAACAGAGCTAACTTGAGGAAAATCCGATTTTAAAAAAAAGTCATGAATATGACGGTGGAGAAAAAAAGCGAAAAATGAACGAAATGAGTCCTAAAAGATTTTCTTTTTGATTGCAAAGATAAGCTCTGAAAGACTTCATAAAAATAATCTCTAGAATTTTCAAATTGAAGGGCAAGTGCGACTTACTCAAGATCGTAAATAGGTCAGCAATGTAATTCGTGGCACACGCATGATAATTTATAATGTGCTCGCTAATCTCAGAACCATACGTATTATTCAGAAAATCCAAGGGTGAAAAATTTGCTAACGAATCTTTGACGGTACATGTTGTTTAAAACGGCAATCCAATTATTTGACAACGAGACGAATTCGGATGAATTTTTGTGTCCCTCAATAACGTTCATCCAGCCCTGAAGTCTACGTTAGAAAAAGAAATTAATTATACTCTTCCGTTTTTGGATGTCCATATGCCCAAGACATCCTCGTGTTTTCTTACTTCTGTTCATCATTGTAAACCAACCTTTACCGGTGCTTATAAGCGTTAGGACTTTTTGTCCTAGAAATCAAAAATACAATTTAATTAAGACTCTAGCATATAGGGACTTGATGATTTGTTCTAAAGTTAATCTGGATGACGAGCTTAAATTTATTACTAAGACCCTTAGTAACAATGGTTACCCCTTAGATATTGTTGAAACTACTATTAATAAGAAGGTTTCCAAATTTTGTAAACTTAGAGAAGTTATAGTTAAAAGACACCTTGCTTTCCCACGTCTACCTTGGCTAGGTAATATCAGTGGCCTATTTACTAAGCAAACCTCTTTTTCTGTGCAACGATGTTATTTCGCATCAAATCCACGTGTTGTTTTTCAACCAGACCTATGTGGTCGTCCATTTGCAAATATGTTCTCCTCTCACCATAATAATTCTATTATTTATGTATTTAAATGTAGTTACAGATCGCAGTAGGTTTGGCTAAAATCGCAAACATTGGATTTCCGTTTGAAACAACATGTACATCAACGATGTGTTATGCAAATTGTTCACCCTCGGATGTTCTGAATAATAATATGGTTCTGCAATTTGCGAGCACCTTATAAATAACCATGCTTGTGCTACGAACTTCAGTGCTAACATGTTTAAGATCTTGAGTAAGTCGCACTTGTCTTTTATTTAAGAATTATAGAGACTATTTTTATTAAGCCTTTGAGACCTCTTTGCAATCAAAGGCAATATCTTTTAGGACTTAATATAGTTTAATTTCCCCCCCCCGTTTATATTAAGCTTTTTGCTCTCTCCCGCAATATTCCTGACTTTTTTTTAAAACTCTTATTTTTCTCGATTTACCTCTGTTGAGCGAGGAACGAACCCTGGTTAGCTAAGTTTTATTTTCCCTTTTTATTTTTTTAATTATCACGTTGATTGGTCTGTATTTAGCCGTTATTAAATTCTGTACCCCTCGAAAAGTGTTCATATATATATATATATATATATATATATATATATATATATATATATATATATATATATATACCGTGCTCAAAGGATAAATGAAGAGTTTTAAATGTAAATAGATTATTTATATTTGAGGATATATTCTTGCTATTTTAGCACAATGTAAGAAACTGCGCAATTTTTTAAAGAAAAATATAGCATTAAAACAATCTTTATTTATGAAAATGATGTTTTTAAAATGTCTGCCATTTTCAGCTTCAAATATTTGTGCTCTTTCCAAAACATTATTCATGGCAGATTGCAGACTCTTGAATTTCGATTTAACTCACTTATTTGATTTAACGAGCTGAAACAGCTAGAAACGTAAAAGTAAAGACCTTGCAAAATTTGAAGAGAGACATCAGGAATCATGAAATATTTGAGTTAAATTTCAATCCACATATTCTGCAAGCTGTTGTGAATTATGCTTACGAAATTTACTTTTTATAAAAATGATTATTTCCATATTGCATTTACTGAAAGTGTTACAAGAAAAACGAGATTCGACGCTTGTAAGTAAGGTTCAGAAGAGTTCCAGAATAGACTAAAAAATTAGAATGTTAGAATTAAGTTTTGGAAATATTTTACTATTGTATGTAAAAAGAATTTAATTGCTCGTTATGTTACGAAAACCGAATTAAAAAATAGGTTAGTGAGAGTTCTTTGTTTGTTGAAAGTGGGTTTGGAGAACGTGTGTTCAGCCACGTGAGTAGGTCACGTTTTAAACCACACATCAGACGCCATAGCAGAAAAGAATATGTAATATAGGAAGATAGGTTTAAGTCGGATCAAGGCAGTCGGGCAGTCAGGTTCGATCAGTCAGCAAATGTTGACATGATCAGACCAGGGCTCCTTTAGAAGCGAAACGAGAACAGTTAAACATGTAGAATCGGATTTGAATTGCTGAGGTCATCATCATTTCGACCGGTCAAATAATATAAAGAACAACATCGATTTTTAACTGTTGTCTTCGAGTCGTCATTATACAATTGAAGGTAATGTGTTAATCATCTTAATATGCATTTTGTATGACCTGCTTCCTAGTAAGGTGTCTCCTTCTACATCAAAAGTAATGATTCACCCTTCTGATGTAATAAAAACAACTGATCATCCTCTCTTTCCGCTAATATATGTGATAAGAATCCACAGAACTGTAATGTGTATAAATGACTTACTTCTCTCTCCCCCCTCATATATATATATATATATATATATATATATATATATATATATATATATACATACACACACCCACACACATATATATATATATATATATATATGTCCTCCGTTTCTAGTCAATATGAATATCTCCATCCTATTCAATATGAACGCAGCGAACACCCCATAATTTTATTATACCATATTTTTTCAAACTGAAACATAATTATCAAAGCATACTAACGCAGATAGATATAAAAGAATCTACTAATTTTTTGGCCTTTGTCACTTCTATAGAGGCCAAGCTCGTACGCAGACCCCACAATTTTATTATACCATCCCTATTTAAGTTAAAACATTCTTAACAAAGTATTAATATGTACATCTATATCACAAACACTTCTTTTTTTGTAATTTTGATTTTTTTTATTTATTTCCATAGGCTGGGGACGATGCACGTACACAGACCTCACAATTGTAATGAATCATCATTATGCCAGATCAAACATACCCATTTCTGTGTCTCGATATATCTCCTATCATTATATGTGATCAGTTTTCTATAATAATTAACTATATCGGAGCGTATTTCTGACCACACACACACACGCAGACGTTCAGCATTATATATATATATATATATATATATATATATATATATATATATATATATATATATATATATATATATATACTAGCAAAAGTACCCGTCGTTAAATGGCCTCAAAAGCAGCCCACAATAAATGGACTCTGATTTATGAATGTATAATAGGTTATGAAAAGAAAGGGTTGCAAAGAGAGAACCTCGAAATGGGGGTATCCAAACGAAAGCAAAATAGGATGAAAGTCAAAATAAATAGATAAACCCCATAATTTATTATACCATACCTGTTCACACTGAAACACTTATCACAATATTCTGTGGATCTATATTTAAAAAAACCGGGTCAAACTTTGCGACATATTTCCGTTCTATTGAGGTCGGGTGCGAACGAACACCCCGTCATTATATTATACCATATTTCTTCAAACTGAAACATAATTATCAAAGTATACTTACGCAGATAGATGTGAAAAGTCTTTATTAAAGTGTGTGGCTATTTCCATTCCATGAAGGGCAGGCGCGAACGCAGATCCTACAATTTTATTTTACCATCCCTATTTACGTTTAAACATACTTATCGAAGTATTAATGTGTAAACTTGTAAAACACTTGTAAACGTTTTTTTATTTTTTTATTTTTTTATTTCCATACTTTGCGGAGCAGGCGCCAACACAGACCCCGCAAGTTTCATGACCCACCGTTCTGCCTGATACAAACATACCAATTCCTGTGTCTCGATACATCTTCTTATCATTATATGACAGCAGTTATTTTTAAAATAGTCAACCATATAGGAGCCTATTCGTGACCAGACACACACACACACACACACACACAGCCAAAGGCATTCAGCTTTATATATATATATATATATATATATATATATATATATATATATATATATATATATATATATATATATATGATTTTTGTAGTACAAAATTTTATTAAAATTTTGAAAACGATGAGGGGAGTCATTAGAATTTGGGGGAAGATCGATGCAGGGAGAAAAAATAGACACTAAAAATAGTCAAAAGACTATTTGGCTTAAATAAAGAAAAAAGAACCTCGAAGTACCTTTCGTCCGACCCTTGTCAAGAGATCACTTACGCAGCGATTAAAATAAAAGAATTTACACAATTGAAAAATGGAGGCGAAGAGGGGGGTGAACCCATTTTTTTTTTATTTGTTTCACGATGTATTTATGGGTTGTATGTATATCTATCTATCTATCTCTCTCTCTCTCTCTATATATATATATATATATATATGTATATATGTGGTATATATTCATAAATATATATATATATATATACATATATATGTGTGTGTGAGCGTGCGTGTATATGTATGTGTGGCATACTTTTTACAATATCATAATCTTTAAAGTAAAGCGTTCATTTCCTGAGCTTACAAGAATAGGTAGCCTTATATTTTGCTTTGCTTGTTGTATTTATCTCATAAGAAATTCTCTTAACCAAGGGGATAATAATTTCAGTCTCATATCTTTTTCTAACAATGCCCGTTGTAAATCATAATTTGCATAAAGCCTTTTTCTCACATATATGCATATACAGACACACACATATGCGTGTTTATATAGATTAGCACACCCATTTATGCACACATATATGTATATATTTTAGTGTGTATATATATATATATATATATAACTGCTTTACTCACATAAAATTGATATACGAAAGTATACATTTATGCGTAAACTTTAAGTATTTACTTCAAAAGTGTTCAATGCGTAGGTAGAGCTAGTTAGTAAGTTATAAAATGTATATGACGATAAAGCTACACTGAACATTCCTCGTTCCACCCACTCTAGGATACTTCAGGCTTATGCGAGAATTTTTTTGGTTGTTTGTCGCTTTTATATGCGCATCTTCTATTCAAATTTTGTTAGCCAATCAGCTTTATAGTATCCACCACGCCCTTCCTATCAGCCAATGATAATACATTTATCGGGCAAAGGACTTTTTTACCTGTGGTTTACGTATCCTTTTGTGTGTGCTCTATTTGCTATATATTCAGTGTAGCTTAATCGCCATATATATATATATATATATATATATATATATATATATATATATATATATATGAAAGTACAGAGTGGAAATAGATACAAGGAAAATACAAAATGATTATTTCTTTAATATTAAAACCAGTAGTCACATAAAGCGTTCTAATACTTAATCATATTTCATGCATTTTATAAAATATCTATATAATCAGTTTTGTAATATATACCTATTAAATTGTTTGGAATACTTCCCAGTATTTCGAAAGTAGAGTAAAAACGAATTCTGGAAACCTATATCCATTAATATATTTCTAATGAAAATAGTCTTCAAATATGGTAAGTCGTGTGTAAACACGGACTACACCGACAATATAATTAGAAATGATAGTCAGTAATAAAATCAAAACCAGGCGAATTAGAGGCTTCAAATGAAGTACATACGAGTCGTCACTGATCCAAAAGAGTGGGTTTATGGAGCAGGAGCAGAGAAATATGCTCCTTAAAGGAGTCAAACAGGAAAAATACACATGATGATCGGAGAGGACAATTGTAGAAACAACAATAAACATCCATTGACGTCGCTAAGGCCACACAATATGTTTGGACAAATTTGACTGACATCAATCATTATAAAATGACTGCATTGCAACAGAACACTTTTCAATATTATCTCTTCCTAGTTCTACGTATTATCTTCTACCATACGCGACGAATAAAACATTATGAGAATATACCGATTCACAACATGTTTTTTTCTTGTAGAAATAATCTAGGTACTCTGCGCCATGTACTATTTAGATGCGTACCATCGATTCAAATGTGCACATTAAGATATACTCTAATAACAATAAGTATGACAGTTTTTTTTAAATAATGTGACACAGGAATTAATAAATTTTTAGTCAAGTGCCCCATGATTTAGATTGAAAAGAAAGTTAAAGCTTGGGGACTAAGACATAACTGGTAATGTGAAACAAATGGGTGAAAAATTTCTGTGAATATGAAGATATCTAAACAATTACAATCCAACTAGAAAAGCAACTAGACATTGTATCATGGTCCGATTATAATATAAGTCTCCTGCTCATAAAATTGACAACCCATAAACGAAAACGCTGAGGAAGTATATGAACGGAAGAAACAAAGGATATAAGACACTACGTGCCGACTTTATTGAATAAAGAGTTTGATATGCCTGTGATACCTATAGAGATTGGTTGAACTCAAATTGTCAGAACACGCAGTCATTTTGTATCTTTCATCTATCATACCTATGAATCACGGACTGTAATCTAAAAATTTACTCTGATTTTCATAAGAAAATAGGTCCAAATTGATCAAACTGGATTAGTTCGAAAGCGATAAGATATCAGCCTGAATGGGCGTTATAATTCTAATTGTTGAGAATTTTTCTCGTTTTTAACAGACTGCCTGATGGTGAAAACTCTTTGGTAGCGCCATTAGTGACACTACTGCCTTGAGCTAGCGAAAACATTTTATGCCCTGTTTTGCTGCTGACGAGTGCAGGGTATAGGGCGTGCTTCAACATGGTTCGTAATTTAGATGGAAATGAAGAAAGAAAAAGAAGCAGTAAAAATAAAAGAGTGAATGTAAAGAAATCAAATAAGAGATAGTGTTGTGCATGCATATAGAAACTCGGTTTCATTATAATATTTAAACGCATTAATATTATTAAATAGGATAAACTTTTAATCAAATATTGAGATAAAGTTTTAACAATATGTGTAATTTATTATATATCTATCTATCTATCTATCTATATATATATATATATATATATATATATATATATACATATCTATAATCATATAGTAAATAAATCATGTTAAAAACACTTTGAAAAAGAGTTAAAAAATATTTAATTTGAAAATGAAACACTAAATAAGTTGTTAGTCCTTAATCCGAGGAGTTTCGAAGAAATACTTGCCTTTTATTCAGAGGATAGGAATTAGCAAAATGCGGGATCGGATTTTGCATGCAAAATTATTTTGATAAAACTGCAAGTAAGTCAAATATATTATTTAATAACATGCAAAATAAAATGTAAATCCAAGAGAGTTAGTAAATTTCAATTGGCACAAGTAAAATCCAAGGAAATCGCGTAATTGGAAGATGGTCCAAAGTAATCCAAAATGCCGAAATCCGTGGAATAATTCACAAATAGGTACAAGGAGAACAGGAAAGAATTCAAATAATATTATTAAAAGAAAAATAAGATATGCGTTATCTCGGCTGCCGAGACAAAGTGTAATTAAGAAAAAAGGATGAAGAAGAAAGAAAAATGAGTGAAGGAGTAAAAAATAATTGAATAATGAAAGAATTACATTTTAAATAGAAAAACAAATGCCCAAATTACTCAGACAAAACGACGTTAAAAGGCGCCAAAAACAAAGGGCAAAACAGGTCAACATAAGAAAATATCAGCGGAAGTTATGAAAATACACTAAAAAAATAAGGGTAGAGGATGGCCGGTGTCTGCAAATTCCGGATAAAGAAAGTATGTAAATAAATGCATATAGTAAATATAAGTAAATATAAGTATATATATATATATATATATATATATATATATATATATATATATATATATATATATATATATATATATATATATATATACAGGATATTTCTTAGAACTGCTCGCCTGTGGAACTCTGTTCCGTCTGTCTGCTTCCCACCGGACTACGACTTGGATGTCTTCAAGTCCAATGTTAACAAATTCCTAATAAACCGGCCCTTAAGTAAACACTTCATCAAATCTCCACACTAACGTAATGTACTTGCAATAACCCTTATCCCTGAGTTGCTTCCGGGCCTTGATAAGTGGTGATCACTGTGTAAAAAAATATGAAAATGTAGGTAGATTGATGTATTTTATAGGAATATTATATATATATATATATATATATATATATATATATATATATATATATATATATATATATACAGAAGAGAAATTAAGACTCTACATTTGCATTACAAAGGAAATTTATTGTTCGACGAAATTTTCGTAT
Source organism: Euprymna scolopes (assembly GCF_053919585.1). Classification (NCBI taxonomy): domain Eukaryota; kingdom Metazoa; phylum Mollusca; class Cephalopoda; order Sepiida; family Sepiolidae; genus Euprymna; species Euprymna scolopes. Next base: position 85,965,981 of record NC_136491.1, read on the forward strand.
CGGTTAAAACATGTAAAATTGGAAAAATAAATCGATGTTAGGGAGTCTTGAATATATGAAAACTCACTGTTCATCGAAGTATTTGTCAAAATAAAAACAAATACTCGGAATTTAAATTTTTAAACAAATAGCTAAACATGTACTGTTATATATTTATTAGTATTGTTTATTCTATTATTTTTTATTCTTTTATTTTGTAAAGTACACTCGTACTCTATTTTTTTTATTCATTACACCCGTACCACTATTATCTACATAGAGCATATTTATTTAATCATTTCAGTTAATTTTTACCACATTATTATTATTATTATTATTATTAGTATTATTATTATTATTATTATTATTATTATCATTGTTGTTGTTGTTGTTGTTGTTGTTGCTGTTGCTGTTGTTGTTCCACAGGGAGTTTTTACACGGGTCATCACAGATCACTGCCTGAAAACAGCGTGTGCCGTTCCTGGAAGCTGAGTGATATTACATCTCCCCAGATGTCCAGTACTCTTCATCTCTTTCAACAAATGCTCGTTATCGCAACATCCACTTACCATGGATTCATCGCTGATATTGGCCTCCCGTCTTTATCTGAATCTGAGTTACAAAAAGTCTCCCAGAGGTCCCAGTTCTCAATATTTCAGCTGTTTTGATTATTGTTATTCGTTGTATCTTTCTTGCCATCTGTCAGATTCTAATTTCTCTAAGTCTTTTTAAAAAGTTTTTTTCAGAATTTTCCTAGCAGTCCTACTATTATAAATATTATATTCATTTTCGTCATCATCCATATCCCCTTCATGTCCCTGACTGTCTCTGTGCATTTATTCAGTTTCTGTTGTTCTTTGATATTCAGCTTGTGGTCAGCTGAAACAGCAATGTTTATAATTTCACATAATTTCGCTTTTTGTTTATTATTACAACATCCAATTTTCTTGTTTGAATGTGTTTCTACTTGGGCGTTTATGTCACATAGGATTTTGTGATTCTTGCTATGAAGTATTGTTGCCGACTTATACTTGTACCATTTGTCCGTGCGTTCGAGATGCAGTTGTTTGCATAAATCCTCGTGTACTGCTATTACCACTGTGTAGTGCCTGTTCTTGTATACCTTTTTGAGCCAGTTAGCTGCATTCGCTTACTATATGGTTTATCATTTTGTCTTTTTGTTCACAAAGTTTGCATTGCCTGTGTTTTTTCGAGTTTTACTCTGGGTCCTTATCGAGTAATTTTGTGGTGCAGTCAATTAGCATTCAGTTTCGCGGTTAACGTGCCATTTTCACACCCATTTTGGGCTTAGTACATCTTACTGAAACAGAAAGAATGGGAGACTCTTTCAAAACCCAGAAAATATAAAATAGACGGACGAACAACGTATGAAAGTAACGCAGACTAACACCAGTGATAAGGTTTCAAAGTGTATTATAAAAAATTTAAACTACAAAAGTGGGGGGGCGATGAGATTAATTAAATTTAAAAAACGAATAACGAGTGTGTGGAAGGGATATCGTAATCTACTAGCTGAAACTGTCGACGAGAAATATAAAGACACAAGAAAAATTACATCAATATAAATGAAGCAATGGCAAAATGAACTCTCCACCTTAATATACAAGTCAGTTATGCAGAGGCAGGTGACCCACAGATTTTACTTTTTTTCTTTTTTTTATCTTTTGTTCCGAGCGGTTAGTTAAAATAAATGTCATAAATATCCATCCCTTCTTTATTCCATAATTCGAATATTTGTAAACTTTGCCGTTCATCGCTGGCGACATCACCTCCTTCCGCTGTTGATATGCGATTTTTTTCGAATTTGTCTCCTACTTTTCTTGTGTTTCAGACGCTTTCGTTTCATTTCGTTTCGGGTGGTTTAAAACATATATTCGTAATGTTCGCCGTTTCCTCATAATTTTATGGTCGGCATTATTTCTTGTGTTCCATACGCTTTTGGTTATTCTTCGATGTAGGTCTTTTTGGTACGCCATGCCCCTCGTGTTCGTACAGTCGACATTCTATATTTCGACGACGTCGGCTCGTTCTCCTTTTTCTCGTTGGTCGGCTCGGCGTAGAGTCTGTGCCAAACTATCTCCTTTTCTTTTTCTGGTCTCCATAGTTTTCCTATCCTTCTCTTTCTTTCTTTGTTCGCTTAGTAACTAACAGGGGTCAGAAAGCTTGGGACTGGCCGGGTGACCCAGTAACTTCGGTTGCTGATTCACCCGCTGAACGTCTTTCACACACATCTCTCTCTCTCTCTCTCTCTCTCTCTCTCAATACATATATATATATATATATATATATATATATATATATATATAACTACTTCATTTACTCACATAAAATGAATATACGAAAGTATATATTTATGCGTAAACTTTAAGTATTTACTTCAAAAGTGCTCAATACGAGGTAGAGCTAGTTAGTAATTTATAAAATATATATGGCGATTAAGCTACACTAAATATACGGCGTGTTATCCACTCTAGGATTCGTCAGCCTGACGAATCCTAGAGTGGATTAAACGCCGAATATTCAGTGTTTCTTAATCGCCATATATGTTTTATAAATTGCTATATATATATATATATATATATATATATATATATATATATATATATATATATATATATATTTCTATACTCTGTCTTATTCTCTTCCAAGTTCATTTTGCCTCGCCGACGAAGTATAAGAAAAACAACAAAAAAAGAAAAACAATACATTTTTCGTCGCCCTAAAATTTAATTTGTAAATTGTAATTTAAATACATAATACAATTTAAGGATTGTGTCACAGTGTCTAAATATTTTCGGTATTCTCACCTTTTGCCATGCCTAAGAATCTTTCCTGTAGTTGTTTTTTCTCCCACTTATTCTGATGTTATTCTTTGATTCCTGTTTTTGTGATATGTTCAGTGCCTCTCACTGCCATAATGATCTTTTCAGTTTGTTTGTATTATGTTTTTTCGAGTCCTTTTCATGCTATGCACAGATTTCTCGATACAAATGTGTCCTCTCCCGTGTTTTTTTCTTTTCGTCGTCACATTGATGCAGTGCATTGTGCGCAGTCATGAGTTTGTCTCATAATCAAGTAGTATCAGATATTCTTTAATCTACCTCGTGAAAGGTCCAGAGTATATTACAAGTAATACTGGGCATGTATATATATATATATATATATATATATATATATATATATATATATATATATATATATATATATACATACATACATACATAAATTTCCAGTTTTCTTGATTTTCTGAGGTATTTCTTTCCAATAGGCTCCTTAAGTGCTGTTGCTTTGACAATCTGCTTCCATAACTCCCTAGTAATTTTACCCTTATGCCCTCATCTCTGTTTGGTTTGGTTAAGTTTGGTAGTTTCGCGTCTTCTGCCCAGTTTTCCCTTTCTTATAATTAGTAGTACGCACGTTTTCATATCAAACTCCATTTTGATATCCTGTCTGAATTTCCTGGTAGTGTTTATATGTGTGTCTAGTTTTTTTCGGCCCCTGCAAAAAAAATCACATCGCCCGTGTGTAATCGGGTGTTTTTTCTCCTGTGTATTAGAAAACTTGTATCCAGCTTGGCACTTTCTCAGTATATTGTTCAGGGAAAACATGGCTATGATGAAAGTGAATCTCCTTGGAAGATAACTTTTTGTATGTTAATTTCTGTTATGTGGTGTCCATAAGCTGTCAGTGCATGTCTCCGTGTAATCACCATATTTTCTATCACGTCAATGATACTGCTTGGAATGTTATATATATTTTTGGCATTCAATATTCCATGCTTGGGGGATCACGTTGTACGCTTTTTTGTAGCCTATGTCATGGCTTAATTATTTCTCTATCTATTTACCGACGTCAGAAACATTTGATCTTTATATAACGTATCATGTGATCCACTTCTTTCCTTATTAGCATCCTTTTTGTTTCATCGAGACAAAGTCCGCATATCTTCAAGGACTGGTAGATGGTTCCTTCAGCTGTGCAGTTAATATTTTCTACACACACACACACACATATATATATATATATATATATATATATATATATATATATATATATGTATATATATCATGTCTTGAGCTATCCTTTCGTACAATGCTGTGATTTTATTAACCAGTATACATGTATCCCGTCGTTCCCTGATGTTGACAATTTGCCATTTCATGTTGTTTTCTTTAGGGGTGTCTTGTTGATTTTATTCAGTGTTATTTCATAGAATTTTTGTAACCTCTTTCATGTCTTTAAGCTATTCAGCATTTTTATTGTGATCATGTCGTTTTTCCTATATCTACTCCAGTAGAGTTTTGTTTGCGTTGGGTTTGGTATATCTTTTTTTCATTTCCTCCGTTCATATTTTGGTAGAATTGGCGTTTCTTGTTTTCGAATGTGCTGTTATGTTACACTATTCAGATTTGTATATATATATATATATATATATATATATATATATATATATATATATATATATATATATATATATATATATATATATATATATATATATATATATATATCGTCTCAATCTTTCGATTCTGCTTCTATTTTTTTTCAGCGCTTAATGTTCATTGATTAGTCTCTCCCTTCTGGGTCCATTTCTAATTATCCATCTTATCCACGTCGCTTTCGTATTGTTCATCGTTTTAGCTTCTTTGTATGTTTGTAGATTTGAGTTTCCAGCCTAGTTTCTCATCCAGGCTCTTTCTGCGCGATTTTTCCTATCTGTTTTGCTGATGTAATATTCATAGTTACAATCTTGACGCCGACGGAAATTAAACTGCTTACACATGCTAATGTATATACGGTTATATGTGCGAGGATTTTGTTAACCTTGTCTGCGTCTGTTTTTATTTTCTTCTGTTCTTAGTTCCTTAAAGATGGGATATTTGTTTTTACCACTTTACATGAACTGTATTATTTTTCTTATTCATCAGCTTCACGCTCTGTTAGCCCTTTTGTATTGTTCCCGATTTCAACTATTGGAGAGTCTTCGCAGGTCGTCTTCCTGTTGTGTCGTAACTTGTGGTGCTTCCAATTGTGGATGTTCTATGCGTGCGGTTAATGTTTTATGCTTAATTTCTTCTTTTATTTCTCGCTTTTTATTTTACTTAGTTCCAGTTTTGAGAGCTAGCCTCTCTTGAATATAATTTATGCTTAGTCGATAATCTTTTGTTCTGTCGTATGGTCGTCAATGGACAAGTCCGATAGCACTCTCATTCGTTCCCGTAGGCCTCTTTATTTACGATTGCTTCTATAATCGCACTTCAATATCAGTCTTTTCTCCTTCCTTGTAAATTTCGTACTTCGGTTTTTTTTTATGGTTATCTTCGCTGTGCTGTCTTTGGTTGGTATTATGCTCTACCCTGCAATAAAAGCTTACGCTTAACCGTGTTAATGTGTCCGTGTTATTTGCGTTTCTGAAATTATAAAACAGACAAATATTCGCATGGTGACGAGAGAGCCCCCCCATGCTGGTTTCCGTGAGAGAACTTATCGATCATGACACCCATACTTTTTTTTTATTTTTGGATACCAGGGTTCGTGTTATTTGTACTAGACAATTTAAATATTGTTGTGTTTGTGGCAAGACAAGCCCCACAATTGTTTTACCTATGGTTCTGACGGAGGAAAAGTATATTCATATGGGAGGTAGCGCGCATTATCATACACAAAGGACATGAGCATACAGGAACGAACGACCGAACGAGCAAACACATATACGAGAAAATTACTTATATCAATTTGTATAATTCCATTGCTCTATTCACAATTAAAGAGGATATTTGAAGATAGTTTGCCTCCAATATTATGCGTAAATCCTTAATGTAAAATAAAAATGGCATTGCTAGTTACAATTGTTATACATTGTTGGAATATTCTAGACATGTTTCAATTTTAAATACTAACGGCAATTAGATTAAAATATATAAAAAATATCCAATTAAAAAATGAATTATTTAACATTAGTTCACCATGTGTCTAGCGATTTCCTTTTTATTTCATCCATGGCAAATATTTTGTCGTGAGATTTATAAGAGTTTTTCATCGATTTTTACTTGTTTGTCCCAAATATGTGGGGCACAATATAAACCAGCGTGCTACTTTTAAATGGTTGCCTTCGTTAAAATATGTTTTTTTTCCAGTGGAAATGGACTTTTATTCTCCATTTCTCACACATCCTAAATGCATAAGTTGACGAGTCAGTTTACGGTTGCTTATACTATGTTGTTTAGAATCATTGATACTGAATGTAGACGTCGCGAGTGGATTTATTTGCCAGATTTAGTGTGGAGAGGTGTAATTATAAACATTGTATTTTGAACAAAAGAATTGCGGTATTCAAAGAGTACTTATTGATTTTAAATCACATATGTTGAATAGACCACGATAGTAAACTTATTTGCAGACCATTTTATGTATGGATGTTCCGAAAAGTATTTGGTTGGAAAGTATTACCAAAATGTTGGTACATGAGTTAAATACGCGAAAGAAAAAAATGAATGAAATACATAAATCATACTTTTATTAACTTCTTACTTTCTCGATCTAAATATATGATACATTGTTGTCGTTATTGTTGTTATTATTTTTTTTGTAGAATTGTTGTTACTATTTTTGTTGTTGTTGTGTGTGCTATAATTATTGCTATAATTTTTCGTCTTTTAATCTAGTTTTTTCGTAAATGGTTAAGGTGTTTCCTTAATGTTAGGATTAGAATGAGCTTTTCAGTATTTAGCACCTTTCCGTCTAGTCGTTTTCGGTATTTCTATCAACGCTTAGATATGTGTGCGTTTTATTTGACATAACCAAATTTTCAAATATAACATCTGTTTGCCACAAGGCACCTGCCAAACGATGGAAGCAAATAGGATTGTCAACTCTAAGTGACTGATATTTAAAATCCTACATTAGGCCATTCTCTGCAACTGCACTAGAATTCCCAATATGCTTTTAAAGATGCATTGTGTTTCTTTTTCCGCTTAGGATTCGTTTTACATTTGGAATTACTTACGCGTTTCGGCTGACAGTGGATTTCCGAATATTTATTTTTCGCTCTTTTTGTTTCTCACCGGTTCTTCAGGCCTTGTGAACTTTCTATATTCGTTTGTTAATTCCATTTTCACACGTTTTAACCGATAGGAGCATATTTTCTTTGCGGTTTATAACACACCCCTATAAAGTCTTATTATAATTATTATTATTACTGATTAGTAATGTTCAAATATCTTTATTACATATGAGAAGAGAAATTGAATTCTGAAATGTGTTTTGGAATATTTTATCGACCAATAATTTTCTTAATAAATTTCTACATACATTCTCCTCAGCGTAAGCTTTACTTTCTATTGGGTTTGTACTTAACTTCTTATTTGTTAAAGATTTATATATAAATATAAATATTAGCATAAATTTTAAGTTTATACTTGCTTTTACCGGGTAACCCTTTTATTTGTTGGTGTTTAATTATCATAGTAAAAATAATTATATATATATATATATATATATATATATATATATATATATACAAATATATATACATATATATATATATATATATATATACAAATATATATACATATATATATATATATATATATATATGCGATTAACCTGTAATATGTTTCTAGAGGGCTGTTGCAGAGAAATTTTAAATTGAAGTATTCTCTTCAAAATTCAGTATGCTATTGCTATATCCAATGGGATGACTGTCCTATTTTTCGGTTTTCAAGTTCATATAAATAGCTACAACCGGAATTGAACTGGTGAATTGTAAAAATCCAATCCGGATTTAGGGAAAGATAGAAGAGCTATTTACAACATAATTATGTTGTAAACATACATTTTTTTAACAGAAACAGATGAAAATATTTTATATAATCTTCCATGAATCAGGGACCATTTTGGAGTTGCTTAAAAGATTTTAAGAATAGCAGTGATTTTATAAGAGATAAAGAGATGTGTAAAAGCAGTAAAGACGTGTTAAAACCAGAGTTGATTGGCCAAATAAAGACTTTCATGGATAAAACCCGATTTGTGTCTATAGAGAAAATGAGTGTACAGTTTCATGTCAGTGAGCGAATTGTGAAGACTATAGTTCGGTAGAACTGGAATATGTTTAAGAGTTACACGAATTTGTTCCAAAGGCCAGAAACGAAAGTTTATAGTTGAATTAATCCAATTATTAATTAAGGCATCGGAAAAAATAGTTCAATTATTTAAATCCTTTTTCCAGAGAAATATGCAAATGTGTTAAATTTGAAGATGGCTCTTGATTATTATATGCATATATATATGTATATTATATATATATATATATATATATATATATATATATATATATATATATATATATACAGTGTCAGCAAAAATAAATAGCTCCCAAATCATCCAACATTGCAATCCTGTAAAAAATGAGCTCTTTCTACTGTCAAGAACAGATTAAAGGAGTTTAATTTGCAGGATATGTTTCAAGACACAAGTCAATGTTTTCTGTAAGGAAAAGAAAGTGTTGTCTACACTTCGTCTGGGGCAATGAAGATCATGCCTCCTCATATTGGTCAAAAGTGCTTTTTAGCGACGAAATAAAGCAAAATAGGATAGGCAGTGATGCTATAGAGAACCGCTGTCGGCGAAAATACGAAGAATTTAATCCTAGGGGCTCAGTTTCAACGCTGCAAGGTGGCGGAGGTTCAGTTCTGGTGTAGGGCCTTATTACTACCAATGGTCCTGGGCCGATAGCTCGCGTGCAAGGTCGGATTAATTCTATAGAGTGCATGTATATTTTGACTGAGCATTTCCTACCATATGTTGGTCAGAATTTGGATTATAATCTCATCTTCATGCACGATATTGCTACTATTCACATAGTTGTGCAATGTCAATGTCAGGAGGTTCCTAGAATAGATTGATATTCCGTTTTTCGATTGGGCTGCAGCATCTCCAGACCTCAGCCCTATCGAAAACGTATGGCATTACATCAAGCAACAGCTACACATTGATCAAATTTCAAATTTGGAAGAACTTATGACAAAATTTAAAGAAAATAGTATATCCTTTCTCCGGAGTATTGCTGCACTCTGAATAAGACTGCAGCGATACTCCGGAGAAATCGCATCCTACTTTTCTTTAAATTTTATCGTAATTCCTAAAAAGATTGCACGCTGTTAAATTAAATACAGGTTATACTACTAAATATAACTAATTAATTGTGTTCCTGTTGTATTTGTGTTGCATTAATTCCATACAGTTACATTTAAAGAAAAAATTATCCATGGTGCCGTCTTTCTTTTTACCTGCTCAATTCGAATTTATTTTTTTTCAATTGACGTGAACACTAGTATATTTACATTAAAAATCAAATATGAACAAGTAAACATCTAGAAAAATATGAGGACAATCAAGTAAGGTATAGTTTCTTTAAACAGTTACATACACCTTAGCTTTAATTTGCAGTTTTTGAAAATAATACAAGTGCGGAGTTTCTTTTGCCGCTGCATATATATATATATATATATATATATATATATATATATATATATATATATATATATATATATATATATATATACTCGGGTTATTTATTCAAAAGTAATGGACTAGTGAATTCAACGAGGGTGTTAGATAGTGCTCAATAAAAAGAGCTAATAATACTTGTTTATTGTTATATAAACATGTTCACATCCCGGTGCAGCGGGATGTGAGCATATTTATATACCAATAAACAAGTATATATATATATATATATATATATATATGTATATATATATATATATATATGTGGTTTTTGTTGTTGTTTTTCAAACAATAATTACGGATAATAGTGGTTTCGCATCGAAGCTCATTTTTTATTTACTTAGAAAGTCACCCACGTATATGTTGGACGTATATCACATTTTTATTTATTTATTAATTTAACACAGTAATCTACATACACGCGTGTTTCGAGTAACTGCCTCTCATCAGCGTAGTTCGACTGTTTCTACGGATCGAACTTCAGACCAGGTCTACCACAGTTCGGCGCCTTAACCGTTAAGCCACTTTGTCTTTATCGCTTATAAATTTAGATTTGTTGTTGTTATTTTTTTTACTCAAACGATAAATACGATTTATAGTGCGTTCCCTTCGAAGCTCATTTTATATTTAATTTAATTGGACGCATATAACATTTTTATTTATTTATTATTTTTAAACCAGTAATCTACGTACACGCGTGTTTCGAGGTAACTACCTCTCATCAGCGTAACTCGACGGTGTCTAGGGATCAGACTTCAGACCATGTTAACCACACTCCTATATTTATATGTAAATTTTATTCATAAAAGATAAAAATATATTATATTATTTATTAAAGCAGGTGTTCTTCCGTAAATAAATCAATTGAAAATGTGTGTCACATGACTAATACCCTACATACTAAATAGAAACGTTGTAGATGAAAGAATCCGGTTAGTATATAGAGGAAGATAAGTTCTGATACACAGATACTCAGTTATAAATATATATATATATATATATATATATATATGTATATATATGTATATATATATATAATACACGTATATATATATATATATATATATATATATATATATATATATACATATATACCTACATACAGAAGAAGTAGAGGAAATATTTCAATTTTAAAATATTATAAAAATTACAATTGTCTGAGAATAACTAAGGACTTTAAACAATTTTAATTCTTAATTCTGTAAATAACATTTGATTTTGTGTCAGTAATAATATATCGATATTTGTTAATCCAATGTTACTGCTAAATACAGTTACTTCTGTCTTTCCTGTCCGGGGAAGATGGAGAACACATACCGAAAACTCATAATTACACAAGGATGCATTAGGGTTAGCGTATTCCTGCCCTGTTTTATTTTCGCGACAATGAATAATTCAGATGTTACCATTTTCTCTAGGCTTACATAAAATGAAAAATTCAGACGGCGATTTAATAGAAAGAAGATAATGAACATAAAGGACTAGCTATTAATCACTTTAATTTTACTTGCGTGAAAGATGGGTGGATAAAACTGGCGTGGCAAAAAATTCGAGGAACACATGAGCAATATTAGCAGCTATCATAAGCCGGACAATATTTGGTTCCATAGCGACTTTAATTCTGAGATGAAATATAAATACTCAACGAAAAAAGAATCGTGTGTACGACAAACGTTACACATTATTCTCAATCCTTTCAAAGAGATATTGTAAATGCAATTGGAATTGATTTTATATACATGGTCTCACTCATTGTTAATACTTAAATATTTGCGTTACATATTAATGTTACTAATATTGAAATATATGAGTTACATATTCATGTTACTGACTTATATTTTTCTGACATTAGACAACCCCTCTCATGTAGCACAAAGTACATATATATATGTGTATATATATATATATATACATATATATATATAATCAACGGTGCCCTTATATTGTTCTCAATCCCTTAAAAATATCTGATAATGTTCGAGTGTCTAAACCTGTTAAGTAAATTTATCGATCACTTTGGATAGCCTGATACTTTCGATCATTCCGTAGCAACTTTGCGTTTCTGCAGAAAACACCAAAACTCATAACGCATCCAGAAAAAACGAATTAATATCTAACGACATATTACCTCAAGAAAATAATTCTGTAAATATATAAACACACGCACACACACACACGCACACGCACACACACACACATATATATATATATATATATATATATATATATATATATATATATATATATATATATGTGTGTGTGTTTATGTGTGTGTTCGGTGTCTGCGTGTGTATGTATAATTAATGTCTGCATATACACGTTTATTTTATATTTTAATATTTTCATGAGTCTGAAGTTTTGAAATTGCATGTCTATTATCGATGAAAAATAGCAGGAATAGCAAGCCAATGTTCTTTGCCATTTATATGTGAAACAGCTGGCATAATCCTGATAAACATCTAATAACACGGCGCGTTTTCAACAGATCTTAGTCGCAATAATTCATTCTCCGAAACAACAGCCTCGCTTAAATCAGAGTGTTGATCAGATTATGAGTAGACAAAAGCTGCAAATGCCATGGACTGAGATTTATGATAAAATCCCCACCGCAGACTACTTAGAAGTTTCATATGAATATAACCTGAAGACAAAATATTCCGCGTTTTATCTACTTTAGGATTCCTCAGGTTTATGCGAGAATTTTGTGGTTGTCTCGCTTTTATATACGCATCGTCTATTGAGTTTTTGGTTAGCCAATCAGCTTTCTAGTTTATCCGGTACCCTTCCTAATCAGCTCATGAGCAGGCAGTTACAGGAAAATGCCTATTTGACCTATGGTTGACCCGTTCCATTTGTGTTTTCTATTTAGCGTAGACAAATGGTGTCTTGATCTGTTTTAAATCTAGGTTTTTTTTTTATTTAATATGTTAGTTTATATATATATATATATATATATATATATATATATATATATATATATATATATATATATATATATATATATATATATATACATACATATATACATGTGTGTGTAATAGTCTATGCATATACATGTTTATTTACTTATTTATTTTATTTGTTTATTTTCTATTATTACTGTTAGTTTTCAAATTATTTTCTATTTCTACCCTAGAGTAAACTTTATTATGTGAACACAGTTTTTCGCTATTTCTCTTCTACAGTTTAATAGATGTTGAGGTTCTTTAAAGTATAAGATAGCAAATTTTCTTGAAAGTTTAATCTACAGGGATTGTCTAGGTCTCTACATATGTTTGCTTGTCTTACTATTTTCCATTCGACTATCGGCGAACGCCCACTGTCTTTAAGTTCCGAGTATTTGTTTTCTTGGGTTGTTATCATAGGGTGTTTTTTATTGAATGTACTTTTGTGGTCATAATATCGAGTTTTGAAATCCAAGGAAGTAATACCTACGTAATCTTTCTTATTATTCGGGTTTTCTGTCGCAAATATTGTTGCCTGGTAAACTATGCTTTTGGTTATACATTTATTTTGAAGTGGGCAGAGTGTGCGGTATCTGCAGTTGTATTTTTCTTGTTCGTTATTCGTATTATTATTTTTATTTCTAGTATGGTTTTATTGTCCGAAGTTGGATTACTATTATTATTATTATTATTAATGTTATTATTATTATTATTATTATTATTATTATTATTATTATTATTATTATTATTATTATTATTATTATATCTACTAGTTACATATATGCTTTTGTGTTAGTTTTTTGTCATGCTGTCTACTTTATTATTGTTTATTTTATTGTATATTTCATTGATTTTATTTAATATTTTGTTATTATGTGTTTTAATTATCATTTCTAAATTTTAGCAACAGCTGTAGGATAAATTGAGGGTATTTTTATATAAAATTTTGTGTAAGGAGTTGATACGGGAAAGTGTTTTTCGATAAGTTCTGGAAATGTCTTGCCAAGTCTTGTTTTAACATTTGACTGTATGGCACCGTATACCAGATTATATTTCTTTTTCTTAAATTTTTTTTTATTTTACTATACTTATTGGTGTTTGCTGCTTATATTTATATAGGGTTGTTTCATATATATTAAGTGACCTGTTAAATACATTCTCATCGCTTGAGTCATTGCTGAGTCTACTTACGATCGAGTTAGGAATATGTTTTATAATTGATGGTTGGTGATTGGACTTAGTGCTTACGTATAATGGATTAGCGTTATTTTTTTTAAGTAGGTGCATGTATGTTTTTATCTAAGTTTAACGTGACGTCCAGGATTAAAAAAAAAATTATGTTAACTAATACGTGGAGTTTTAGGTCTAGTTTTTCATTTCCTTGTGTATGATTTCTTAAATGTCTCCCTTGACTTTGTTGGAGTCTTTTATTATAGCTAGTATATCATCTCTATATAGGCCGATATCCGTAGTAGCAAATATGCTTGTGAGGGTATATAGAATGAATAATCCCACAAGATCCGATGCCTCTGCAGAATCACGGGCACCCATCGCCAAATCAAACGAATTTTTCATTTTAGTATTTATCCATTGATTACTGTTATTTATTAGAACTGATTTTCTATATTTTAATGATATTGATTAGTACCGAGGATATATCAATGTATGCGTCGGAAATTGTAGGGCAATGTGGAAAAGTTCTATAAAAGTTAGATATAATATCTGTTTTCCAAAAGTAGTGTGGTTTTTGCAGTATTATCAAAACTATGTCAAGAGCTTCATTTGAAACGATCTAAAGTTTATATCGTAATCTTATTTGAACACGTAAATTTTTGTAGTTGTGCAATGTATTTATGTACTTACATATGTCTGAGGTTGTTTTTATTTTAGGTTATGGGTTGTCAGTTATTTCCATATTTTTGTACTTCATTGACGTCTTAATTTATTAGACTAATCTGAGAGATATTAAACAACGAGTTCTGAATAATATATAGGTTTATATATGAAAATCTGTATTCTCTTTCTGTTGTAGTTTACAATAATAGAAAATGATATACTGATTTGATGAGGTCTTATAATATTTTACTCTGCAGGGGCAATGTTTTATAGAGGTAGGAGAGTGTATGTTTAATTTTATTAAACTTGGCGACTATGTATCATTTAAATTGTAATATCATTGGCACTAAACTATCTACGTTATAATACGCGTAATAATGGCGTGTGTTTCTATATTAATTCAATTACACCGAACATTGAATGTTCCCAACCGCTAAGATCATTAGCATGCCGATTTCCATTAGAATAAAATGAACTATTCCCATAGGTCATACTAAGAATTATTTTAAATTCAAGAGAAATGGTTTGCTATGCTACGGCGTGAAGATAAGACATTTGATTACATAATGGAACAACACAATGCCTTGGAAACATAAGGGATACATTACGCTTGTACTTATGTAGTCGATGTTTTTGTTTAAAAATATGATTAAGGGATTTTTTTTTCTGCCGAGTAAAACATTTTTGTAAACACATACACAACCTACAATTGGAACTAAATAAATAATAAATCAGTTTATTGCTTAGATAAAGTTTGGCTTTTCAATTTATTTGCACGTGTTACTTCCAAAAATAAACATAATTTAATCCCTCCTCAAAAAAACTAGTTAAACATAAATACAGTATTATAACTATAGGTAAATACATGTATGCATCAATATTCATAATAGATTACGTTTTGTGTGTCTTAAAATTCGTACATTTTTTTTCATATAATTAAATGTAGTTTTACAACGTCGAGTTTAACTGACTAATTTAAACATTATTTTCTGACATAACATTAAAAAACAAAGGCAAGAAATTATTTGAACATGTTTGCTGATAAGACAATTTATTTTTTCTCATTTTTACACAGGCATCACCAAATTATCAAGGCCAAGAAGGCACTCGAGGATAAGGGGTTAAAGAGTGTACAGTAGAAATTGGACAATATAGTAATTAATTCGGTAAAGTTGTAAGCTTATATGGAACGGCTCATCAATAACTTTACCTTAGACTTGAAGACAACCATATTGTAGTCAGCAGAAAGCAGGAAAACGAAAAACCATTCCGCAGGCGTGCAGTTCTAAGAAAAAAGCTTCGTTCATGAAATCTAGGTTTAGGTTTAGGCACAGATAAAGTGTGGGGGAATTATTGGTATTGTCCAAACTTGAGGCCTCTTGAAGAAGAGAGCGATTCATTTCAATTCATGCCAGATGTGGATCAGAGTTTAGATGAGGTAAATAGAGAAGCTTGGTTTTAGATGCATTAAAAGTAACCAACCACTCCTTTCCCCATTGTACCATGTGAGGAGAGAGAATCGGAGAGAACTTGATCGTTTACTGTCGTATATGTGCTACAATACATGGTAGTGTCATCAGCATAAATGTCTACAAACAATGGAAGGATGTGATTTTGAAGATCATTAATGTAGATCAGGAAAAGAGTTGGGCCCACGATGGACCGTTGAGAGACTCCAGCATTAATACAATGAGCTTCTGATTTTTGTCCATCAACAACTAAGAGTACTTATGAACCTATCAGAAAGAAATGATTTAATAATTTAGAAGACATTTCCAGCTATACCATAGCTAGAGATCTTGTGAAGTAAACCTTTATACAAAACCCTATCAAAAGCCTTAGATATGTCAAGAGCAATTGCCCTAGAAAGGTTGCCTCCGTCGAGAGATTTGCTAATCTTATGATATATCTGTAAGCACATATGCTGTAGATCTAGCAGAACGGAAACCATATTGTGTGTCACTAAGAAGGTCATTTTTGTTGAGATGGTTTATTACTTCTGTATTTCACACATATACCAGCAACCTACTCATGAGGCCAGGAGACTTATTGGCCTGTACTGAGAGGGGGATGTGTGATCACCTGAATTCTTAAATACAGGGCATACTGATTAAATTTTCCAGGGCACTGGGAAGTTATTCTCCTAAAGACAACGTTTAAACAGTTTTGTGAAGATGGGCGCTAGTTCTGGTTGAAGGTGTTTTGATTACTATAATTGGAATACCGTCAGTGCCAGTTGTTTTACTTGAATCAAGGTTAACCCCGTCTTGTTATCACGATGACATAACATAAATATATGACCACAAACTACGACACAAAGCAATAATACATTGCTTTGTGAGAATAAATATTTTAAAAAAATATGCTTTTCTCGGTACTTATGAAGAATTATAACTAGACGTAACTTACCATCCGCTCGGCTTAGCTCAGACATTACATCATGCGCTCGACTTTGATTGTAATCTTAAGTAAAACACTAATTAATGAACGCCAAAGGAGCAGCCGGTCTTTGGTGGAAATATTGGAAAAAAAAATAATTACAGGAACCAGACAAAAGCTTCTCGACAGTGACATTTTCGAGTTTATATGGGGACAGAAATTTTGTAAGGATCTATTTGTCTCCATCTTAAACCATGTATCCGAAAAAACATCCGGTTAGGTTGGCAAAGTTTATTCCACGTCCGCTGTCTGATCTCATCTCACTTCATGTTTATCTGATGTGAGCGTGGAAAATCTAACAAACACAATAGGAGTATCCCCTCTACCTTTAGTTAATTTAATTGAAAATTTAATTGAGTTCCCAGCTCTACTGTACAAGGAAAATATAAGTAAAGAAAAAAATAGTTGATTATATTTGTCACCAAAATAAAAAAAAAATTAAAAAAAAACAATATTCGACAAACACATGTGAGAATAAATATAAAAGAGAGAAAAAGAATATGGTTTTATTTGTTTTGTTGAATTTTTTGACGAACACATTGATCGAAAATAAAATACAACTTTTTAATTTTTTTTCACTTAAAAATAATTGTGACAAGAACAAGACAAAAATTGAAACTGTGGTCGATGATAATGAGTTCGTTTTAATTTTTATAATTTTTATTAACTTCTTTGATTTATAAGTTTTTGTGTTGACCTTTTAACCTGTTTTCATTTCAGCTTACTTAAACATAAGTATTCAATACAAAACCATGATATAACGGCAGGAATATTTTAAAATGTAGTTTGTTGTGAATCTGATATATTAATCATTAAACATTTTTTTGCAAATAAACGATCGAGTTATGCAAAACTAATTGCACTATAAATATACAAAAGATATCTAAATTTATAATTAAGCATGAGCTACTTTTCTGATGAAATGGATATGTTTTCCTGTGTATTTACTATTTTTCCGAAATTTTTACATATAAATGTACATTTACACAATTCAAGTAAATTCCTTATATTAAACATTAATATAAATCATATATCTCTGAGCAAAAGTGCGAATTTTTCTATTTGATAGATGGTTTTTATCTGTTTCACCTTATTTTTACAAGTGTGTTAACTAATGTGGATACTTCATTTTTGCGGCGTATAAAATATTACTTTACACATAAATAGTAAACGCATAACGGCGACCAATAATAAAAATAAATTACTTTTTTACTCAGATGAATTAGATTCTGTGTGGTGATGCATTTACGTGTTTTTCGGATAACTTGTTTAAAGAGATTTGAGATGAAAAAAAACATTTAAAAATAAATGTACAACACATCGCTATATCAGGAAACCAAGATTAATATACATGTGCACATAGTTGTGTTTTTTTTGTATATGAACTATTTTAACGTGTTTTGCTTACGAATAAATTTTGTTTTACATCGTTAGGTAAAAAATAGTAATTTCAGTAAAACTACATGAAATACACAATTAGATTACTTTCTTTACTGAAATAAATAGCTATTTTCTGTTTATTTTCTAATATAAGCTAATATTTTAGCCTATAATAAGACCTATTTTGTTTTTAATAAACATGGTTTACTTAAAAAGAAATGTAGGTTAACTCCGTTGAGCTTTACATCCTGATGATAACCAAATATATATATATGAGTTTTAACACGGACGAGTTATAAAAAAAACTAATTGCACTATGAATATGCAACATATATCTAAAATATATATTTTATAGACAAAAGCAAAAATATATGAATTATCGACTTGGATTGAAGGTTTATTTGTGTTTGAAGGTATTCTAACGTGCAATTAATACAAATTATATAAATGTTGCTTAAGTACACCGTTAGAAATGATGCTAACAATAACATACAGCAAAACAATTAACGAAGGTGGTCTGAGATTCCTTTTGCCCATCCTGATGGATGCTTTTTTTGTCTTGTTACTCATATACATATATTTTCATTCAAATCAAGAAATTGATGTAATTTCACACTTGAAGTTGAAAAAAGCCTATAGAAGCAGATAGCCAACATATAAGTATAAGAAAAAGCAGTGATTTATACTGTGCCTAGGTAATTGGGATATATATATATATATATATATATATATATATATATATATATATATATATATATATATATATACACTAACTTATTGACCTACTTACCTCCCTGTTCTAAATTCAGGAGTAGACATCTTCCCATTGGAGTGAAATACACTTGTAGCCGTGGGTTGTTTTGCTGTTAGATTAATAACTAGAGGATATATACTATTTTATTTATTTAGGCACCCAAGAATACATCGCATTTATTATATGACATCACCAGCGGTGGTGATTTATAACAGATGCGGGTAAAACCCATTGGTAATAAATTAATTCTTTAAGATTAAAAACATAATTTGTATACTTAATTTGTAAAATAAGCAATCATAGCACGTTCCGGACGTATCTGATTAAATTAATTATTAAATCATAGACGCCTTCAATGAACCGAATATATTACATTGTCTGAATTACCTACCTGTAACCGTTATAGAAAATAAAAACCGATCCAGTTTAAAACAGAAGTAACTAGCAGTACTTAACAACATAATTGGATTATCTCTCTTTATAATAATCCAAAGTAACGATATAAAAACATTTTTCAAGTAGAATAACAAAGAATTTTAAAACATTAAATAATAATAAATAGATTAGAACACTTTACCCGAAATGCTGTCCAAGGATGTATATATATTTAATACACCCATTTTATTTATTCTCATATTCAATTAAACTTTAAACCTAAAATTGTCTTAAATCCAAGTATCCATATAACGATAATCTATAAACATTACTTGCCACTAATACGAAACTAAAATTACTAAGGTTGTTACGGCCATAATATAAATATAGAAACAAAAATTAAAAAAAAATGATTATTATTATTAAAAATCAATTACAGGAAAATCAAGGAATAGCAGGATCTAATTCAGGAACCCAACGAATGGGATATATACATATACATATATATATATATATATATATATATATATATATATATATATATATATATATATATATATATATATATATATATATATATATATTTAATGGCTTGGGGTTCTCTGTAGAAACTCTGTCCTTAGATAAGGATACGAAGATTAGGCGATATATTAATATTTAAATGGGCTTTTCCGTAACCACAGCAAAGGTAAATGGTCCTCGTATGATTTATCCGTTAGGGATTTTCCCCATTATTCTTCGTCTTATAAAAATGGTCCATTGCCAAAAGTGTCCCAAGAAATCCTGGTTTTTGAATATTTCCAAACGATATAATGCATTAAATTGTCGAACTGGGCATGGAAACAATTGTAACGTAAAATGAAATACATTTTTGTTGCCATCAACACCTTCTTTTGAAGTCTCGATTTTGCCTACACAGTATAATTTTGTAGCTTAATCTTTAAGTCAACCGTTTTTAGCTTAAAACCCATAGGTTTATGAAAATTTACTGAATTTCCCGAACTCAGTATATTACATATAAGTCTCTCTCTCTCTCTCTCTCTCTCTCTCTCTCTCTCTCTCTATATATATATATATATATATATATATATATATATATATATATATATATATATATATAAACATCACCTAACTACGGCCAAATGCAATAATATTCTTCATTAAATGGATGTGTTTTCCGAGTTATTACATATTTTAACGTGTTATGTTCGCAGTTAAACTCAGTCCTGTAAACAGATTGATTTAAATATAATGCTAAAACACATGACTATCATCAAAGTTTGAAATAAATTACAGTACTTCTAAGATAGATATATATCTGTGTTTTTTATCCATTTTAGCGTGTTTTAATTTTCCTTGTAACTTAATGTCACTTTAGGTTGTTGAGTCCAAAACACTAAACTTCAATTAGATATAACTTGCATAAAAATGATGTAGGAATCAATACAGTACTTTCCTAACTGAGGTGGATGAGTTTTTGAGTAAGTACGTATTTTAATACGTTCTTAAATACATGATTTTTTTGCCCCTTGACTAAAAGAGTTGATTTAAGCACGCAAAGCAACAGTCTAAAACATAAATTAATTAATTTCTTAATTAGATGCCGGTTTATTTTTGTTGCAATATTTTTAACATACTTTTCTTAAATTATATTTTTGACCCAGTCAGATAACACACACTAAATTACACATACATACACAATTAGTAATTAACACGAAAGTAAGAAAAAGTCTTTTTATATTGGGTTTTTGTGTCTACGTGCTTCCTTAATAATATATTTTTAAGCCGTCGAGGTATGAAGATTATATACTACATTTACATGCAAACAAATTTCAAAATAAATCTTTTCTACTTCAATAAATTATTTACTTTGATATTTAACTTTTGTACCTGTTTTTCTTAATTAAATTTATTTCACCCCGATGACTTAGATAATTAATTAATGTATAAATATACAGCATATACCTATGATAAAATATAATGCATTATTTTTGTAAATTTAAATAATGAGGTTTTAGTGCATTTGATGTTGTTTTAATGGAGGTTCCTTACGAATAAACAGAAATAAACCCGTCTGAGTTTTAAGTGACTGAACTCTCTCTCTCTCCACTCTTATACAAATATCACTTTGTGTGTGTGAATCTTTTTCCTATAGGTTTGAAAACAGCTGACCTTATCTTTTGCAAATTTCACACACAGATGATTTATATATATGACATTTTTTTCGATATGCTGTGTACGGAAAGTCATCCGATATATACCAGAAAATAGAAAGAAAACCAATCCCAGATTTTTTTTTGTGTTAATGATAAGAACTTTACAAAGAATTTAGATTGTTTTCGTGCAATGTAGATTTAAAAAACCTGAGAAAATTATTTATTCTAAAAAAAAAAAATTAAAAGAATTATTTAGATCTAGTAATATAGCACAGTGGTAGAGTATATTAAAGCTTCGCCGTACATCACTATTGTATCTTATATTTTTATCCTTTATGATAAAAGAAAACATTCACTTAAAATCGCCGCAAGTCGTTTCTTCGTTTGCATATTTTAAAACTAGACATTAATCCAAAGTGATTTTTCAGATGGTCATCAGAAAGATTCTATAATAGTATATAAGTAGTCTGCATAAATTATATAATGTTTTCACTGTATTGTATGACCGGGTAACTACGGGTGCTAGTCTCCATAAATAAAAAGTAGATGTATGTGTGTGTATATATTTAGCAGGTACGCTCTTAAACTTCTAATCACACAGCAGTGAGATTCTCAGAAAATAATATTCATGCACCAGTTTATAACGAATCATATATTTGCTTGCATGCATGTATATCGCATGCGGAGATCGGGAAATTTATATGTAAATTGTTCATTAACCATTTGCTAACATTTTGATTTTCATGCGTATGTGCACATTCGATTCATTCTTTCAATTTTTTAATCAGGCTAGGACGCTAGTTTTTTCCAATTCTAACTGATGGCACCTACTTATTTTTTCATGTCTTTATATAAAAAGAAAAACAAAACAAAAAGCAAAACAAAACGAAATCATACGTAAATTTTACTCGCAGTGTGAAATTTGTAAATATAAAAACAATATATATATATATATATATATATATATATATATATATATATATCTTTTTATGATCTCATATTTACTTTATTTCATGCATGTTTTAAGACGGAGAAGGGATGACACACGGTATACGAACCGTGCTGAAATTATAACGGTATTATTTAAAAGCGCTTCTTAATATGGGGAGGGGAAGGTATTATGTAATCTATCCTGTACTTTCACCTCATAATATAAGAAACTGTCACGTATTTAATTTATTTCATATAGATGTTTAAAGACATTGGAAGGGAGACTAACATACAGAATACGGACTATGCTGGATTAATAACATTATTTAGAATATCATTCTTACGAGGGGCCTGCAATAAGTAATACCTCTGATCCACTTTCATTTTCTGATCATGCTGAAATTATGCATGTGCAATGAGTTCTATCTCTACGGGTTATGTTGCAAATTACAGCTCTGGACTAATTAGGGTGTTTGTTTTACAGGTGTATGAATAGAGTCACATGTGAAATGTAGTATGTTGAATATCGAACAGTTATCTAGTTTTTTTTGGATTTGAAAGGACGCACACCACAGGAGACTTTTGATGAAAAGAAAGAAACTCATAGTGATAATTCCCCATCATATGACATAGAAAAACACTAGCATCGTGAATTCAAACATGGCCGGAAGTCTGCAATACCTGATCGACTCCCTTCTGTCATTGATGCGGCATCTGTTCGTCAAGTTGAGGCTGCCATTTTGGAAAATCGGCGCATTACTATTCGCCAAATAGCCAAAGATATCAAGATAAGTACAGGGTGTGTGGAAACTATCATTCATGACCATTTGCATCTGCCCAATTGATTCCCAAGGTGCTCACTCCATTCCAGAAACGAGAACGCGTCGGGTACTCGAGGATGAATTTGTAGATGTGCCAAGAAAATGAGTACACGTTTTTAAAAAAAAAAAACTGATTATACAGGAGGAAACCTAGGTCCATCACTATCATCCAGAGACCAAAGCCCATTCAATGCAATGGAAGAACTTGGACTAACCACCTCCAAAGAAGGTAAGGGTGCAGTTCTCCACTGGCAAGGGCACGCTCACAGTCTTCTGGGAACAGGACGGAGTAGTGATGATAGATTTCCTGACAAAGGGTGCCACGATTACAGGAGCCTATTATGCTTCACTTTTGAAGAAATTAAGGGAAGCTATCCAAATCAAGAGGCGGGCAAGATCAGCAAAGGCACCTTCCTCCTGCAGGACAACGTCCAGGTCTACACCTCGCATGTCGCCAGATCAGAAGCACGGGCGTGTAGTTATGAAATACTCCTCATATTCCCTACTCTCCTGACCTTGCAACCTCTGACTTTCACCGCTTCCCAACCATGAAGTAGTTATTTTGAAAGGAAAGCGTTTCCCAGATGATGCAGTCTGGATTTCTGAAGTCACGTCGTGGTTGGAGGACAAACATGGAGTGTTCTACAAAATCGGTCTCCAGAGCTGCATCAAACGATGGGAGAAATGAATTACTCTGGGTAACTCCTATATATAAAAAGACTAATAATTGTGCCAAGTTTCCTTGCTCTACTGCTATGAAAATAAACCTCCTATTTTTTCGAAACACTTGGTATTAATACGTTCAATTATTTAATGGGTGAGTGTGCTGTAGATATTTGATAGCAAGTTTTAGTTGTTTTTTATTTTACATTGTCAAATTACTATTATAGTGATTAATTCTCTATTAACCCTTGCGTCTCCAAATATCGCTTTGAAATGACGAGGGTGATTTTTTCGTCAAGATCTTGCGAACCCCTGTATTTCAAACACTTTGGTGATTGTCTGCAGTGATATCGGTTCGATTTCGTCGTCGCAAATCTGTTGGGTCGTGGCACAATAGTAAAAAGAAAAAAATCAAGTCGAGGTTGGTTTAAGGGAAAAGTGTGTTTTACATCACATGTAAAAAGGTAGGAAACGGGTATGACTGGCTTGCAGCCCGATATTAGTGGTATTACAATCGCTTCAACCATCAGTGCCGTTATTTCTGGACCTATAGATAGTGAGAACCGGTGTAATTTCCTTTGTGTTAGAAGGGGACGTGTAACAAATAACTTATTAAAAGTTAACATCAAAACTGCTTGTTGAAAATGTAGTACTTACAAATCGACAGGAATCTCGCGCAATAACCTTGTAATCAACACTAATTTTCGGAAAACAGCCAAAGGCTGTGCAATTGAAATATGCATTATATTTACATATAAATATTTGTGATAACTCTCTATTTATTAGATAAAACAGGAATTAGTAACACGAAGCTAAAACTGAAATAAACGATAAAAAATCAAACAATGACTATGTGTTTTTTTTGTTTTCGTTTAAAAAAGAAGGAAATACAACTAGGCAAAATCGGACTCTGCATCAAGCGAAACCTTGCGACAAATTACCTAGGAATCTGCCATTACCTGAATATAATGATCTATGCTGAGTTGCTTCCATTTTTCTGAGAAAGCTTATTGCAGTGGCTGCATAAATAATTACATGCGGATGGGTTTTAGTGCTAGAACTTCGCAGAACGCGCGTCATATCCCTCTTATTATTTATTAACTTACCTATTTATCACTCATTAATATATATTGTTTTTATAAAAAGAATCACTTCCTGTAAAAAACAAGAAGCTTCTCGAGAATGAGGGTAAACGAGTGCACAGTAGTCACTGTGACATACGTTGTAATCGTAAGTAGTGGAAATATGGTTAATTGGATTAGTAAAGGGGGATGCTGCTCAAGAACTTGTTTACGTTCGACTTAGAGGCGACAGCGTGGCAGTCAGATGGAAAGCAGGGAAACGGAAAGTGAGTCTCGACGCCGGAAGTATCTAAAGAAGAAGTCTTGCTCATGGAATCTACGTTATCATTTAGCGCTGGTAGACCATGGATTGGAGCTCAGACGACCACTTAACATGAAAACCACGATAATTAAAGTATGCTCGCAACGTCTATTCAGTTACAAAGAGATTACTGAGAAGAGGAAACGGCATCTCTACCAGTCTACGAAGTCTATTTCGAGTTTGTCAATTCAGAATTAGGTCTTTATATCAGCTCGTGTCCAAGTGGGGCAACAGTACTCCATACTTTGATGTACTTACCTTATATAAAGGTAGAGTTTGCATAAGCAGTGAGATATCCCAAGGGGTAAAATGATATCGCCAATTTTTCAGCGACCTTGGCAACGAATTTCATGTGTATAACATTTCAGATCATGAGTAAAGCTCAGACCAATCAGTTTTTAAAAATATACCATCATCCAAAAACGAAGAAACGTGCATTCTAGTTGATCCCAAACGATGACTAGGGCGGGTATGATCTAAAATATAAGCACCGTCTTGATGCATTTGAATTAAGGATCCACCTTCTTCTCAATTGTACTACGTCTTCAAGATCAGCGAAGAGAGAATCAAAGAGAACGTGGTAATTTACGGCTTTTGAAGCGTTGCAATAGATGGTAGTGGCATACACATGCATGTCTACGAATCACGTTATGATGTAATTTGAGAAAACATTTATGCATATCAAGAATTGGGTGTAGGCCAGAATGGGGCACTGAGGAACTTCAGTGTGTATTCTGTCCATCAACCATTACTCTTATTAATTTTTCTGAGAAAAACGAGTAATTAATTGAGAACACATTTTCAGTTATTCCCTAGCAGGACATCTTGTAAAGTAGATCTGTATGTGATACTATTTTATAAGCCTTACATATGTCAGGATTAATTGCCCTAGAAATAAAACCCCCGCCGATAGATTATTAATCCTATGAGGTATAATTTAAGATCAGCCAGAACGGATACCAACATTGCATGTAATTAATGAGGATTTTTTCCGTTATTGTTTACTAATTTTCTATTTTAACATATTCCAGAAACTTATTCGAGATGCAAAGATGTACTGAGGGGGAGGTGGCCGATTCGCCTTATTCTTAAATAGTGAGATTACTGAGGAGGTTCCAAGTGTATTGGAAGCAAGCACATTTTTAAAAGTTTTTTTTTTTTTTAATTATGGAAATTAGTTGACGGTTTTTCTAGAACGGTAATTAGAATGGCGTCAGCGTCAGTTGATTACTGCAATCATGGGTTTTCATTCGTTTTGGAACATCTCGCACAAATATATGTTAGTAGCACATCTTTTTTCAGATACCGGATAGAATATGCGGGGTTTATAGGCTTGACCGCATACGCTAGAATAAGCTGCAAATTTTTTGGCAAAGTCTCCGATACTGACGAGATAACATCATGCCTATTGAGGATTCCTGAAATAAAAGAGACACTTCTCCTCAGGACCCTCTTTAATATTTGCCATCATTGGTGAGATCCAAGGCATTCCAGAGTTACCTTGGATTTTTTTTTAATTTGACCACAATTTTGAACGTCTAACTATTTAATATTTTTATTCTTATTTTTTACATTTTAAGCGAACCTTCGCTCTTTGTCACAAAACACAAAGAAAAGAAACCCGTTGGAAGAACTGGATATTTGTAGCGTGGACAGCGTTCATTCCTAGCCATCAGGTTCGAAAAAGTTCACGACATTGCTTCTCATTTTTGTTGGTTGAATTAAACGCTTTTATGTTGAAACATTATAAAAAAAAGTATATTAAAACACACAATCTTCTTCCACAAACGGTTAAAATAATTCATGTGAACTTTTTCGAACATGATTGCTTATAAGGAACGCTGTTTGCATATCTCTAATTCTTTCAACGGTTTTCTTTTTCTTTTTTATTTCGATACTTTCTGTGACCAAGAGCGGAGGACAGCTTGAAATATAAAAAATAACAATAAAAATATTAAATACAAAATGTAACATCGTTTTAATGCTTCAAAAAACATCATAACCTTTAAATCAATATATATATATATGTATATATATATATAATCTTCAATACAATTTCAAGGCTTATAATCAGAGTAAGCTGAGTTTCATGACCCCTTTTTATATATTATCTAACGTCAAGTAGAAACTATAATTAATTCTCACACCTTTTATTTGGGAGATATATTTCTGCTATTATAAATTGAATAATACTATTCATATTTTATCAAATGCGTATTTTTTGTTAATTCCATTTCGATGTTTATAATATAGACACCCACCTATGACTTTGATGTGTTTTCATTTGTTTATTCTTGATCCTGCATATTTGTAATGAAACAGTTATACACATGCTATGATCATAACCTTCCCAGTGAGAATGTATGCGCTTAGAGGAACATTGGATACATTTTATTTATTTTTTTCCATTTGTGATACCCATATATGCGGAAGATCGTTTGACAAACTTAGCGTACAATATCAAGCACACTCTTTCATTCCATTGCGTTTTTCGAATTCATAATAACTTCTGTATTAGCACGTGCGACGTGTTCTTATTTATAATTTACTACTTACCTAGTTGCAAACACGATATAAATAGGAAAGCAGTCAGTAAAATTATCCCGTTTATAGAATATCTTTACAAAAGAGTGAGAAACCTTCTTAAAATATAGTATATGAAGTTATCACAAGAATTATATATTGAAAATATTTATGAACGAACGCGTACATATTTTCATCCATAATCTCGGGGTGAAAAGTGTTTACTCTAATGTGTGTTCGTTTTAGTATTGACAAAATAAAATAAAATAAATAAAATAAAATGGCATCACTTATAGTAGACGGACAATACCAATTACTCTGATGTAATGTTTACATTCGTATTCTGCATTAATGATGTTTGTTTTTTTTTCATTGAACTAAAAGCTAGTTACAATGCGGACATTAGTGTTAAGCATGTACGGTGGAAGTTTAGTAATCTTTGTGTACATTATGTAGAATTTCGATTATTTAAGGTGACCGTTCAATAAGAACTTTTCAAAGTTAGACTTGAACGCGCCCATATGTAACAGAGTTTTGCACATGGGGTTCTAGGAAAAAGGGATTGTTCATGGAACCTGCGAGTTGTTTTAGGCCAAGATAGAGATTAAAGGAAATTGCGTGGCTTATTTGATGTCAGGCGAGAATTTGTCATGGAAATAATGACAGAGCAGTGAGGCGCTCGCAAAGTCTTTTTTTGGGAAGGGGGGGGGATAACACGATAAAAAATGTAATAATAAACAACTATTTTTTGTAGTAACACTTACACACTAGCATTCTATGCAAACAGCAAAAGTAAAAATACTACATGGCTAATTATAGACAAACATACGCTTATACACTATCATAATAAAATATGAATGCGTTATCCATTATACTGCATTTTTCGGACTCTATTACAATAATAATTTTATTTATCTACCTAAATTTTGTGATATTCGTTCAGAAAATCTCAATCCTGTGCACCGCCGGAACACGGTTGGGTAGGGTATTATACTTGTATATTATTTATTGGTTCATACAATTTTTAACCCACACGAATGGACGAATGGTGGGTCTGTAGTGGTACAGAATACTGTAAGTCGTAATAAATTTCAACCACGTTATAGCAACCCCGCATTCCTCACAGCCGCTCTGGCATTGCTTTCGATGTATTTATTCCAACTCATGTTCCCGGTGAAAATTAAGCCGAGCTGTTTGAAAGAAGTACATTCAGGTTAGCCATCGTTGTGTGTGGTTGCGAATGTTTATTTTTATCATTGAAGGGAACAAGCTTAGTACTGTTAGCATTGTAAGTGACCGCCCTTTTTAATTCGAATTCCTCTCCAGATAAAATGTCTTCCTCTTTAAAGTGAACCATTCTTATATTTAACCAACCGTTGTTATCACATTATCTTTACTAATTGTGTCAACTTTTTTTATTTACGAGTAACTGAGCATAAACGGATATTTAGTTTATTCAAAATATAATAAATAACACTAAGAAAAAATGTTTAAAACACCTACAAGAAATTATAAAAACGGGCATTGAGAATAATACCATGACGTTCCAAAATAAAATATATAAATGAGTAGTAAACCGTTGTTATATAACACTTTCCTAAGCTAGCTAAAAATAAATTCCTCTATATTTAAGAGATCTGTAGCAGACACGATTTTATCGTCGTCATTTCGAATATAAATGATTTCCCAAATTAGGAACGGAGCCAACGGGGAATTGAATTTCGCCAGTCGCGTTGTCTAATCAATGAGGAAATAAATAATGCCGAGTAATCAACAATAACTTTATGCAAACTACGTATTGGAGTCTGTCCATTGTTATCAACATTTGGATTAAGTTTCATTTTTAGGTAATCGATGCGTTTCCTTTCGCATCTATCACTTTCAGTCTCTAAATTTATACCATCATGAATATTCATTTCGGTATTGTTGATCAGCTTTTCAGTAAGACTTGCCAAGCTATGGTCAAACGGTCATCACTTGTCTGCCGTAATGCAATCTTAATCAAACGGTTCAGCAATATATTTTACTTTCAATTCGAGCTAAACACATACGCTTACTAATATATACTGCCGCAATAAAATTAAGAATGGTCCATATTCTAAGAACTTAGGAATATTTTTATATCGGGGCTTTTAATTATCTCCATAATACTGTATTATGTCTTTTATTATATTTGCGCTTTTATTCTTGTACGATCCTTTAACCTCTGTAAATCCAAAAAGATTCTAAAAGTTATTTGAAATACTTAATTGTTACTCAAAGTTAATATACTTTATGTATTGAAATAAAATGTGCTAATAGTTATAAATGTATTTGCCCGTAATTTTACTACTAAAATTCAATAATAACGATGTACAACTTTACTGCCTGTTTTGAAATAACAAGTACAATAGCGTATTGAGAATGGTTCATCAGTCTCAGAATATTCTCATGTAATGCTTTGTATTTATGTTTATGGACAATCATGTAAATACACTGCAATATTTTCGTTATTAATATCAATCTTTCAAGTTCAGAAAGCTATCGACGAGACCTTGGAATAAAGTGAGAAAGTACAACTTCCACTTATATTTCACAAAACATTGCGACCAGGTCTCCGATTTATATAGATTAAATCCTAAATTAATAATACAATTAGAGATGTTGGATTTTGGAACAAACTACATTTCCTATGCATTAACATAATAAGGATATTTCAATGAAGAAATACGTGGTGAAAAATCGGCGTCAAACTGCTGTAATTATATGTTTATAGAAAGACTAAGGTAAGATGTAAAAATCATAAACTTCCTCTAGTATAACGTATAGGACAATTATTATACTTACTAAACTTTTATTGAAGGAAAATACTCAGCAAATCCTTTAAAATATAATATATTTCCCATTAGTTCCGTTGAATATTATTGACGAGGAATGAATTTGACTACATTAGATTAGTAGTAAAACAGAAAAACCATATAAGTATTATTTGGATTCATTGAACAAATGTTCTAATCCTGAGTGTAGTTTTCACACTATCCGATTCTTTACGTGTATCTTTTCGAACTCAGGAATATATCTGGCAAACTTGGGAAATTTTACGGAATTTCGAGCGGAAATATTAATTTATTTCAATGACTCACAGCACAGTTATTAGAGTACTTGAAAAAATCAATTCTAACATAGAAAATTCTCCTGGAGGTTGCAGGTTCGATCCTTAGTGTGGACGACCTAATATACAATTGCGAATGACTTAGCACCTCTATATTCCAATGACTGACGGAACAAGAGCATACTACCCCCGTGATGTAAATAAAGGAGTCCGCTCCAAATTCAGTGAAAATTTCCGAGCTCGAGACATATATTCCTGAGTTCGAAAATATACACCTTAAGAAGGTTGCGGGTTACATCGACCGGAAGGTTGTAAAAATCACATTCCAGATGAGAAGAGTAGTCGGATGAATCACAATAATACGAATGACCAATCATCATATTACAAATCAAAAAACGTCAAAAATATAAGCCAGAGTGTTTCCCCTATAATATTAAGAACTGTTTTGCTTTTCTGTTTGTCGCTGAATCTGCTGTATTTTTTCAACGTTGATTTATGAAGGAAAACCATTTTTGTGAAAAAATCGATTACATATTTCGGCATTATTGGCTGAAATGTGTCACCACATATAAAAAATATCTCTGAGAGAAAGGTTTGGCCAAAAACAGATACATTGACTAGCAAATACGAACATCGATTACGCTAAACTAAAAGTTTGGCATAGATAAGGATAAACACATTTTTATTTCATAGTGTATCACTATTATTAAAACTTCAGTGCTTGAGATTCCGTTTCTACAACTTCTGGAATACTCAGCAGCGAAGTATTTTTTTTCAGATTTTAACATTAATTCGCCATCATAACTGCATCTCAGCGAACCTGAAACTTGGTCTCTATCTCTTTCAGGTCTTGTTAGTCAAGAGTGCATCTTGACACTGATTTTTCTGAAAATGGTCAGTCTTGATTATGCCAAGTAATGATCGTTATAAAAACAAACGTGTTCAAAGAGTTTAGTACGACTTCGTTGATTGGGGTGTGTCACTGATAAGCCGCAAGATCTGAGGACTGTAAAATATGCTAGCTTACAACTTATTAATGGATAATTCTAGAAAAGCCTGACATAAAGTAGTTACAAGCTTGTTCACAGCCTTCGGGTATCCAGATAAAAATGCAACTCATTCATCTATTTTCTTTTAAGTTATATGAGAATCTCGAATGAAAAACATTTGGAAGTTTTTAGACAGAAATTATGTCAATTCAAGATGAATTTATAATTTTCGATATTGTTATGCATTTTGGTTTAAAGCAATATTACTTATACATGAAAAATATATATTCTTCATTTAATATCACTATAATTTCGTCTTGCATGGTAATAACATGTGTCAAATGAACATGTCGTCTTCGGCTGTGTAAAATTATAACTTTGGTAAATATCACATGTTCCTTATTTCATCGGAGTATTCTGATCATCGATTATCGATACTTATGGAAGATATTTGGATACACACCTTATCTAAGAAAAGGGCTATGCAAACACAGTGCCTTCCATTGTAATTTTATAAAAGCCGGCACAGCTGTATTCAAGCCCATAGAAAACGAACGCACACACAAATACTCAAACGAAAAGATAAATGTATGTAATAGTAGATAAACTGCATGAATACGTCTACGTAAATATATAGGCTTTTTTATGTATGTTATTTTATTTTATTTTATTAGCAATTCCGTGGTGTTATTCTTTCTTTTTGTTCCTGAGCGTTTTTAAAGAGACGTTATCTACCCTTTGTTTATATACTTCTCGCCCAACATTTGCGGGCGTATTATTTGTAATGATTAATTTATGATTTGCATATATACTAAAATATTTCACGGGCATTAAAGTAAGTTATCCATTCGATATTTATCGAAGAGATTATGATACAAACTCTATCTAAGAACACAACCAGGAACATACAGTGCTTTCCGGTGAAATTATAACAAACTTTTATACACGTAAAATAATTATATACATATGCAAATCATATATATATATATATATATATATATATATATATATATATATATATATATATATATATATATATATATTATAGTTGCTCATGCTAAATGCCGTCTCCAAGATACTGGCCTGCGTATAGATTGATCGCCATATTGAATATATTTTTGTATATAATCTGTCGTGATGTCGGTTGCATAAATACCAGATTTAAAATATTGTTGAGTATTTTTAGACGATATGTTTTACGATAAAATTATAAATTGAGCTCTTCAGAAAGTAACACATTCTCTGTTTATTCCGCAGACTTTATTAATATTATAATTAAAATATGAATTAATATTATAATTAAAATATGAATTAATGGTCTGAACTTTTAAGGTAACTATTGCAGAAATTTATTCTGTGAAATTATTAGAAATTTACACATGTAATTGACGTGCGTCAGAAGCAGGAATGCTTCACTAAATTCTTTCCTTCAGAAAAAAATTGAACCGGTCCACATTCATCATCGCCTGTTAAATGTTCCTGATTGCAACGCTGCTTTTTTGCAGAAATGGGAAATGGAGTCGACGATTTTAAATTCACGGCAAAAATTCGAATAAGAAACTGCTTTCACGACTTTTACAACAGAGGCATCGGTTATTGCTGGAAACAGCGCATTGCAAATGATCATTGCGTAGAAAATAAATATTCTAGCACTAAAGATCAATTGTTTTAATGGCACCATCAATTTACCGGTTGGTTTGAATAAAGTAATGAAGCAGTCACAATCCTTATCCAGAGTCTTTGGGAACTGCTTGATTATACCAAAATTAGGCTGCAGCCGTGGGAGGAGGATTTATTCTACCACAGCGCAGTTAACGTTCTATTCTTTGCAAGACACCACTTTCCCAGCCAGCCAATCTCCCTGTATCTTGAGCACTCATTTTTTTTAAATTAAGAGGTTTTATAAATGTATACAGATCTAGTTTCCACATACTCATACAGAACTATCGAACCTGAATTTATATAATCATTTTAATTAAAACGAATTTTCGACAAGGCATTGTTCATTTTATACATCAGCAATTAAGGAGTGTGTGGGATAAAAATTTCTGGAATGTGCAGGTGGTGTGAGGCTGTATAAGGCGTTTAGTTTCTTAAACAGCGTCTGTTCTTGCTTTTATCGGATTATTTCATTTTTAAGCTCCGAATAGAACGCCTTGCTTTAGCAACTACCCTCATATCGACGTAAAGTCTATGTACACTGCTAATTCAAAATTGAAGACCACCTAAAAATCTGTAAAAGAAAACAACATTTTTAAGGATAGATTTTAAAATCTTCCGACTTAAAATTACCAATATTACAATCAAAAAAATGTATTAAAACAAAATGATACATTTAAGATTTTTATTAATTTAGGCTTTTTACGCATGATCAAAATTATGAGACAAGAGACAAAATTGAATTAAATTATACAAAAAGTGTATGAAAAGTGTATGAAAACATTCAACAATCAAACTTAATAATATAATTCTACCTTCCTCTTATTTGGGGCAGGCTAGAAATAATGGTTTCCATTAAGCTGCGGAGAATTCTGCCCCAATTTCTGAAAAAAGTTCTAGGAAGTTCATTTTTATAGTTTGCATTTCGATAAGCCTGTCTAGTCATCCATCCCCAAACATTTTTCACTGGGTTTTAATCCGATAAGCATGCAGGATGTCTAAAGATATGGACTCTATTTTCATGTGGAAAGCTCAAACCATCCATCCCCACACAAACGATGAACCTCTATCATCAAAGATGCTTTTGTAGCATGCTAACAAAACCAGTTGCTGTCTGACGATCCTGCACAACCTGGAGACCCATCGTCCCTCTGTAAAAAAGACACCCATACCATTACGGACCTACGCCCAGTATTGCTGTAAGAACAGCAGCCTGTTCTTGTAAGTGAGTAAATATGAAATAGGATAGTCAATGATTGGAACTTGCGAACTAGATTTTGAATTGAGAATGTCAATCATAAGTTAAAATAATCAAAATATTATTATAAAATGGAATGCAGAATTACCATTGTTTAGCTAACACCATTTAATGAAAAATGAATGTAATGATGAATTTTGTTTTTGTTATAAAAATGAATTTAAAATAAGGAATTTAAACACGGATAATGGCAAATGCTATTTGTAAGGTGGGTTACGTAAAATAGATTAGAGAACGCATCTCATGCCATGTGTCTGATATGCACGTGCTGGTCATGCAATGACCTCATGAATTATGAACTTAGATGAAACAGGTAGGATCAGATCAGTTGCGGATCAGTCAGATCAGAGAAGCGGAGATGTTTAGGCCGATTCTCAGTTAGAGTCAGGCCGCGCTCTTGGAAGCGGGATGCTTAGAATAAACCTTATCACAAATTTGAATCCCTGAACTACAGAATCATTTCCGACCGGTCGAAGAATAAACCATCCACATGTTTTTATAATTGCCGCCTTTCTTTGTTCATCATTCCAACGAGAAAAGGTAATGTGTTTAAGCATTCCAGTATGAATCAATGTATACGACATTATCCTCTCATTCATATCTTGTAAATATCCGTATAAATGTCTTCAATATGTACCTACTTTCACTCTGTCTCCTGTCTAAATAAACATTTAAAATATGTATGTTGTCAACTACAAGGAACATTTAATAATGTACATGCAGACCGTCATGTAATAATATGTAGTCCCGCAAAAACAGAAACGATAACATAACACTATGACCTGTGGAAAAAAAATTCAAGGGGCATGTGTTTGTCATGCCAATATCCCTCAAAACAATCAGGACGATCTTAACACATCATAAAACAAAACTTTCTTTTACTTCTCAAGGTTCCAGGTTTGGTATTCACAACCAAATATTTAGCGGTCCAGTTTGTGATGTGAAAGCAATCGGGGAATTTGTTTACGCTTTTAATTTACCATGCTATTTGTTGTAAGTATCGTCTGCTGATTATTGGAATGCAATCGGCATCTATAACCACCTTAATTTTACTAGAAGTCCTCTGCCATGCATAATAACCCGACTGCTGCCCCTACTAAATGCAGGAGACATTTTGGGAATCTTCCAAAAGATTTTTCTTTTCCATAATTCACAGTGTTCTTTAGAAAGTTGCAAATAACAGATTTACTGCGGGTTACATTAGCTGCTATCGCTCGCTTTGACAAATCTTGCTTATGGAATACTAGAATTCGAGACTGCTCAACTTCGGCTAGTTTTCTTGCTTTCGGCATAATAACATCTTTACACACTGATTGCTACTCTTTAACTGAAAATTTAATTACCATAAATCTAACAAGTTATTTCGTTGGTCTTATAATTTTAAGTATGTGTAAAAAGCCTAATTGAATAAAAATTTACTTTTTTAAATAACATTTTTGGAATGCACCTTTTTTGTTTCTATAACCTATTAGATTGAAGTATTAGTAACCTTAACTCCGAAAAGTAAAAAAAAAATCTATTCTTAAAAGAAGTTTTTTTTAGTTATTTTGAAGTGGTCTTAAATTTTGGATCAGCAGTGCATACCGTTATAATCATTTAGATGCTTATACATTCTTTTAGGTAAAATTGTAAAACATTATTGCGCATAATTTAGTGGTGAGAATATTATGCTTTTGTTAATAGTAAACAATTAATATTTTTGAGATAGTTAACGTGAAAATGTAAATAAAAGAACAAATACATACGCTATCAATCATGTAGTGGTTTTTTATTATATTATGTAACTTGTTTATACTCGTTGTGTAAGTAATGTTTGATAATATTTCTCACATTAGTTGAATATGTAATTTGTAAAAGATCTAAGTATGTAACTTTCTGACTATTAAATAATGCCATTCTCTATCACAAACTGTAAAGGTATTGCTAAAAATAACGGAACAAATACATGCCTTAGTACGGAATATATGTCCTGTTTTAAAACTGTAAGAAAATAAGGAAAATAAGGGAAATTCCCAAAAATATATGCCTCGCGCACCTATTTTAAAATGAAAACATTTTCATTAATATTTTTCCGTTTCTGCTTAGAGATATTATTGTATCACACTTCGATGGCTTTGTAAAATTATTATTATTATTATTATTATTTTTAGTAGTAGTAGTAGTAGTAGTAGTAGTTATGTTATATTATTAATGTTATTAGTAATATTATTATTGTTATTATTATTAATAATTTTATTGTTATTATTAATATTAATATTATTATTGTTAATATTATTAATATTATTATTAATATTATTATTATCATTATCATTATCATTATTATTATTATTATCATTATTATTATTATTATCATTATTAGAATGTGTTTATGTTATTTACATGTAAAATGTGTAAATTGTGCCTTATTTCGTCGGGGTACAGTTGAAAATGCATAACTTTATTTGAAACTGTATTAATACGAAAGACAAGACAAACCTTTGTTCTTTTTCCTGAGAAGTTTTTCGTATGTAAAAGAGTTCTTGATTTTATTTACTTGTAAAATATCTTAATTTGTGCATTGTCATCCTCGGGGTAAAGGTGGAAAAATACATGGCATTATTTGGGACTGTCTGAACTAATACGAAAGACAAGAAAAGCGTTATTTTTTCCAGAGAGGTTTTCCATAAGTGAAAGATTTGATTATTTCATTTACTCGTAAATATGTGTAAAGTTTTGCTTTGTCAACGTCGTGGTAGCCAGAGAAAAATGCATGACATTTTTGGGACTGTCTGAAAAAATACAGACGAAAAGAAAAGCGTTTGTTTTTCCGGGTAGGTTTGTCGTATATAAAGTACTTGTTTATTTTATTTTCTGGAAAAAATTTGTAATCTTGTGCCTTGTCATCGTTGTAATAGCCGTGGAAAAATATAGGGCATTATTTGAGATTATCCGAACTAATACGGACGAAAAGAAAAGTGTTTGTTTTTCGGGATAGGTTTTTCGTATATAAAGTACTTGTTTATTTTATTTACTCTTCAAAATCTGTAAATCTGTACCTTGTAATCGTCGTGATAGCACGGAAAAATACAGGATATTATTTGGTACCGTCTGAACAAATACGAAAGACAAGAAAATCTTTTTTTTCCGGGGAGGTTCTTCGTATGTAAATGAGTTGTTTATTTTATTTACTCGTAAAGTTGTGTAAATTTGTGCATTGTCTTTCACGTGGAAGCCGTGGAAAAATGCATGCCATTATTTGGCACTTTGTGAATTAATAAGAAAGAAAAAAAAAGCGTTTTTTTTTTTTTCCGGAGAAGTGTTTCGTATGTAAAGGATTTGATAATTTTATTTACTCGTACAAATGTGTAAATTTGTGTCTTGTCAACCTCGGGAATGCTCTGGAAAAATGCATGATATTATTTGGGACTATATGAAATAATACGAAAGACAAGAAAAACATTATTTTTACCGACGAGCATACGGACGTGTAGGGGGGAGAGAAGAAAAGCCGGTTTAAGTCTTGCAACGAAATGTCGACGTTGCGTACAACAATAGTAGAGCGGCAACCCGTTTTTATCTACTCCAGCTCTCAGTCAACGAGATTCACGCGTGACCGAAAAGTCTATTTAACTTGTAAGGAATACGCGCTCAGGTTCTTTGATTAACGGACCATCGGCCGTGTTGGTCACAGCTACCAGCACTCCTTTCTTCCCCACCGACCTACACTCAGATAGTCAACCAATTCAAAATTCTCACAATTTGTTTATTTACTCGTAAATGTGTGTAAAGTTGTGCCTTGCCGACATCGTGGTCGCCGTAGAAAAAGGCATGGTATTATTTGGGACTGTCTGAACTAATGAAAGACACGAAAAGCGTTTGTTTTCCCGGAGAGTTTTTTTTTTTTTTTTGCATATGTGAAGAATTATTTATTTTATTTACTCGTAAAAATGTGTAAATTGGTGCTTTGTCACAGTCGGTAGCGCTAGGTAAAAATGCATTGGTGTTTGTGGAGTTCACTTTTTTAATTAATACGAAGGAAAGGGAAAAGAAAAAAGGGGAAAGGGGGAAGGGAAAATGAGAAAATGATGAAGGGTGGAAAGAAGGAGAGAGAAATGAAGAAAAAACAGAGAAGGGGAAGAAAAAGAAAAAAGAAAAAAAGAAGAAAGGTAAAACTCCAACCCATTTATTGGTAATTATTATCATTATTATTATTATTATTATTATTATTATTATTATTATTATTATTGGTGCTAGTACTGGTGGCATGTTTTTATTATTATTGTAACTGTTATTGCAAGTGTTGTTTTTTCTGCTATTGCTATTGCTGTTATCACGGCTATTATTATTACTACCGATATTACTGGTACAATTATCATTGTAGATAATAGTTCTATTGTTGTTGTTGGTGGTAATGGTAATAGTGGTGTCTGTGGGGAGGGACGGTTGCGAGGGGACTTTCAACTTTAGTGGGAACCCCTCTTTGAGATGATGCATCGATAAAACTATTGGTGGTGGTGTAACCTAAACTTCACTAACCCAATTTTTGGGAGAAAATCAAATCAAAATATTGAAAATAATGACGTAAATGAGGCTATGACATCTTGCAATGGTCTGACGTCCGGTAAATGTCCCACTGGTCAACAGGGTTGGTCCTGTCGCCATCATACAACTGTTCGAAATTCTGAGCATGTGGCTGGATATTGGGGGAGTAAGAATTGCCAGAGAGTGTCCGAATACACGAAAGAAATTTGAATAGGAAATGTCTAAGACTATGGACGGATGAGCAGAGGAGAATACTATGGAAATGCTTTTTAAATAGCGGAACTACCAAATCTGGTTGATATATCCGAAATGTGTAGGAAGAATGGGAATCGAGAGGAGGAGGAGCTAGTGTGTCGCGAGTTTGGTATCCCAGTAAAAACAAATTACAAAAAGCACAACCTACTTTCAGTTATTGCAAGAGAAGAGATTGAAAATTTGGTTAGGAATGAAATGAATAACGAATGTGAAATTGATGAAACAAGCTCTTATGTAAGCACTGAGAGGGTGGAAGTGCAGAAGGGAAATGTAAGCGATGATGGGAGACGGGCAACTGAGGAGGAAAGGAATTCTATAGTCAAGGAAAGTGATGAGAATTTTTAGGATCTAAAGCAGATGAGATCATTGACTCTGAGAAAATGGAGCCAGTGAAAGGAACATATATATGGAGAAGTGGTGATGAAGTTCGAACTTTGACTTCTGTAAAAAAGAAGTACTTCAGAAGTTAAGAGAGACCCTTCTTAGAGACAGGATGATAGACATTCTAAGCTTAAAGGGTAGTGATAGGCGGAAGGTGAAAAGCGTCCAATAAAGTGAAATAAAGTTAAAATAGTTCAAGGAGAAACTCACAAAATCATAAAAAAGAATATATCGATTACGTAACTTAACAGTCTTCTGTATGCAGCGCCATGCGTTATTGCGAATCGTCTTGGCTTAATACAGAGGAAAAAGAGAGACACGAAGGATAGAAGGCCATACTGGCAGAGGCGGATTGAAAAACGTATTAAACAGTGGCGGAGAGACATTGGTAGACTCGGAGAAATAAGAAAAGGAGTTAAACTAGGACAGAAAGCCAAGGCTCAGCTTGAAAGGAGGTGTACATTACTGGAAAAGGAAACGATGAACATTCTAACAATGTTGAAAGAGATTAATACTGCTGGTATGAAAATTTTTTAATTTGTTGGAAAAATGTTGCGTTGCGACTGAAAAATCTTTTCAGAAACAATCAGTCTCAGCTATATAACGAAACAAGTGGTAGTTAGCAGGCTGGAAATGAGAACACTCCAAATGTAAAAAGATGGGAGGAAGTTCTGGAGATGAATTTGGTCTGGCGAAGAGCGATATTATAAGCAGGATAACTTGTTGAAAGAGGTCAGAGAAAGGCTATCAGGAATGCAGCAGATGAAGAATTTCCAGATAATCATTCATGGCGTGAAGGCTGGCATACAAAGGATGACAAACTGAAAGGAACCTGGTCTAGATGGAGTTATAGGCTTCTGGTTTAAACAGTTCAAATGGCTTCATCCACATATAGTTGTGCCCCTGCAAAGGGTCGGAGAATCGAAGATGTACCTGATTGGGCCATTAAGGGAAGAACAACACTAATTTGGAAAAATCATGTAAAGGGAACAGATGTCAATACTTATAGACCAATTACATGTCTACCCCTACTGTGGAAACTGTCACCTGGAATATTTGCGGAATACATTTATGAACATCTTGAGAATAATGGTGTTTGTCCTGACGAACAGAAAGGGTGCCGGAAAGGCTCGAGAGGTACCAAAGCGCAAATACTGATTGTTAAAGCATTAATGCAGAATGCAAAGAAGAAGAGATATAGTAGCGCGTAGCATGGATCGATTACAGAAAGGCTTATGACATGGTTCCTAATTCCTGGAGGCGTGAAACACTATTGATGATGAAGTTTGCAGATAATGTGGTAGGGTTTTTGGAGACAAGTATGTCTCAATGGAAAACAATGCTGACAGCAAACAGAGAGGGGACGGGGCAGGTTGGCATTAGATGTGGAAAATTCCAAGGAGATTCGTTTTCTCAACTTCTTTTTGTAGTAATAATGATGCCACTGGGCATCCTCTTGAAGAGAGAAAAACTGGAGTATTACTTTAGTGGCAGACGCCTCAAACATCTAGGGTGTATGGATTATTTGAGCATATTCGGTAGAAATGAAAATGAAATGTAGAGACTGGTAAAAACTTGTGGGGACATACTCAGAAGTCATTGAGATGGCGTTTGTGATAAGTAAATGTGCGGTGCTGGTGTTGAAAAGAGGAGAAAAGTTTCATTAGAATGGAATAGTGCTGCCAAATGGATAAATCATGAAAGAAATAGAATATAAGTAGTTGGGAGTATTCGAGGGTGTAGGCATCATGAACAGAGACATGAAGCAGAAGGCCAGTAAGGAGTATCTTAGAAGAGTCGAACTAATTGCAAAGTCGAAACTGTATGGAGGAAATCTAATGAACGCAGTAAATGCATGGACAGTCAGTGTTCTGATATACAGTGAGAGAATTTTAGAATGGTCTTACAAGGACTCGCATGCCATGGATATCACCCCAAGAAAGGTTTTAACAATGCTTGGTATATTTCACATTCGAAGTAGTGTAGCAAGGCTATATCAACAGAGGGAATACGGTGGGAGAGGATTGAACAGTGTAAAATATTGTGTTAGAACCGAGGAGATATCGTTGAAGGAGCATGTGGTTAGAAGTGAGAAGTTGATATTTAATGTTGTGGACAATGAAGTTGTGGTATATGTGACCAAGGCTGATTATGTGAAACCTATATATATACAGAAAGGTCAGAGCAACTGGCTAGGAAGAAAATTCATTGATGGTTCTCCCGGGATATATCGGGAATGGCTGATGAAAGATCATTGCGATGGCTTAGAGCTGGGTAGTTGGCTGAGAGTACTGAAGCTTTTGTTTGTGCAGCGCAAGAGTAACCATTAGGAACACGATTGTTCAAAAACGGATTCTAGGAGAGGAAGTTGCTGCAGAATGCTGGATTTGTGGTAAGATCTCAGAGTTAATTGCCCACCTTGTAGCAGGGTGTAGTTGATTGACTCAGATAGAATACCGCAGAAGACACGATCGCATGGAACTGGGGATATATTGGGAAGCGTGTAAGTAGATTGGGGTGAAGTGTGCTGGAGAATGGTTTGAGGAGGTGCCAGATGAAGTGAGAGCAAGTGAGGATGGAAAGGGAAAGATTTAGTGGGGCGAAAGTGTCATCACCAAGCAATTGAGAAATACTTGTCCAGAATTGGTCGTCATTGACAAAGTCTAAAAAAAAACTGGCAGATTGTAGACTTTCCAATACCCTGGTACAGGAATGTGAGAGAATAGGAGTACGAGAAGTGGAGCAATTATACTCCTTATGCCTTGGACATAAGGCGTATACACGGGGTTAAACACACAAATAATACCGGTTGTAATTGGTACGATAGGAGTTGTATCAAGTCGTCTGGAAGGGTCATTGAAAAAACTACAAATATCGGATGTTTTAGCTGGCATTCAGACCTCTGCAATTGTAGGTACCACCAACATCCTTAGAAAACCTCTTTATCTTTGAGGTTCCTGGTTTGGTGCCGGGATCCCGGAGAATCCTCTACAGATAAATCCCATTCCTTTCCAGAGCGACGTTGAAAACGGCATCAGAATTATTATTATTATTATTATTATTATTATTATTATTATTATTATTATTATTATTATTATTATTAATGTTATTATTATTATGACGAAGATTATCATTATTAACGTTTTTATTATTATAAGCTGTATTGCAGTAAAATAATCAAAATACAGAAGTATATATGGAA
This sequence comes from Euprymna scolopes, assembly GCF_053919585.1. Lineage (NCBI taxonomy): Eukaryota > Metazoa > Mollusca > Cephalopoda > Sepiida > Sepiolidae > Euprymna > Euprymna scolopes. Next base: position 86,009,049 of record NC_136491.1, read on the forward strand.
AAATGTATGATATTTATGAATAATTGATCGAATGTTAAATGATTATCACCTTTTAGACTACCAAAAGAACGGGAATATTTTCATCGTTTTTATAAGGAAAATATTTTTATGAAATGTCCATGTCGTTTAATTGTTCTTTCGTCATGTATGTTTTTGTTGTTGTCTAATTTTCATATTTTACATAACTTTCATGTAATATATTGCTGTACCGCCCGGCCACGCGTTGCCGGGGTTGTTAATTATTGACAAAAATATAAGATTTATCTGTATAGCACACACAAATACAAACAATAGCACACATGGACACACACAAATGCATGAACACACTCTCTCACACACACACGCAAACTCACACGCACACATACACACGTTAACACACGCATATAGAAACATCCATATACACGCACACCGAAAAGCACACATACAAAAAACCTACACGCAGACGACCACACACACGATGCAAATAGTAAGGAGTAGAGAGTTTAAAGTCTTTTAACACACACATACTGAGGTTTGAAGTAGAAAAACTGTAAATTTCTTGTTACGATTAAATGTTAGAGTCATGAATATAACTTCACTTTGTAAGGTTTGGTAAAATCATGGTCTAGGCTTTATAATTATGTTTTATTTTTTATTTAGCGTATCAAAACGAAATTGAGTCATTCTTTCTTAAAAAAAGTAATATTTATCTAGCTTTAGAAAAATATTAAATAGTAACTGATCATCATGTGCCGATTTGTCAAAAAACAGTATGAATAACAGCATGTAAGATCTATGGAAACACATTTTAGCACGATAGCGTAACTGTATTAGAATAATTATTTAGCGTATAAAGAGAAGTAAAACTATTTTATAGCAACATAGACAATCTATGTAATTACAAAAGATTTAGCACGGTAGTGTAACTGTATACGAAAAATTAGGTCCCCGGTATATTTATTGTAACAATTTTTTAAAAACATTATTTGCTTATAAACATCCCCCGATGTGTCGTAGTTTTTTTTATACGTTAGTATTTGGTTTATTTTCTTTGAAGTGATTGAGTCTTGTAGATAGTTACGTCATATTTTGAAATTTCGCGTGCATTAGTTTTTCTCATTATATTTAGCCCCCGGAAGGAACGAATTGTCAGCTCTAAGCTAATACGATGTGTTGGAATCTGAGAAAGGAGACTTTACTATATGTGATTAAGGAAATTGAAAAATCATGGTATGTCTCTGAGTACATAGTCCACTTAATAAGGATGAGACCAAATATCTATCAAAAGTGCAGAAATCCCCTCGTTATGTAGTGGATGCGGTAACAGGACTTGGTATTAAGAGGCAGAATTGCAATTCTTCCTCTTAAGATAGTTGCGATTAATGTGATGTTGCTTTTAAGATAAAATGTATGGGTTTCATTATAACGACTAAATATGCCTATAAAATTATGTAAGCTAGTAACTAATAGCCTAGATATAATAGATTTGAATGTGTCATCTGTTGTTGAAAACTTACGAAACTTTAGTCCAAGGGAGAATCTCTGCAATCAAAATATTATATAGGAGATAAAGTTATTGCTCAGATTAGAATTCATATCCTCTTCCGCTATTAATATGCATGCACTGGAAATAAATGTGCGGGAAATAACGACAGCTCTGTCTGCTGATTTGTGGGTAATTTAGTTACATCATCTCGGCAATTTGCCATTATTATTACTGGAGAATCAACACTAAACCATTAGCATTTATTCCGTGTATCTGGCATGATGATTGTTTAAGTTTATGTGTATAAAACAAATTATTTCTATTTTCAGATCGACAGAACGAGATTTTTTAAATATATTTTCTTGTTATTCTTGATAAACATTTATTATTGACAAATATAAAATTTAAACTTTATTCACGTTAGTTTAATTTTTTCGAACGTTTGAAATAAGCCTAAATTTTAGAACTATGATAAGCAACAAATAAACAGCAGCAGTAATTTGTCTTGGCTTCGTTTGTTTAGACTCAAGTTGCAGTGTTTAAGTTACTCGTGCGTAAATTTCATGCCTATATCGTCAGTACAAAATTATTGCAGGCATCTTCATTTATTTACACTATCAATTAAACTGTTCTATATTTATAAACTTAGAAGCGGTTTACATATACACAAGTGATTTTACTATTTAAATAAGTTTTAGATATTTCTTACATGTTAAAATATTTATTCAGATGTTCGAAGTCAGCATTAAACAGTGATTACGTTCAAACAATTTCGAATTATTTAAATGCATGAACGACTAATTATAGAAAATTTGCGTAAAATGCTTTCTAAGCAATGGCGCGTTTGGAAAATTGAATTAACCTATTTTCGCAAGATTAATGAAATAAAACACTGTTTAACAAGAGGTTGATAAACAGACTAAAATAGGAGATCGATTTCTGTAATGTTCCGGTCTTTACTCGGCTTTATATGACACTTTATTCGAATGTGCCCAAGAAATGCTCGCAGCGCAGACAACTATCTTTTTTATCTTATATATTTGATTAATGGCATTCTTTGTGCGCACTACACAATCAACATTTCATTTGAATTAAGAAACTAGAAACTTATTGATTAAAGCCTAATACTTTTTTACACAGTGGTCACCACTTATCAAGGCCCAGAAGCCACTCAGGGATAAGGGTTATTGCAAGTACATTACGTTAGTGTGGTAATTTTATGAGGTGTTTACTTAAGGGGGTGGTTCATTGGAAATTTGTTTACGTTGGACTTGAACACATCCAAGTTGTAGTTAGGTGGGAAGCAGGCAGAGGGAACAGAGTTCCACAGACGCGCAGTTCTAAGAAAGAAGTTTTGTTCATGGAATCCGCGTATTGATTAAGGCACAGATATAGAGTGGGGGAAATTTTTCACAGTTGATTCGGCTAGACGGGTGTTTTTAGTGAAAGATTGGCGAGGGGGGGAGACCAGAGATTGGAGTTCAGACGACCAATTGCCATGGAAATAATGATAAAACAAGGATAGGCTCGCAACGTCTCCTCTGTTGGAGAGAGATTGCAGGGTAGAGAAAAGGGCATCCCCCACTAAGCCATTTTGTACTCTGTCAAGGCACGATAGGCCGTTTTTAGCAGCTCCTGCCCAGATATGGCAACAGTATTCCATCCTTGGACGTACTTGGCTTTTATATAGATAGAGAATTGCATCAGTAGTGAGATATCTTCTGGAGCGGTAGAAGGATCCCACCATCTTTCCAGCGACCTTGGCAACAGCCTTGATGTACGTGTTCCATTTCAGATCAGGAGTAAAGGACAAACCCAGAAGCTTGTCAAAACACGGGGCCTCTTCCAGACGAGAGCCATCCATCCCAATTGATGCCAGATGGGGATCAGAGCGTTGATAATATAAGGATAAGAGTTTGGTTTTAGATGCATTAAAGGTAACCAGCCAGGTCTTCCCCCACTGAACAACGCGCCCGAGATCAGAGGAGAGAGAATCAGAGAGAACTTTGTCATTTACAGCCTTTGATGTGTTGCCGTAGATGGTCGTGTCATCAGCATCAGTGCATTACGAGAACAGCTATCGAACTTTTCCAATACTCGTGCAACTAAGTGTAGTTACATCAAAATACCACCTGTAAAATTCTCTATCGAAAGAAAGAAACAAGAGTAAGCAGAGACATGTTTTCCGAAAACAGTGGAGAAGGTTTACAAAAAATTGAAACAATTCGTAGAATTGCACAGAACATAATATGCTTGTTAGCTTTCTTATTTCCTCTGTTCTTTTAATTGCATAAACATTAATTTCAAATGCATATACAATTAATGTTTCATTTAAATTAATATACATCATATGTCAGTTGGATTATATTTTATATACGGTTTAACCTTCACATTCAAGTCACTGTTACCTGTTAAAATAGCAATCATATACACAAATTGTTTACGCGCTATTATTTCAAAGATGCAACTATCATTCACACTAGTAAATTAAGTCTGCTTAAAACAAATTTCGCATCAACAACTCAATATTAAGCGCAAATAAATGTATAAACAAACATAGGTTATTAGTATTTTATAATGCAGTACGTCCCTAACACGTGCACGTAAAAGTGGCTTTGTTTCGCAGGTTACATAGATGCTGCTGGACGATGTCCTCATAGATTCTTTATAGCTCCTTTCGTTCGCATATTAAATTCCAACTCCAATTGAGTAGCAATTGCTCAAAACAAAAATATATTACAACATGGCCAACTCGAAAAACACATTAGATTTGCAGAAAGGACCAATACATTTCCTCTTCCTGCTTAACAGTGTGCCAATAAGACAACTGAATAGTGCAAACCGGGAATTTAAGCACATGTTCACACGCATAAATATTATAGCAAGTGCAACCCACGCCCATTGTTCATGCAGATTGTACAGATACTATTTCACAAAGACATCATGCATTAAAGCGGTTCTATACCTGATTAACCAAAAAGAAATGAACAAGAATTTATAGATGCTAGAAATCAGTCAAAGAGTAAAATAATGAAAATAAGCCATGTTGAAATAACCAGGAAACATATGGAATCGAAGAGAGACAAGTAAATCGTGCGATGTTACTGGACGAATACTGGACATAATTAGAGTGTTCTCAGATGATAAGACAATTCAAATTGACAATAATGGACGTACGTCTAAACGGAAGAAAATAATGCGAGGGTGTTTCAGGGCTCAATCTTTCGACCACCAATATTCCAGATATCCATTAATGACATATCTGATTAAATCGTGTCCTAGATAGATGTATTTGCTGATAATACAACGCTCTTTCACAATTAACAGAATCTTTCTAAATAACCGATACGCATAACGAATAGCACCCAACCTGAGAATTCTTCCTTAAACCCCTTGTGCTAAACATTTACCGGCAATATGGATTAGAACAAATACATTTAGGAGATTTCGAAGGTTGCTGAAAAGAAGGTGGATTTCTTCTATCCTACTAGAAGACTGATCACGCATGGGAGTATATTGTGCCTCTACAAATCCACCAGTAAGCATTGCATCGTGTATTGTAGCCACATCTGAGCTTTTGCATATTCCGCTTATATATATAATAGGTGTCGCTTTGTCAATTATTCTTTACTCAGGTCCGATCGGCGCAATGTTGCATCCTTTGGCTATTTTACTATTTAAGTAGTAAAATAGAACATTGCCCAAATAAACTTATTGCACGTGTGCCCTTTCGACGTTCATATCTCCGAGAAACTCGCTAGGTACAAAATCACACCCTTTACTCTTTAGGTTGTTTAATGCCAGAAATACTTCTACTCTAATAGTTTCTTCCTTCAACCAAATTGTCTTAACAATTCTCTTCTTGTTTCCTGCTGCCCTGACTGTATCGGTATGAAGATGTTTGCATCACCACCTTGTCCATCTTCACTAAGCAAGGTCCGAAAAAAAACCCGTACGTCCAAGTGGTGATATGCCTTGTTTGGCATCCATGTGAGTTTTAAAAATTAGATGGACAATTCGTTAAGATATATGTTTTTTTACATACAATGCACTGTGAAGTTCTCCTAATTTATTGAATCATAGCATGAGGCGTTCTGTGTTGCCATGTCGTTAAATACGCTCAAATATATTTATTTCATGCAGATATCGTACTTAGATTTACAAATCAATTTTGCAGTTAAATATTATATTGTATATTATATATATATATATATATATTACTGATTTCCAAAAATTAAAGTAAAATCATTTGATGTCATCGCTTAGAATCGAAACCGACCATTAGACATATCACCTTTATCGACAGTTAAATGAAATATATTTGAAAGTAAAATAATTAATGCTAGAAATGAATTAGTGCATGTGTAAAAGTAATATATGAAGGTATGTTCAAATGAACCTATGCATTTTACCCTGCCATTTCTCTACGTGCTGTTTATCCATGCCAACAAATATTTCCATCGTTATAAATGATCTTTAGTAAATAGTAAAACTGCTTTGTTGATTTCAGTGTGGTATGACCAGTATTGTTTACATTTTATCGGTTAAATATTTTCTACGTATACACATACGTCTATTGTTTTATTCCTATTGTTTATGTTTTGTGTTGACACGGAAGGCATGACTATCCCAACGAAATCGCTTCGTGAGAAAACCTCGCTGAACGAAGACGAGGTGGCATCGCGCTTGAGCTACCGCGTTTTGCAGGAGATGTTGCCAGTGTACACGTAGGATGCAACTTAGACGGAAATGATAAAAAAATACAAGTCTGCGTAGATTAATTTCCCTCATCGATCATGACTTACAGCCTTGTTGGAGATTAGAGCTGATGTGTGCTTAGTAACCTCTAGCAATTTGGCTGACATAATTTTTGGACTGAACACCAGAGGGGAATGACGGTAGCAGAAAACGAGGCAGCAATTAATACATACATCCATATCTCCAATTTTAGTGTTGACTGGATCCAAGTACTTGAGACATTTCACCACCTCCAGAACATATCCAGCAAGGAGGATCTGCCTGTTTTCCGGTAACAAGAAATACTCGTGTATATAATAAAACAAAGGAAATTGACTGCATAAAGTTTATGGACGAAATTACTGAACAAAAATAAATTAGCTCCGCCTTTATTCACCTTTGCTGTTAATGGATAACTGAATTATCGGATTATTTCATCGATAATATTGATATTTTATAATAATGACATTAATAATAATAATAATAATAATAATAATAATAATAATAATAATAATAATAATAATAAAAATAATAATAATAATAATAATAATTATGACTAGCAGATCTTGTGGACATATCACGTTTATTGAGAAAATCAACACTCGTATTAGCAAGAGCCTTTATATAATATAATCAAACAATGACAACGTGGATTTTTCAGTAGTATTATGAGAGACATATTATTTCGGATTGGACTATAAATAAAAAAAGTAAAGTAGACAAATATAGATAACGCCTTGAGATAGTATTTTTTATTACATTTTCACCCAAAACAAGGCACATTGCCACTTTGATGTAGGGGGCTACTATCAGGGGCAGAAACTGCTGGGTCACTATGTTGGGGTTTGGGCAGCAAAATGTCGGTTCACGTTACACGTGACCTTCTGAATGTCAGTAGAGTTAGGGAAGCAGGGACCTGGAATGGAATTCCATAGTCTAGCGGTTCTGGGGAAGAAGCTACTGGAGTAGAAAGATATTTTACATCTAGGGGTCTCTACTGTGTGGGGGTGGGATTTAGCTGCCTGTCGGGTTTGTCGAGGGTGTCTACGTCGTAGGGGCGCAAGTGTCTGCAGTTCGTCAGAGCATTCACCATTAAAATACTTGTAGAACAGGCAGAGGGATGCAACATTTCGTCGATGGGACAGAGGCTGAAGCTTAGATACCATTTCAGGGCATATCAGATTGGAGACTCTCTTTTGAACCTTGTCTAGGAGTAAGAGACTAGCAGCAGATGCACCAGCCCAAATGTGACAACAAGACTCCATACATGGGCGAATGGTGGCCTTATAGAGGTACATGATACTTCCAGGTGTCAGTAAGGGTCACTGGTCATTGCTATTGGTGGCAGAGAAGGTTTCTTGTAATTATTGAAGGAAACCAGCTGAGTCTTGGCTGCATTGAATGTGACCATCCATTCCACTACAGATTGGAGGTCATCCTCTAGTGTTTTTGCCATTTCTTTAGTTATGTGTTCATTTGTTTTCCTGTCATGCATGTTATAGGGCGTAGTGTCATCAGCATATATACCCATCTTAGAGGCAGTTTTGTCGGGGAGGTCATTAATAAATATAAGGAACAATAGAGGTCCAAGGATAGACCCCTGAGACGCTCCCGCATTTATATCACACTGTTTAGATGTACGACCCTCGAGTGCATCCTGTATTTTTCTCTTATCAAAGAAGGATTTAATTATGTTTAGTATTCTACCAGTATTACAAGAAATGAAACTAGAGGAAGGAGTCTCTTGTTCTAAAGATATTACTTTAATAAAAAAAAAATGCTTATAAATTAATTAATAATCATTATGCCACTATTTTTTTTAAATAATACGATAATTTGGGATGTTATGTGCTTTGGATTATGTTATTTTAAGCAGAAAAATATTCATCTCTGGCTTGTTTATACTTATTTGTGCTAATACATCTTTTTAACACGAGGAAGTGTCCAATTTATTTTTGTAAGAAGCACCTTGTATAATAATTGCAACTATAACAAAACTCATTAAAAATATATATATAGTTTAAACCTGTTATGTATTTATATTTGTTGCAATTTCTGAGTAAACGAGGTTGTACTATACTGATTAGTAAAAAAATACACATAGTAGAATATGTTAAGGAACTATTTAGTCTAAATGAGAACCAAACACAATAGTCGTATATTTTCCTTGTAATCAGTGTTTCCTTTTAATTCTAGGAGATTAAACTACAATGAGATAAAAACCTGTTTAAATATGTAAAAACACAAAACTTTTCCAAGTAAGTAAGAAAATAAATGACTTAGTTGTTTTAGTCACAGTTACTCATAGTTATGTGCTGTATTCTACATAAGCGAGGAGGATTCATGTTGATGGAAAGATCAAAAACATAAAGGACTAGCCAAACCTCCGCTTTATGAGTGTAAAGAGGACTGTGGGCATATGGAGGAGTTTTGCCACAAAAATTTCAGTAAACACCAATGATCGCCGTCAAGGAGAAATCAATGATTAGCAACTGTTATAATAAAACAAATCAACCAGCAATGGCTATCGAAAGAAATGAAGAGTAATGGAAATCTCGAGAGACCCCAGAGAATCCACAAGTTGGTCTCAGAAAGAAATATTTGATGATGGTCTGTGTGATTACATCTAGTAGGTAACAACTACTACTTCTACTACTACTACTGCTACTACTACTACTGCTACTACTGCTACTACTACTACTTATATATATCTATAAAAGTGAACGTGTCTGTCTGTCTGTCTGTCTGTGTACATTTCCCTACGCAATAACTCTGTCAATGTTTAGTCTATAGACTCGAAATTTGAAATACCAGGTACTGAGATTTGGGAAAATCGATGTGACGGGTGTAAGCCAGAAATTTAGCTGTTAAAAGGTCAAATGTCAAAGATTTGACCTTTAAGAACTCTACCAAACTCCTCCGACAATTTTGGGTCTAGACACTTGAAATTTTAGATATAGGTTTCTTGAACCTGGATCTAATTTAATAAAGTGATTTGAGCCCGAAACTATAAATTTTAAGGGGTCATAATAGGGGTCAAATTAAAAAAAAAAAAATTACTCTTTTTTTTTTTTTTTTTTTGCTCAGCATACACCTCCAAACACCCGGGCAACGCCGGGCTGAAATGCTAGAAATAATAATAATATTAATAATAATAATTATAATAATAATAATAATAATAATAATAATAATAATAATAATAATAATAATAATAATAATAATAATAATAACTACCGGGATGAGTGGAAATTCCGCAGCGGTCTCAGTTATGTGTAATATATTGATGTTAGCATTCTGTACATGTTCAGCGTAAATGGAGACGTTCTTATACCATTGTAGGTGTTTTGTAAAAACTGCAGAAGTATTTATCTAAGCTAGCCGGTCGTAAAGTACGCTTTAATATGATATTTTACTTCTTGCAGAGTTCACATATATTAATAAGAAGTTGATGCTCTATATAATATTTTTATGGCAGAAATTTCCCTCTGGACCAATTTACCGTAGGTTGGCAGTAATAGATGCCGCACACAAATTTATTTTGTCTAAATTATTACTCACCATCTTATGAAACGTTTGCATCCGGTTACATACACATTAAGTCGTAATATAAAAAATGCTAGATTCCACCCCACGAACACCGCCATCCAAATCGCAACATTATAAGAGATAAGAGGTCCTACATTTCTCTCTATATATTAAGTCCTACCACTGCTACAGGTTGTCACTGGATACGATTCTGCCTTCTTTCTACTACAGTACGATTACACCTTTCGTAACTGCAAGATTACATATATAGATATAACACATTCTATCAGATTCTTGCATCAACATTATTAATTTCTCTCCGAGAATGTTGCGGCTTTTACGATGAGCTTAACTAAACATTACGATATTACATAATGAAACGAATTCCTACATTAACGAACACCTCTAAAATTTTACAAGCATTGCGCTGGCGTCAACAGTAGACAATCACGTTCAAACGATCAATATTTACCGGGTATTAATCATTCAGAAACAGACATTTACATATCGCTTACCTCATATTACGTTATATACATTACCAGGTAAATAAAAAAAAACACTTGCATAATTATGGTTGGATTTCCCTACATCGATTATCTACATTTTCGCTATACACAGGAACGCTAAAAAACAAAAAACTAAAAATTATTAACCACTCATAAAGAGACAGTTTACTACCAAGCTCCTTATGTCATGGAACTCACGGGCGCAAGTACAAAAATTCATATGCACACAGTGTTCTCTGTATACGCTTGTAAATATTAACAAACAATTAAAATTGTATTGTTTACACAAAAGAAACGAAATAGGTGAAACCATTAAACTGTCGAATTAAAAATCACGGCTTTAAAATTCTTAGAAAATTCCCATTTAATATCAGACTAGCATGGTCAAATGGCCGCTAAAAAATTGTCCGCGTCCATAAAACTTTAAAATCGAATCGAAAATTCGATAATTAAATAAAACGATATTTATTTTTATTATGAGAATTTGCTAAGTTTTTGAAGCCAGATGGTTGTGAGTCGTCACGAAGTAACGATTACCAAACGATTAAAAATGTTTTGTTTACAAACAATAAACGAAATAGATGAAACCTTTGAACTGTCGAATAAAATGTCACGGGTTTCAAATTCTTAGTAAATTCTTAGTTAATTTCAAGTTTTAAAGTTTTGGGAGGTTTTCCTTCATTTGCCGTTCGGGCCAAGATCACGTAATTCTTGTGTCTTCCTTATTTGTTGTGTTATGTGACGCAATAGGGTCATGTTATTTATTTCTTACATTTTTAGTGAATTTTATCAATATAGGCATACAGAAATAAACGAATTAAACATTTCCTTTCGTCCACCTCCACATTTTTCGTTACAATGACAACTTTCACGAGTTTACGACTAATTTGATTACGAAAATTCCATTCAAATTTTGCGCAGTCAGCTGCTTCTACAGATATAAACACATGATTTCTGCACTATCATCTAATGCCCGCCAGATTTTAACTCGCGCGCAGGATACAAAATACAATTCCCCCCTATTACCACTGTCACCAGCTATATAACTATATAAATTGCAAGTGCGTATGCTGCCCTACGATTTTCATGGTTAAATGTGAGGGGTTTACTACTCCAACTAAAAAGGGGTGCTCTGCTCAGATATACGTTCTTTAATTGAGGATGGCTCGAGTGTCTATTTCAACGGGGAGTTTTGTGGTGTCTATTCCGAGGGTCGTTCTTAACTTGGGGAACTTCTATCAACCTAAACGGTTCATATGAAGTGCAAATTCCTAAATAAAAAAAACCGTTTATACTTTCTATTTTTATTGTAATGGACCATTTTTTTTATTTTATTATTGAATACGGATTTCCTTATTGGTTTTATTCAGATTCAAACATACTTGCAGGTTACCTACTACCCAGATTACTTTTTTTCGATGAAAGAAGGGTTCCATCGGCCAACATGTGTAAATTGGTCTTTCTTGTATATTATAGTTTCGATTTGAGAGGAACATATATATATATATATATATATATATATATATATATATATATATATATGTGAAATAAAATGGAGGTGGAAGGACCTGGATACTCACATTTGGGAATGACCTTCTCGTCAATGCATCGTTGTAAGAAAGAACTCCTGTTTGTGTTGGAGTGAGCTGCGATCAGTGTGTTAGTATATTTACGCAGCTTTCTTTTGTAAAGTTGTCCTTCCATTCCGACAGTATGATTGTTGAGCTGGATTAAATCCGACGATATGAAATAAAATGGAGGTGGAAGGACCTGGATACTCACATTTGGGAATGACCTTCTCGTCAATGCATCGTTGTAAGAAAGAACTCCTGTTTGTGTTGGAGTGAGCTGCGATCAGTGTGTTAGTATATTTACGCAGCTTTCTTTTGTAAAGTTGTCCTTCCATTCCGACAGTATGATTGTTGAGCTGGATTAAATCCGACGATATGAAATAAAATGGAGGTGGAAGGACCTGGATACTCACATTTGGGAAGGTCATTCCCAAATGTGAGTATCCAGGTCCTTCCACCTCCATTTTATTTCATATCGTCGGATTTAATCCAGCTCAACAATCATACTGTCGGAATGGAAGGACAACTTTACAAAAGAAAGCTGCGTAAATATACTAACACACTGATCGCAGCTCACTCCAACACAAACAGGAGTTCTTTCTTACAACGATGCATTGACGAGAAGGTCATTCCCAAATGTGAGTATCCAGGTCCTTCCACCTCCATTTTATTTCATATCGTCGGATTTAATCCAGCTCAACAATCATACTGTCGGAATGGAAGGACAACTTTACAAAAAAAAGCTGCGTAAATATACTAACACACTGATCGCAGCTCACTCCAACACAAACAGGAGTTCTTTCTTACAACGATGCATTGACGAGAAGGTCATTCCCAAATGTGAGTATCCAGGTCCTTCCACCTCCATTTTATTTCATATCGTCGGATTTAATCCAGCTCAACAATCATACTGTCGGAATGGAAGGACAACTTTACAAAAAAAAGCTGCGTAAATATACTAACACACTGATCGCAGCTCACTCCAACACAAACAGGAGTTCTTTCTTACAACGATGCATTGACGAGAAGGTCATTCCCAAATGTGAGTATCCAGGTCCTTCCACCTCCATTTTATTTCATATCGTCGGATTTAATCCAGCTCAACAATCATACTGTCGGAATGGAAGGACAACTTTACAAAAGAAAGCTGCGTAAATATACTAACACACTGATCGCAGCTCACTCCAACACAAACAGGAGTTCTTTCTTACAACGATGCATTGACGAGAAGGTCATTCCCAAATGTGAGTATCCAGGTCCTTCCACCTCCATTTTATTTCATATCGTCGGATTTAATCCAGCTCAACAATCATACTGTCGGAATGGAAGGACAACTTTACAAAAGAAAGCTGCGTAAATATACTAACACACTGATCGCAGCTCACTCCAACACAAACAGGAGTTCTTTCTTACAACGATGCATTGACGAGAAGGTCATTCCCAAATGTGAGTATCCAGGTCCTTCCACCTCCATTTTATTTCATATCGTCGGATTTAATCCAGCTCAACAATCATACTGTCGGAATGGAAGGACAACTTTACAAAAGAAAGCTGCGTAAATATACTAACACACTGATCGCAGCTCACTCCAACACAAACAGGAGTTCTTTCTTACAACGATGCATTGACGAGAAGGTCATTCCCAAATGTGAGTATCCAGGTCCTTCCACCTCCATTTTATTTCATATCGTCGGATTTAATCCAGCTCAACAATCATACTGTCGGAATGGAAGGACAACTTTACAAAAAAAAGCTGCGTAAATATACTAACACACTGATCGCAGCTCACTCCAACACAAACAGGAGTTCTTTCTTACAACGATGCATTGACGAGAAGGTCATTCCCAAATGTGAGTATCCAGGTCCTTCCACCTCCATTTTATTTCATATCGTCGGATTTAATCCAGCTCAACAATCATACTGTCGGAATGGAAGGACAACTTTACAAAAGAAAGCTGCGTAAATATACTAACACACTGATCGCAGCTCACTCCAACACAAACAGGAGTTCTTTCTTACAACGATGCATTGACGAGAAGGTCATTCCCAAATGTGAGTATCCAGGTCCTTCCACCTCCATTTTATTTCATATCGTCGGATTTAATCCAGCTCAACAATCATACTGTCGGAATGGAAGGACAACTTTACAAAAGAAAGCTGCGTAAATATACTAACACACTGATCGCAGCTCACTCCAACACAAACAGGAGTTCTTTCTTACAACGATGCATTGACGAGAAGGTCATTCCCAAATGTGAGTATCCAGGTCCTTCCACCTCCATTTTATTTCATATCGTCGGATTTAATCCAGCTCAACAATCATACTGTCGGAATGGAAGGACAACTTTACAAAAGAAAGCTGCGTAAATATACTAACACACTGATCGCAGCTCACTCCAACACAAACAGGAGTTCTTTCTTACAACGATGCATTGACGAGAAGGTCATTCCCAAATGTGAGTATCCAGGTCCTTCCACCTCCATTTTATTTCATATCGTCGGATTTAATCCAGCTCAACAATCATACTGTCGGAATGGAAGGACAACTTTACAAAAGAAAGCTGCGTAAATATACTAACACACTGATCGCAGCTCACTCCAACACAAACAGGAGTTCTTTCTTACAACGATGCATTGACGAGAAGGTCATTCCCAAATGTGAGTATCCAGGTCCTTCCACCTCCATTTTATTTCATATCGTCGGATTTAATCCAGCTCAACAATCATATATATATGTATATATATATATGTATATATATATATATAAATGCTAGCAAAAGTACCCGTCATTGACTAGTTTCAAAAACAGCCTACAGAAAATGGACTCTGATTTATGAAAGTATAATAGGTTATGAAAAAGAAGGGTTGTAAAGAGGTAGCTTCGCATCTGGGGGACTCAAAACCAAAGAAATATATGATGAAAGTAAAAATAAAATAGATAACCCCCATAATTTATTATACCATACCTGTTCACACTGACACACTTATCACAATATTCTGTTGATCTATATTTAAAAAAAAAACTTGTTAAACTTTCTGACATATTTCCATTCTATGGAGGCCATGTGTGAACGAACACCCCACAATTCTATTATACCATATTCGTCCAAACTGAAACATAATTATCAAAGTATACTTACTCAGATAGATATGAAAAGTCTTTATTAAAATATGTGCCTATTTTCATTCTATGGAGGCCAGGCGCGAACGTAGACCCCACAATTTTATTATACCATCCCTGTTTAAGTAAAAACATACTTATCAAATTATTCTCAGGATAAATAATTTTTTTATCAAAAACACTTGTAAACGTTTTTTTTAATTTTGTTTGTTTATGTTATTTCCATACTTTGAGGACCAGGCGCGAATGCAGACCACACAATTTTAATGAACCACCGTTCTGCCAGATCAAACATGCCCATTCCTGTGTCTCGATGCATTCATTATCATTATATATATATATATATATATATATATATATATATATATATATATATATATATATATATGTAATAAGGTTGTTTTTTAAATAGTCAACCATATAGGACCATATTCGTTACCAGGCACACACACAGTTAGCATTCAGCTTGATATATATATATATATATATATATATATATATATATATATATATATATATATATATATATATATATAATGAGTTCCTTCATCTGTAATCGAAACCGAAACAAAAACTGCTGACGTGTTTTTGATATTTCTTCTTTTATAAAAAATAAATTACTTGGATGCCATCATATATAATCGAAACCGAAATGAAACCTTGTGGTAAGTACTTGGTAAAAAGAGTTATTACAAGAAATAGAAGTACATAACAATTAATCCACTCGGATATACGCGTGACACAGAAAATAAACAAAGAAAAACACACACAAACGCTATCGTAATAATATATAAGGTATTTTGGTAAACTTATTTATAAAAAACGAATGATTGAGCGCCATCAGCTTTAATCAAAACCGAGACAAAGTCTTATGAAGAAAACTTAATAACAACTTGTCTTACAAGAAATGGAGGTTCATAATAATTAATAACTCGGATATAAGCATAAGACGGAAAACATAACACGATATCTTATTAGTGTATATATATATATATATATATATATATATATATATATATATATATATATATATATATATTCTTTACAAACGTTAAAAATGACTTGAATGCCATAAGATATAAGCAAAACCGAAACCAAAACTGATGCAGAATTCTTGGTACAATTTTTATTAAAAAAAAAAATTCACGTTCATCACAATTAAACGATTCGTAGTAAGCGTGATAAAGAAAATAAATAAATAACACGCACGTATCGTATTAAGATATAGATTCTTGATATTTTTTTATAAAGTAAATAAATGACTTAAGTGGTATTAGCTACAATCGAAACCGAAACAAAAACTTATGAAGAATTCTTGGTAAAATTATTTATTACAAGAAATATATGCCGATTGCAATTTAACGACTCAGGTGTTAGTGTGGCACATAATATAAATAAATAACACACACTGTCGTATTAATATAGAAATAACCTCATAATTGTATAGAACAAACTGTACCCATAGGTTTATAACATATAAAGTGACGGGTAAAGTCGGATGGATGTATCACGAGAAGATTGCAGGAATGGAACATTCACCGGAGGTAATTAGTTATCTCCAACTGCCTGAAATCTAACATCAAGATCGGACAGTTGGATATAAAGTCACGATCTCAAGGAACGGAACACTGGCGTTTAAAAAGTTTCCGGGACATCCTCTTGATGTTCCCAGTAATCGCCCCAAGCAGTTAACAAGACACCCCCTTCCTTAAGGAGAGAATGAAAAGCTTGAAGAGTTGGCCTCCTAGAACTGCACAGGAACATCATTACACCACAATTTTCAGAGACCAGATCATTAGGCATGGTATAATTTATGTTAATTTTTTGCGGCTAATTGTAATAATTATGGAGCAAATATCCACCGGAAAAGTAGGGAGAAAACTCTGACCTTGATGGTCTCCTCGCGATTCAATTTCCTTTACATTCTAATTTATTAAACCAGCTCTGAATTAATTGTAAACGCAAAGGTTTTTGTAAATGTCATCGAAAATAGGTCGAAGGCAATAAGAATATGTAAAGATTTGTTCCCATCAACATTCCAGAAAAAAAAAAAAAACACCTCTGATTCTTCAAATGGGCTATATCAAATCATAACATGTGTAATAATTTCTGGTAATACATTTTATAATAAATTTGTAATTAAATTGAGGAAATTTACGTCTATATGCTAAATAAGAAAAAATGCTGTAATTAAATTGGCGTTAGAACGACTATAATTGTTTTTAAATATAAAAGTATAATATCTGGAGCGAAAACCTAATATTATGCGATATATTTCATAAAATGATTAGTAATTTTGATACAAAGTTTTCATAATTATACTGAATAATTATAATAAATATTTTCATGTAATAATTGTGTATTTAAATTATGATGCGTTCAATTATTACAATACGTACTAACCTAAATATTATCAAAAAATGGTAAAGTCCGAACACTTTGAAGCATGGCTGGTTTTGTTCATGGCAAATATTAAAGACGAGATGGTTGAAATTGATTAAAATTATAAATGGTATTTAGAAACAAAGTATATATTATATAACAACAGAACGTTCTGATTATCATGCCGGAAACGCTATGATCCCATGCACTAATGATATGAAGTCATACTCGGATGTTGTACGGGTTAAAACCATAATGATTAGCAATAGAATAAGCAATAATATTATTATATATCAGATTACTATTCAAATGAAATACTCTTTGTTGGATGCAAAGTGGTTAAGTGTGATACATATTGACAAATTCTACAAATATGGGAAAAGTCAGAATGAAGGCAATATATAAAGGAAAAAATGTGGAAACAAATGACGAATTTAATAATATATAATAATTTATGCCAATTTTATTCTGCTGTTTATTCGTGTATCATGAATAAATATGACAAAGACAAATTGAAATGATCTATAGGAACGTAGTTTATGTATATATAAATATATAAAATCATCAATAGTCCCTATAGTGCAATGCAAATTACAATATATTGTAAACATAGAAACTGGGGGAGAAATAAAGAAGTTGTTCAAACTAAAACCAACTAATCAGTTTGATACACAAATGAGCAATTTTATAATAAGATAAGGAAGTGTGCGCCATTTGTTGATCATCATTAAATCCCGATCAAAACACTGCACATACAGTATATATAAATATATATATATATATATATATATATGTATATATATATATATATATTTAAAGAGAGAGAGAGAGAGAGAGAGAGAGAAAAGAGAGAAATGTACAGGAACATACCGAGGTTGGTGTTCATCAAAGTTACGTCCTTATTTCGAAACCTCATCTTTCAAAATAAAGGAAAAACATTGATGAACACATACCTATGTGGTTTTCTTTTTTATTTCTCTTTTTCGTCAAAATACTATTTCCAATGTTCATATATATATATATATATATATATATATATATATATATATATATATATGTATATATATTTGGGACAATAACGTCATACGAATGTTGAGGAATAGGAACTCGAACCCACAGTTCAATATAAAATAACTGCATACAATAAGCTGGCTTTACTATAGAAAAAAATATAATACGACATCAAAAATACCACTTTAAACGAAGGATTATAAAATAGAAATAGTCTGTTTTCTATACAATTCTCATGTACTGTAATAAAGAATATATCTTGATGTGAGGCTTGCTGATTTTTATGATATGGGAATGGGGTCTATAATAGATACTTTTTTTTTAATACAAAAAATTATTTCGCCTTTCCTCGACAAAATCTTCTATAACAGTGAGCAACAGTACAATATTGATTTTATTTCGGTTTATGTATTTGTTTTCTGAATATAATCAACATTAAAATAAAAACGCCGGTATGATGTCGTACTAAACATGGCAATATTTTCATTTGGTCTCAACCCTAAGTAGTATTGTTTTTGAGGAATGTGGTTAATTATTCCAACATTACAAACTAGGTGTTGGAATTATATATGTTGTTTTTTAGACGCAATATAAATCCAGTCCGTTGAGGAAATATTGTTTAGCGAACCTCTTCTACAGTTCATAAATAATAACATAGGTATTAGACAAACTGAATAACCTAGTATTTTCATGCAACCGCCCATATCGATATCCAATGGAATGAGACCATATATGCTATAATGATATATTCAACAAATGTATATATGTTGTCTATGTTTACACAACCTCATATATATCTATATATATATATATATATATATAGAGATATATATACACACACAAGTGTGTTATCCTTTCGGGAATCATCTATACCGAGTGGCACGATTACTGTTGGTCGGGATATTTGCACCCAGCAACGAAGCCATACCTGGCTCCATTAGCAATGACCAAATCCACTCGGCTATCGTCCGAGAAATATCTTAGAAATGTAAATATTTATATTTAATTGCATTTAACGTCTGTAAAGGGTATCTAATTGTTATAAAATAATAATCTCCGCATGCGATCTAAAGTTACTGACTTTATTTAAAGTGTAAAATATAACACCATAATTAATAAGAACTCTGCATTAATCCAAATAGCATAGTTAAACGTATTTTACGCTTCAATCAATATGACTAGTATATGCAAATACGCTTAAATATGATATTTTGATTAACACGGTTTTCGTATTTATTATTCAGGTATATAAGGCCCAGCATATATTCATGATTTTAAAAAAAACAACAAAAATAGCACTTGCCCTACCACCGAGAATCGACACCAAAACGTTTAATTTAGAATTTAATTTTTCCTCTGACGTTAATGCTTCAGCTATTAAGACATGTTTCTGCAAGGCTAAAAATTAAACTATGAAACAATAGCTGATACAGTACGCATGTATATTCGTAATGCCGTCGTTCGACTGTCACGTGGCAAATTCAATTTTTCTTTAATTCTTATACCTTTGCGCCGCTTTTCACCGAGAAAAAACCGTAATATAAAGTTTGACATCGGTTCGATTATTCTATATATATTAATTTTCATGTCTGTAGACAATAAAACTGACAGAACTGTTTGGTAGGCAAAATTTATTAAACAAACATATATATATATATATATATATATATATATATATATATATATATATATATATACATTTATGTAGAAAGATGTTTGTGTTTTTATGAGTATCTTACGTAATTATTACGCAAATATAAGCATATAGAATATCCGAGTGAATATAATTCAACTTCATAGTTTACTAAGGATAATCATCCCATAGTTAACCCGAAAAACTAGTAGGGAATTAATCAAAAATTAATGTTTTACAAATGTTCACATAAGCTGTATTTTGGGAGAATTCACGACTCATATATAATGAATTTGTATTTTCTTTTTAAATAAATATAGCCAAGTTTTTATGAGTATCAATACACAAAAAAAATCACAAAGTTAAAGGAGAATATACATATATATATATATATATATATATATATATATATATATATAGAGAGAGAGAGAGAGAGAGAAAGAGAGAGAAAGAGAGAGAGAGCAAAGAGACAGAGCGAAGAGAGAGAGGCAGACGCACATATAATATAGCCACATATAAAGTGAGATACATGAGCGCGAGTGTACATAAATGTAAATTAACGTGTGTGTGCATAATTATTCTTATAATGTATTCTAGAATACGAAGTGAATTGCTATCATGTTACTATTACCAATTCATTATACATACGAGAAATACGTTCATCTCACTCAAAACATTTTACGATGTGCTGCTGATGTCTTTAATGAACAATAACTAACATTACACTTATTATCAATTTCATAGATACTAATGATAAAACACATTTATTGAGTTCCCCTAAGTATGGAAACGCCCATAGTGTTTACTGTTGGGAAAACATACAGTTTCGCAAAAATATAATATAGGAATAAACTATATTCTTTCTTGATTAAAGTAAATGATAATATAGTAAACACATGCCCAGGAAAATACATTGAATTTTTTGGAGTTATAATTCCGTCCATGTCTGATAACAAATATGTTTTTTTTTGCATAGCATATGAGACATTTCTTTGGAAAAAATGCGGCATTAGAAAATAGCTTTTTGAAGTCATGTGCTAAATGTTGATGCTATTGCCTTCATTTATAGCACTGCAAGAAAATTGATTTTAAAAGATCATTTTTGAGATTCGATACTCTGGCGTTCAGTTTTGTTGTATGCTGTGCACTAGCATACCACAGACGTTCGGAGCAATATGTTATAACAGTTATCGTTTATATGTGTAGGCACAATATAATCGTTCTTTATTTTAATGTATTTCTTTGCCAGGTTTCTTCCTTTGACATAATTTACTAAATCCCTATGACTGTGTATTCAGAGCTATTGTTTAATTATTTTCTTCTTAAATTCATGTTGGCCGATGATGTATTTTGTTGAGATTGCTCCACATGCTATACAATCTTATGCATGTTTTAACTATGAAGCACATTTCAGCTGCGTATGTATTAAACATGTCATTTTTGTTAATTGTGACATGTGCAACATATATCATATTAATGTATTTTTCAAGTGGGTTAGCGCCTTACCTCCTTTTTCCTTGACATTTTTACAAGAAAATGATCTTAACGTAATGAATTTTCTTCGATAAAGTCAAAAGGTTATTAAGACTTGCTCATATTTTCCGGTGCTAAACGTCGTGGAGGTGTTTCTTGAATCCTTTCAACTTAGTTGCGTACAGTATAAATATGATAGTTTATACTAATTACCCTTCGACGATTGGAATAGCTATGACCTGATATATTTGGAAATAATGGCCTTACTTATTCTGAATTTTAACACCATAAAAATGGTATTATTATAAATGAGAAAAACGTGAACATTATCGTCGGTAGTAAAACTACGTAATCGTGCATATGTATTTTTTCTTTGAAGACAAAATTGTTTTTATTTAATGAAACAAATATTCCGATTGACTTTTGTACTAATGCACACTGTACTTGGACGGATACCAAAAAATAAAGGCTAAGTTAAATTATGATTAACAGTTTTAACCAAATAAATTCCTCTCTCACTCTTTCTTTATCTCTGTAAATATAAATACACACACACATATATAGATATATATACATATATATATATTTATATATATATATATATATATATATATTTATATACAGTGTACCGCAAAAGTTTACAATACATTTTAAAACTGTCAGTTTTTGTATTTCTACCTTCCACATGGTAAGACACATTTTTATAAACATAGAAAATGTATTGAAACTAAGAGAGGAACAATGGGAACAAAAAAATAACAATTTAACACAACGCGAAGAGAAGACTAAATAATTAGCAATGGAAACTTTTCCAACACATATCAAATTCATTAGATTTCTCAATAATTGTATGGCGGTAATAAATAACTTCATGGTAAAATGCTTAGAAACTTCTAGAATAATTAGGAATATGCAATAGTGTTGAGACTGGACCCCACTCCATAATGGACTCCTCCAGATTCTATATAATCAGCTGCTAAGGCTAGTAGGTTAGAGAGAAATCTCAACGGATATTGTACCTAAGGGAACGGGATCTTACTGACACCTGCAACTACTCTTATTCTCTGTATTTTTTCTATAGCCTTGTAGTTTTCCCTAATGCACGTGTAAACCAGCTACTACGTGGTTTCCCGTGTCATGCCTGTGAAACCACCTGAGTCCCATTACATATAGACATCGATATATGCGATTAGTAAAAGGATTGTGTCCTTATTTATCTAATAATCGTATTGTAAGCAAACGCATAATGGGAAAAATAAACAGATTGTTCAATAGCTCAGAAAGTGAATTGTAAGTCTTCATCAAAGTGGATTGGGATATAAAACAATACCAAAACAGTTTATGTCTTCATTGAATTCTGCTAGAACAATAACTGGAACTCTCACAAATCTACCCTTCCTTTGACCAGATAATATCGTCCTCGAAAAATAACCAAATGTGCTGAAAGGTTATTAAAAAGGAAATATTATGAATTCGCAAAAAAATACTCTTGGGGAGCTGCAGAAGACTTCAAAAACAACAAAATGAAAGTTAGCAAGGACACAATCAGTAGAACCCTTCATCTTAATGACATCTTCCCTATATCAACAAGGAACATTTCCTTCTCAAGTCAGAACATGTTTATGCTAGGCTTAGACCGAAATTAACTTTTTTAGCACTCCCAAAACACCGAACGTTTGGAGAAAAATAGGTACTGAATACCAGTCAAAAAACACAATCGGAGTTATGTTTGGAGGAGGATCCTTATGGTCTGCTGTGGTTTTAGTGCAGGCTGTGTAGGAAAAGTGGATACAATAAAAGGGAAAATGTAGGGGGCACTTTATAGGACTATCCGTGAGAAAATACCTGAAAGAAAGTGTGAAAATGCTACAATAGAAATAGTAGTTTTGATCTTTCAACATGATAACGACCCAAAAGACACTACGAAACTCACACAAAATAGGTTTAATTCAAACTACATGAATGGTTTAAAGTGGACTAGTCAATCTCTCGATTTCAACCCTATAGAGACTTTATTGGGAGGATTGAAATTATGTGTCGATATAAGTGAACCTTCAACTCCGCGAGAATGTGAGAGAATTTTTGTGGAAAATGGAATAAAATAATATCAGACACATGTAAGAAGTTTGAAGGAGATTACTTAGAACGTCTGCATGCTGTAATCAACAATAATGGTCATGCTGCAGAATACTAGATATTATATTGTAAATATGTTGTAAGCGTTTGCGTTGCTAATTATTTAGTTTTCTTTTCGCGTTGTGTTAAATTATTATTCAAAATATTTTTCCATAATCCTATTTTAGTTTCAATACATGGTCCACGTTTATAAAAAGTTTCATTACATTTTGAACGCTAGAAAAACAAACAAAAAAAAACTGACAGTTTAAAATGTGTATTGTACACTTTTGCATGGCAATGTATGTATATATATATATATATATATATATATATATATATATATATATATATATATATATATATATATATATATATATATATCATTTTATTAAGCGTGGAATAAATCTTATTTATTTTAAAACTCAGATGAATTAAAAATATGATATTATATTTTTAAATTATAAATTCCAGGTCTCTTATGAATTATGATACATTAATAGTTTAGTTTATTTAAAATGATTCTTTGTTTGTTTTATCAGAAATGTTTAACATACTGATCATAGTTTAAACATCGCTTTTTTAAAATAAAATCAACTAAATATTTTTAAATATTCAGAACAATAGCAATTAGTAGAATTTTAGCAACGTCACATTTTAAATCTTTTATCATACATTCAACGCATTATGTTGATTATATAGCAAGCTTGTAATAGTTGTAAAGTGTTATGATTTAATGACTCACAAATTATGATCGTAAGTATACATGTTTTAATAGGAACTATCAGGGAAAACCGCCGTTGTCTGGGATTGAATGACGACTTACGAATGTTTCACCCTTCAATTCTTTATTAGCAATTAAAGTCGTTTATATCACTTATTTTGCAATCAAATCTACGAATTGCCTGCTTCAAATACGAATTCATTGCGGTGAATTTTTATAAGCTTAACATTATTTATACAGTTACTGCTCCGTAATACATATGAGTTTACATTGACATGTACAAAACATATTTTTGGTTTTATAAAATTATTTTTATATAATGGCGTCAATGCATGTAATTAATGCAAACGTTATGTATCATTATTTATCTATACTCTAAACAGACACATTCATTTCGAATGCCTCCTACCATGAAAACATCCTGGTAATTTTATATGTTGAGGTATTCCTCTTATGATGTAATAAACGTTCTCAAATGACCTTCATAGCCAGACTGTATAATGTGTTATCTTTTTTTCAGAATTGCCTGTTTCCCGTTTATAATACTGTTTTGATTATCGATTATCGATATTATGGTTGATATTCCGATAAAAAATCATCTAAAAACGCTGTCAAGCAGATAAAATACATTTTTCATAAATATTACAAACGTAGACCCAGCCATTCTTAGGCATTTATAGGGAGCAACATCGCAGACACGGACAGAAATTTCCTTTGATATAATAGTAGAGATAGAGATACTATTTTATATGCATCTATACTGATGCCCCCTTACACAAACAACGTAGTATTAATACTCTGATAGTGTTAAATACGTTGAAATGGTGATTAATATATTAAAAATACTAATTTTCATTTGTCCTGGAAATATTATAATGAAAACGGGACTACAACATTGTATGCTTTGAACAGATTATTAATTGTTAAGTTTTATTGCAAAATCAGTATAGACTTTGTATATCTTGAGCTGTATTCTCCGAACACTAATTAATAAAAAATATGGAATTAAGGTTCAGGAAAAAACAGTACAGCTCTGAGAAGTTGCTATTTAATTCTCAAGGAAAGGAGCTGATATCGAACGAAACTATGTAAACATCGTGTATTTAGGTTTATATTTACTATAATAATTAACATACTATAAATATGTAATAAAGATTAAGTGGCAAGTTATAAATTAAATATAACAAAAATACACGGTATTTCGTCTTGATTTGCAGTGTTTTACATCATCTTAATTTCACGCACAAATTACTATTATAAAACACGTTGTATTCTTTTTATTTAATAATCAACCTACTTAAAAGTGATTTTGTTATTTAATATATTGAACTACCTAAATTAAAAAACATTCTCTTACTAGACTATCCATATCTGCCTTGACACATGCAAATTTAAATTTAATATTTTTTTAAATGTTCATTATTTTTTTAAATTTCATTATTTTTATTTTAGAACAGTCTATAAAATCTAATTAACTTCCGTAATCGAACCTAACTGACACTCGCCTATATTGAAGAAGGTAATAATTCACGTATATATTCTCCTTTTTAAAATGCTGTTAAAGAGTACTTGTGCGCATAATGTAGAAATAAATAATGTAACTTTGGACGTTTTGTATTATTAGATGAAGACGTGAAAATATAATTTCTCCGAAGTAACAATTTTCCATTATGTTTCGTCATGGGAACGACTCCAATTTCCGTTGGCATTATTCGAATAAGAATAAAACATACTCCAGTTGTTTTTTTTCGTTGTTGTTTAAGAAACAGAAGGGAAGAGTGAACTTTCTTTACTTTTCCACTAGCTCCCTTCTGCAATTCTTTGGAAAATCAAATGGAGACGTACCACTTTTCTTGGGTGTTTCGCAAATTCTTCCGGGTTCCTTTTTTGCTGGCAAGGACGTGCTTCATGCTGAACAATGACATGCAACACAGTCATTTTAAAATAAAAAAAAAAAACTTAGCTATTTGTTATAGTGTCCAATGGTAATAAAAATGAAAGGAACGCAGGACTCTAAGAAACAAGTATGTATTCACATATCTTACTGGAAAGGCAAGTGGAGTAATACCATTCCTCAAATGTGTGGCGTGTTTGCACACGACCCGCTTAGCCGCGTACTAAAATGACCGGCGGCATCGGTACTCGTTACTGGAAATGACGTAACCAGACGAAGTGACGTCATTAGATAGCCCATTAATCCCAAGCAGGGGCCTTTCAATACGCCCAAGGTTTTTGTTCGTAAAAACAGTCAGTACCTCTTCCTTTTAAATTTTACCATCAACGGATCGGAAAACTTTCTCTTACAGAACGATCGCCGTAGTTCAGGTGTTGGTTGAGACGGTTTAAGATCCAAAGTTTTCGAAGACGGTGTCAATTGGCCCATCTTCCAATGGTGGACTGTCAATGGTTTCAACTGATCGACATCTTTTTAGTTGGTTCTGCTGATGTTTGTGGGTATATGTTGGTCCTTGACGATATACACCATGTCACCGACTCTCTTAGCAATTGTACCCCATCCCAGAATGATGTGTTGTTTTTATATGAAACGTTTAATGGGTACACAAGAGGTCTCTAGTGCCCTTGACTTTTTGGGTAAGTGCTTGTCAAAAATAAACATTGTTCTGCAGGTGAAACTGCTGTACCTATGTTCGGGTTAGATGTAATCCTATACACGTGCAGAAATTGTTAAAGTGCTTCATGTGTTGGGGTCCATTGTGCCTTCTTCAGTGCTTTTTTAAAATTACATTTTCACCCCAAACAATGAACATTAACACTTTGGTGTAGGGGGCTACTATAAGGGTCAGCAACTACTGGGGCACTATGTAGGGATTTGGGCAGCAAGATGTCGGTTCACGTTGCACTTGAACTTCTGCATGTCTATACAGTTAGGGAAGCAGGATCCTGGAATGGAATTCCAAAGTCTAGCGGTTCTGGGGAAGAAACTACTGGAGTAGAAAGATCTTTTACATCTAGGGATCTCTACTGTTTGGGTATGGGATTCAGCTGCCTGTCAGGTTTGTCGAGGGTGTCTGCGCCGTGGGGGCACAAGTGCCTGCAGTTCGTCAGGGCCTTCCCCATTAAAATACTTGTAGAACACACAGAGGCATGCAACGTTTCGTCGATGGAAAAGAGGCTGAAGCTTAGATGACAGTTCAGGGCCTATCAGATTGGCGATTCTTTTTTTAACCTTGTCTAGGAGCGAGAGACTAGTAGTAGACGCACCAGCCCAGATGTGACAACAATACTCCATACCTGGACAGATGGTGGCCTTATAGAGATACCGGATACTTTAAGGCGTCAGCAGTTTTCTAGCCCGGTAGAGAGAGCCTACCTTTTTTTGCAGCGGCCCTGGCAATGTTTTCAATATAATTGTTCCAAATCATGTTTCCTGTGAACGGTAGGCCTAGCAGTTTGAAATATGTACTCTCAGAAAGGGAGTCACTGGCCATTGCTATTGGTGGCAGAGAAGGTTTCCTGTAATTATTGAATTACACCAATTTAGTCTTGGGAGCATTGAATGTGACCATCCATTTATGTCCCCATTCCACTACAGATTGGAGGTCATCCTCTAGTCTCGTTGCCATTTCTTTAGATATGTGTTCATTTGTTTTCTTGTCATGCCTGTTATAGAGTGTAGTGTCATCTGCATATATACCAATCTCAGAGGCAGTTTTGTCGGGGAGGTCATAAATAAATATCAGGAACAATAGAGGCACTTCCCCATTTATATCAGACTGTTTAGATGTTCGACCGTCGAGGACAAACTGGATTTTTCTCTTATCTAAGAAGGATTTAATTATGTGTCAGTATTCTGCCAGTGATACAGTATGATTTAATTTTCCTGAGGAGGCCCTTGTACCATACCCTGTCAAAAGCCTTAGATATATCTAGAGCTACCGCTCTGCCCTCCCCCGCTTTGTCCAGTGAATGGTGTATACGTTCAGAGATTACAGATTGTGGAACGGGCTTGTGTAAATCCATATTTTTTGTCGGTCAGAAGTTTAGGATCTGTAAGGTGCCGGACTAGAGCATGGTTAATTATGGTCTCAAATATTTTGGCGAAAAGTAGGAGGAGGTTAATGGGGCGATAATTTGATGGGTCAGTTCTTTCGCCAGAATTCTTGAATATTGGTACCACAGAAGCAGTTTTCCGACAGCCCGGAAAGCATGATTAATTAAGGCATTTGTTTTAGAGTTTGGAGAGAACTGGAGCTACTTCGGCTGAGCACTTTTCTAATAGCACAGCTGGGATGAGATCAGGTCAACATGCTTTTGAAGTGTCAAAATTTTTTTATGATAGCATGTACCTGAGCAAGCGTGATTTTTAGATCGTCTAGCGTGGCGTCTGTCTGCAAAGGAAAGTCAGGCAGGGGTGGTGTGAAGGGTCCAGTGTGGAGTCCGAGGCAAACCGGCTGGCAATCATATTAGCTTTGTCGGTTGCTGAGCAAACAACCTCGTCATTGTTGGTTAGCGGGGGAATTGTTGATATCCCATTATTTACTACACTGTTGTAGATTTTCCAGAAGTCACGATTTCCTGATTTTTGTGCTTCGATGCGTTTTTTAGTGGTTTTAGTACATTCTCTCTTGGCTATCGCTATTTCTTTCTTAACGTTATTTCTAGGTTCTCTGTACTTTTGTGTGTTTGAACTGGACGTATGTCGGTTAAATCTGTGGTATGCATGCTCCCTTGGAGCAATGGCAGTTGCGTAAGTCGAAGTAAACCATTGGGGAGAGTGGGGCTTGATATAAAAGTTTAATAGTGTCCACAAAACGTTCAGCTCATTCGACCTCGGATGGTATTGGTTTTTTGTGATATGATTTATTTGGAGCTTAACACAAACACTTTAGAACTCAACAGGCGTAAACTGTGTTCCATTATCACTTACGATGCAGTCGACTTCCCCGAAACGTGCGAACAGTTTATTTAAGAAAGTTATAGCCGTTAAAGTTGTCGGTTTTCTGCACCTCAATACCTAAGTTCACTTGAGAAACTATCGACTACGAGTAAGTAATAATTGACCTCGAGCGGACCCGCAAAATCGATGTGCACCCTAGACCATGATTCTCGTGAACATTTCTCTCCCGTTAAAAATTGGCATATGGTCAGCAGCAAAAAGAAACGGGAAACAATTTCTCTTCATTTGAAAAATATCTGACTTTACATAAGAATGAACGGTAGACAAGTTAAGATAAACAACCAAATTTCTTTTTACGGCATTAACAAAAATCGTCTGTTACATTTCTTTTCAATTTATATATAGGGGCAAAAAGATTACTAACAATTGAGTCCAGAGCTTGACCTTTCCTTCTGTTTCTTTTTTTTTTGTTGTTTTTAGAATTTTTTTTCGAAAGTTATTGCCAGCCGAATATTAGCTTGTAAATCCGATGTTCTTTTGAAGTCAAATTATTTTTTCCTTTTTTGTGGAGTTAACCCGTGTGAAGGTCAAATCCGTTCCTCGTCAGTTTTTATGTTGTTAAGTGGTAATAAAAACGAAAGGAACACAGGATTCTTAGAAACGAACATGTATTCACATATATTACACGCAAGGCGGGTTGATCAATACAATTCCCCAACTGTTTTTGCAAACGACCTGCTACGCCGCGTACCAAAATAATTGGCCTAACCAGAGGAAGTGACGTCATGAGACACTATTCATTTTACAAAAAGTACAATGTGTTGCAAACGAAAAATACTTAATAACTATGAGAATTTTACCGGATTTAGGGAACTTTAAACTGCTGATTGTGCTGGGTAAGTGGCGTTGTCCATTTTTTTATGATAAAGAAAATATGGTGGTCAATAGAAAAAAAGATAGTGAGACAGAAAGCTGATGCATCACTACGCAGCAGCCCATTCACCACAGAAAAATAATTGCCGTAGCAGTAGTAATAGTTGCACACACTAACCGTTACTCAAGAAAATAAAAAAGGCCACGTTGGACGACCAGCCTGCCCGTAATATTGAATAAAATAATCATGTTGGATAAGATAGCATGCATTTAATTATAATATGTGTGATTGATTAGGTAAAAACGTGACAGCCTTTATATAATTTATCTTATCAGTAATAATAAGAGGGGCGTTCAAAGGCGTGCAAAAGCAGAAAACAGTGACCATAAACTATGCATCTGTATCAATGTAACAAACAATAGCACGATAATAAGTGTGCTATTAAAAAAGAGAGGGCCTATGCCGAACACTCATGATTTACGTGCACGATGCTATGATTAAAGATATACACTTGAGAGTAAGCACTTATTCATGATCTGTTAAGAATGATTATCTAAATATTAGATTGCAGACCCTTTTTTATTTATTAGTGCAATCAAAATACATTTATTTTCAGAAAGCTCGATTCAATAATTTTTCATTAGCCTTAAACGAAGCATATTTGTAAACGTTTATGAAAAAAGAAAACGCATAATTACATAATATTTCTCATAAGAGAAATGTGAATTTACTTATATTCAATACAGACGAGTGGCAAACGAAGACAGATATTCACAACTGCACACATATCACTAATCCGCTTGGATTAACATCAATAGTTAAATTTTCGAAACTTTTTACGAATCATAAAATTGGAGCGTTCTGAACTTATCATGGGGAATCAACTCCGGTGCCCGTTTGTCAGAGCGTAAGAACGATGAAAATGTTGATGAAGAAAATGGATGTTATCAAACAGTTTATTAGAGAAAGCTGCTTTAATTAAGTTTTTAAAAACACTGGAAGCTCGGTTCTTTTTTGGGAAGCTCAAATATATATCTTTATATCTCTTTCCTTCTCTCATCCATTCCCCCTGTCTTTAATTGTAAGTAATTTACACAATTATACTATATTATAACTGTATCTACCTTTTAAGTATACATTGTTACATATTGCCAAAAAATAGAAGATAAAACAAGTTGTTATTTTCAGAAGGAATTAACATTTATAAAAGTCCATTATTCTCGAGTAACTTGTTTCCACAAAGTATAAAGCCTGAATGCTATCATATGAAACGCATAATTATAGAAAACCTTTAGTCTAATTTTATTAGAATTTTAAATTTTGAATTTTCTAATAAATCACTGCCATTTTTATCTGGATGGATCACACATTTGAATATTGTTTTTTGAACGAACTCCTTTTTGTCTAAAAAAGATTTAGGATAATTTGCTATAAGTATCTGTAAAAATATTATAACATAAGTGGGTGAATCAATAATAATTTAATATGTTATCTTACTCTATTTATGTTGCGTGGAGAAATGATTAATAATTGTTTTGAATAAATAAAGGTTCCCTTAATAAAGTGAAATATACTTATTTAGCCATGTATATTTTCCTCTATTTAAAACGCTTATTTCGAAGATTAATGAGGAATCAATTTTATAAGAGTTGTACACTTTTTTCGAACGTTATATATATATATATATATATATATATATATATATATATATATATATATATATATATAATTATAACAGATCCCCCACCTATTTATCCCCACCACTTTTTAACTGTATGTTTCTTTGCCTAACTCTCTCCTCATTTCATTATTTAAAACCTAAATCCCAACCCTTATCACATCTTAACCCTCCTTCCCCCTCATAACACCACAAACGCACTGGCTTTAATTAACACACCGCATTTTACACCTAACTTCATTATAAATCGGCTTCCACTTTCTCTTCCCTACACCGTCTCCTTCTCCCACCAAAGTTTTGCTTTAAACCCCCCACAATAACTTCCAAACCCCTCCTAATTTTACCCATTAAGCCACATAAGTATCAGTCCCTTAACATTAATACTATACACTCATATATGACGCGGCAGCCCTATCTTCCGCACATTTACAACCCATAACTTTCAGTAATATATTTATCCTCTTAATCTGCCAATCAGTCAGAGTTCCCGCCTCATAGTTTCTTATTGGCTAATTTGGTTGCTAGGTTTTGATTTCTAATGTTTTAGTTACGTTTTATACACAATTGGTATATTCTGACTTGCTCTTCTGTATGTTATTTACTTGTTAAGAACTAATTTTCTACTTACCATCTACATTATTTAACTAACTATTTAATGTACCGTATACATATATTATATTTTTCTTTTATATTTATCTCTCACTCATTCTCCCTTTAATTATTATCTTTTAGATCCGAAGCTTACATATATATATATATATATATATATATATATATATATATATATATATATATGTGTGTGTGTGTGTGTGTGTGTATTTGTGTATGTATATGTACTTATATATGTGTTCTTCTCCCATTGATGTGTGTGCATATGTGTACATGTGTAGGTGTGTCTGTATTTGTGTGTGCGCTATTTACTCATCATAAACATTTCCTTAATAATGTTTATTAATTTATTATTTGATTAAGTTACTGACATTCTTACCTATTTTTATATTATCAAAATAAGCCTGTAACGTATAATTCCTTAATTTATCCTCCTATTTTCCCTTCTCTCTTTCTTTCTTTCAACCACATCGTCTTACAATTAAAAAAAATAATGAATAAAAAATTAAAAAAAACAAAAAAAAATATTCTCCGATTCCCCACGCCATCCACTCTCACTACAACTTTAAACCCCGTATGCAGCCTATTTTCCTCCTCACACCACACCACGCCGGCCAATACTGACTTTGTAACTAGTTTCCATGGTGATCTGTACAATTAACTGCTAACCACTACTTAAACTTAAGCCGTTATAAACTACAACAGCGTCTATAAACATAAACACATAATTAATATTTAATAATAACCCCCAACTCTTATTATAAACGCTCATACTACTTTAAATTCCAACGTTCTCTCCCTTCTACTCCCTCCTTCCGCTCACCCCTTATTGTCTAACTCCCCTTCATCTGTTACGATTTTTTCATTTTTATTTCGTATTAAAACTCAGTCCATCTATGAATTCTGACGAACCTGGTCGCATATTTCCTCATCTTTTGAGGATATCTTCCTAGCGGAGACAATATGTAAATTCATTCTCGACTCATAGCAATAGATTTCATATATATACACACACACACACACACACACACACACACATATATATATATATATATATATATATATATATATATATATATATATATATATATATATATATATGTTGTCTACATAACCCCAGGAGGAAAGCAATGATGACGCTGACCAATACAAGATAGATGACCATCTTGGGAATGCTAGGCGCTGTATCTAGTATCATGCTTTGTCGTCAAGACCTGTCTGTCCACAATGACCAAATATTTCTCTACGAGAGAGTTGGATAAATGAAAGTCCTCCAAACTTAAGAATAAAGCTACGACAAGCTACAGCAAAAAAGGAAATGGGGGGATAACAACTGTTTGTAAATACTCACACCTGTGTTTGAGCCTCATGTTCAACTATAGGTGAGGTAATATAACGCAATAACAAAAAAAAACGAGAAAAAATGATCGTAGTTGTTGCAATATGCGCAGTTATATACAAATATTTTCTTTTTTGGTATCGATTCATCAAAGCAGTTTCTATTTAGGCGCAGATTGCACTCAATAGATGGTAATAACAATTTATTTTTCAATGATTAAAGATAGATAATAAATGCATATATCTTTTTTGCTGATCTGAAAGACTATAATCATTATTAACAAACTCGGTGAATGTAACCCTTTATAAAAAAATATGAAGGATTAAACCCATTCAAAATTCGTATTTTCTAACTTAAAACTTATGCGTACGCATATTTTGTTTGTTTTATATACAGTCCTCCGCTACTAACAATGCAATCTATTTTGTTCAGTTTCGGCTGATTATTGTAAGCATATTTAAAAACCGCAATAAAGAAGAGGCCTTGTGAGCAAATGTATATCTATAAATATGCAATGTGAAAAGAAGTACCCTGTAATAAATTACATTCTTCAATTGATAATCGGTGAAACTTTCGTATTGATTGAGTAAGTTATTGCTTTTTGGAAGATTTCTAAAGGGAGACCTCGTCAAAACATTAGTACTCCCTGTCTCCGTTTCGGCGGTGCCTAAAATAGAGTAAAACATTTCTAATACTTTTTATAAGAAATGCTTTTATTAAATTTACTTTGTATTTGCGATTTCTCATAAAATCTTCAACTTAAATTTGTAACGCATTTAACAGTATTGTACAGCTTAATATTTTTTTGTTCATAGACAATATACTTTAAGTTTATTTTTCAAATAGGTATAATACTAGTTTTCAAGCATGCAGTATTATATTATTTCTGTAAGAACGTATGCTATGAGAGACAATACTTCTATATACTGATGGGTTAATCCTCAGGTGGAACGATTCGTACTATACAAATTTCGAATTACTGCGTTTGTGAATAAACAAAAAATATTCCATTTGGAATTTAAGCTACATTATATAAATCTCGGACGGTTTAAGTGAGGGAAACTTTTTGAAAATAAAACGAATTCAGAATATCTAAACATTACACATATATTTTTATAATCACTTCGCTGAATATATTGTGTAAGTAAAACTTATATTTACTTTCCAGGCTTATAATAAAAAAAACAACGAATTATTTATAAGATTACAGATATACACTTAGTATTCTTATTACATCCGAGAAATGTCAGTACAATCCTTATATTTACACTACTGCGTTTATTAGAATTTTCCGAATATTCACCCTTTTCATTAACGTTTAATCTAATATTTATCTCATCCTCATTCTCCAATCGTCGTCGTCACGTTATTCATATCAGTCTAAATATTTCTTTGTCATCTTTCTTTTGCTGTTTTATTAGCGTCTACGGTTATAAAAAACATACAAAGTTTAGTCGAAAATAAAAATAAGAATATCACCTTTTTTATTATTAAAATTATACAATATAAAACACATTAATATTCGAAAAGTATTTTTTCTTATAATTTCATACCACGAGGAATGCTAACTAATTGCTGTGTTGAAAAGTTAAATAATGCAAACATGTTTAAAATGCAGACAATTGGTATGTTATTGGTAATAAATCATTTTATAGCGATATTTATTTGTCTTTGAATATCCGACGATTCTGACAGAGAGAACAATGATTTTGCCGGAGGTTATAGAAGGTTAATAAGAGAACGTGATCGAGCGCAAATCTTGATTTGTTTGACATGTTTTGTCAACTCTCCTGCCTGAAAGGCGATAATCAACAATTATGAAGCTCGATTGCTTTGGGTTATGAATACTAATACACGCAGCGATAAAAATATATTCATATTTGTAATTGAATAGATTCTATTTGTGTATGCATGTTTGTCCGACGATTAAATTGAAAACTATACAAGATCAAACATAATTTTCTCA
Organism: Euprymna scolopes; assembly: GCF_053919585.1. Lineage (NCBI taxonomy): Eukaryota > Metazoa > Mollusca > Cephalopoda > Sepiida > Sepiolidae > Euprymna > Euprymna scolopes. The sequence goes on from NC_136491.1 coordinate 86,044,636, forward strand.
AATACTAATTTACATGAAATCTGATGGTAGTATCCAGTATTTATTCGTAGTTTTATACGATTATATATTATATCCATCGAACTACATATACACAGTTCACACATTTCACATAATTACATGTTGTTTTAATTTTAATGATACAAATATTAAATTAGTAGACGATGCAGAAGGACTTGTGTTAATCCATTCCGTAAAATACAGATTTTGCTTACTTAAATGCTGCAGTTGATTCCAATCTAAACAAATTCAAAGTCCAATGTGCAAGTCCAATGTAAACCAATTTACAGTCCAATGTGCAAGTCTAATGTAAACCAATTCGAAGTTCAAAGAGCCCGTCCAATGTAAACCAATTCAAAGTCCAATGTGCAAGGGACAGGAAAGCGGTTCGATCAGTACACACACAGACACGGGGACGCGCCACCAACACGATCCAACGTACACAATTACCAACCGGCCGTTCTTTCCTCCTGCCTTTCCTTCCAAAACGACCTGAATTCATAGTTGTCGAAGACCAACTGATTTTCATATATGCACGAGATTTTGCGAGAGTTTCCGAGATTATACCATTACAAAACGCCGTCGGCGCCATCTTGGTATTCTTTTCTTATCCTAGCTTCGCAGCGATGACAAAGCACACACGCACACCTAGGTCGTTTGAACTGTAAGCCCTTATTTTCACAGCTTTTCCCACACTCCCCCCTGATATCATTATCACAGAGGGGGCAGGGAGGCGGCGACCTCATTCTTCGGGTGCTTCTACGGAGGGGCAGACAGGGAGCCTCGTCTTCAGTGGACCTCCCGTCCGCGGTCTGGGGATCAGTGAACCGGAGGCTGCTAATTTCAGTGTTGTCGTCATCCGTTGGAGCCGGCGTATACAAGAATGATGGTTCACTTGTCGTGGAACTCGTTTCACTTTCGTCACCGAGCGGCGGCTGCGCCTGTGATGCCGATTGCAGGTCCCTGACGTGTCGGGGCACCCCATCAATCCGCACAGTTTACGGGCTGATCACCTCGGTAATATGCCCGGTTCCATAGCGCGTGGTGCATTTGCCGCGGGGTTCTTAACCCAGACGACGTCTCCCACTTTGATACTATTTCGTGTCGCCTCTGGCTCGGGTAGAGGGCTAGCGTCTAACCCGTTCACCCTGACAAGGTACCGGTGCAGCGTCTCAGCCGGCGCTTTAGAGGGCGAGACATCGTCCTTAGGGGTGACATTGTACCAGTATAGCGCTTCAGGCACTCTACACCCCTTTCTAGCTGCAATGTTCTTGATGGCCCGGTGGTTCCGTTCCACGATCCCGTTCTGTCTAGGCACATTGGCGCACCGAAATCGTAGTCCTACACCCCAGCCGTCTGTAAACTGGTTGAACTGCCCGCTAGTAAAAGCAGTGCCGTTGTCAGTCAGTATTTCGGAAGGAGGGTCACGCTCAAGGAAGACAGTTCTCGGACAACGGCGACCGAGTCCTGTCGGCGAAGTGGCCGCCACAACGCAAACCTAGACGGTCCACAGTCAATCATCGTCAAAAAATCCCCGCCGTTGTGGTGGATCACGTCCACCGCGAGCCTGTCCCAATTGTTTTTTTACGCTCAGTTTTCCCTTCTTCCTCCGGGCAGGCGCCGGATCGATCGACTTGTAGGTTTCAGAACTCCTCACCACTGATTTTACCTCCTTCCTTGAAACACAGGGGTCTACCCGTCTAGCGAAGTAGAGAGTTCGGTTTACACCGGGGTGCCCATTCTGGCAATGGACGTCAGCAACATGGTCTGGTTTGAATCGACGCCCCACCGCGGCGCAGTTCACAGGTGCCGGTTCTTGCATTTCTTTCGGCAGGTCCAGCCAACAGCGCGGCACTCTGGTCAGCCGATCCGCGCCATTCTGACAGGACTGTACTAGCGTCATATCCACGATCAGGTTGGAGTCCTCGATGGTTCCGGTTAGGGTAGCAAGCCGCCTCCGTATGAGCATTTCGCCTGATGCCTTCGTCGCCAATCGTGCCTTTCCACTCAAGGCATCGGTCGTCCACCGATACACACATGTAGAGTCTGGAACGATGTGCTGGACTCTGGCCTGCCACTGTAGCGCCAGATTGACCCCATTCACTGTGGCATTGAGTTCAGCCAGGTTGATGTGCCTGCCGTCATTATCTGGCCGAAACCAGCAGGAATCTTCCACGATAGATCCGTTGACCGCCAGAGCAAATCCGAGGGTGAGCCAGCTGGCGTCAACCCAAACCGTAAACTCTCTCCCGTTGACGCACCATTTCCCTCACATCAGATCGTCCTCTGAGACTCTGGCCAAAGTCTCCTCTAGCATATTCCGCAGGCGGGGTCGCGCAGCTCATCGTCCCACCCGGTTGACATGGAAGTCGCTCGTCGCTTTATGGCCGCCACCGCCACCCGGAGCCACCCACACACGGGGAAGTGGTCCACCAGTTTCCCACGGATGGAGAAGATGCACCGACGCGTGACACTAGTTGGGACTTCCGGGACATCACCCGCTCTTCCCCATCAGAGTCCCTCTGCGCTGCCGCTCACGCGAAGGCCAAGCACTTTCGTTCCATCTCGCAGTCGCTCCGGCTCGTTGAACGTTAGCCCGAAGCTTCGAAGTGTTCTTTAACCTTCTGTGCAGGCATGAGGCTCTCGTTCACGTAGATGTCATCGATATATGACGATGTCGGTTGTTGCTCGGTGGATCGCCTGCATGATTGCCGTCGTGATGTTTGGCGCCAGGTTCAATACATAGCGTGTCCCTTTATTCTTGACTGTCTGGTACGGCCACAGCGATTTTCGACGCATATCTGCAAATAAGCTCTTCGCAAATCCAATATTGCTGCATTGCCCTTGTTGCCGCCACTCTCTCAGTTGTGTGCACAGACGTCTGCACCCGCCGTGTGCGAGTCATCGTGCTCGTTAAGTTCTCGGTAGTCATTGACGGGTCGGACTTTTTGTTTGTTCTCCTGCTTGATAGCCATCAGGGGAATCAACCCCTTTAGAGGCCTAAGTTCGTCTTCCGAATACGATACCAGCCAGCCATTGTCCTTCCAAACCTCGAGCTCAGCCACGTACTGCCCCCTATGATGTGGGGGAGGGGGATACTCCGCCAGCCGATTCCGCAGGGACATTGGTGGCTGGTAACCCGACCACTTTCAGGACACGGTCCAGGCGTTGGTGCCCCTGTCATATTTTGCGTGGAAGTCGGGTTCATCAAGAGTGATGGCTGCGCAGACCGGTGTCTCAAGTTGGGTGAACCTTACATCACCGGCGCCGTTTATGGTGATTCCGCCCAGCCGTTTAATGGAATCTATTCCAAGAAGAAGGTCGTACCCCAGTAGTTCCCCGTCGACACTTTCGCCTTCACAGCAACCGGGAGGCCACTGCCAATGCTTACGTAGACCTCGCTCACCCCACTACACATCAGCGAACCTCTGCCAATGGTTATTACCGGGATCTTCCGCTCCTTCCACGCGGTGGAACATCCCTTGCGTATCAGAGTTTGGGTGCACCCGGTATCAACCAGCGCTGAGCGTTTGCGCCCGTCAACATTCACGATTACTTCAGGGAGCGCCTTGTTCACAGCCGCTTTGTGGAGGGTGATGGTGCCCCGGCTTCCTCCCACTGCTCGTTTCCCGGACACGCCCGAGATAAATGGCCTGGATTGCCGCAACGGTAACCACGCACCCACTTCCGTGCTCCATAATCCGGGGCGCGTTTCGCGTCACTTCTACAATCCCTGTCGAAGTGGTTGGGGCCGCCACATTTATAGCATCGTCGGCCCTCTACAGGCGATCCCAATGCCTCAACTGCCGCCGAGACTGGCTCCTCGTCGTCCTTCATGATGTTTCGGGCTCTAGCCAATAGCTACTCTAATCCAAGCTCATTGAGCCTCGATGACACCCAAAGCAGTCGACTGGCGCTTTCCGGGAGCCCAGACAGGAAGGCGCACGCCAGTACACGGTCGCTTACACCCCTGAAGAGGGCGGCACGCTTCTTCAGGTCGGCCAGATAGACATTCACCGTCTCCCCTGCCTCAAGCTGTCGTCCAGAAAATTGCCGCCAGATAATTAAAATTTTCCGCTCCAAATGCTCCGTACAACGTCTCTTTAATGTGTTCCATAGTCGCGTCATCCCCGAGCTGCTGATACACGGCATAGACCCCCTTGGTGAGCCTAAGCGGGATGACTATAGCTGGATCCTATATCTTGCACAACCGGCAAACGCGTTCAGCTTTCTCTAGCCATTCGAGCACCGAAGGTCCGGCCGGGGAGCTGTCAAATTCTGGGATCAATTTCAGGTCGAACTTGTCCATACCGGAGATATTTGCCGAAATAGCTTGAAGATCAAGTCCAATCTAAACAAATTCAAAGTCCAATGTGAAAGTCCAATGTAAACCAATTTACAGTCCAATATGCAAGTCTAATGTAAACTAATTCAAACTCCAAAGTGCAAGTCCAATGTAAACAAATTCTAAGTCCAATGTGTAAGGGACAGGAAAGCGGTTCGATCAGTACACACAGAGACACGGTGACACGCCACCAACACGATCCAGCGAGAGTTTCCGAGATCATACCATTACAAAACGCCGCCGGCGCCATCTTGGAATTCGCAGCGATGACAAAGCACACTCGCATACCCAGGTCGTTTGAACGGTAAGTCCCCATTTTTACAGCTTTTGCCACAAATGCGTTGAGCACTATTTAAATGCCAACAATATTTTTTTAAATTTCGAAATAGGAAGGGTTGTTTATGATTGAGAAATTCGGAAGTGTTGTTTATAGTTCGGGAATTCGGAAGGGTCATTTATATGCAACATGCATTTTTGTAAAATTGTTGTTAATTAAAAATTTATATTACTTTCTTAGTTGCATTTCTCTCATTAAGTCACCATAATGAGCATTTTTACTCCTGTGAATTTACAATCTAATTATTTTATGACAAACTAGAAATAACAATTCGCGCTGTAAATTGTATTATTCATTTCTAATCATTTTTTTCATATTCTGTGGGTGTCCTATATTTATATACTAGTATTTAAGCCCGGCGTTGCCATGATGTTAGGAGGTGTATGTTGAGCCACAAAAAAAAAAAAAAAAAAAAAAAAAAAAACGGTGGATTTTTTTTTTTTTTTTTAATTTGAACTCCTATTATGACCCCTCTTCATTTATTTTTTTGGGGTCAAATCAAGTTATTAAGTTAAATCCATGTCCAATGAACTTATATTTAAATATCAAGTGTTTGGACCCTAGAATGGCAGAGGAGATTGGTAGAGTTCTCAAAGGGCAAATCGTTGAACTTTGACCCTTTAAAAGCCACATTTCTATTTCGGATTAAAAAGATTTCCCAAATCTCAATACCCTGTGTCTGCAATTTAGAGTCAGTAGACTGAAAATTGGAAAAGTTATTGCGTAGGGAAATTACACAGACACACAGACACACATACCCTTTCAATTTTACAGATATTTAGATAAGATTTGTGAACAAATTATTATCGCTTTTTAAATCTTCATTATTTAAATACAAAATAAGAACTAACAACTATTCAATAACGAATGTATACTCTATTCGTGAGCACGAGCATTTTCTAACGATCAACATAATTTTTAACATGTTTTCGACAGAAAAAAATATAAAAATAAATAAAATTTCCATTTAGAAAATGGCAAGAACTTAGTAGCATAACACAATATAATTATGTACCTGACATATTTTTCAAACAAAACGAAATAAATGAATGAATTAATAAATTTAAGTTTTATTTAGGTTTCTACCTGGATTTTTTAAAGCGAATTTATTCGATATATTTAAAATATTTTTATGCATATTTGTTAAAAGTATTTTATTTTTAAATTTACTTCTTTTTTCCTCTTCTGGTTAACTTCTCAGCTAGTTCTACCAATTCATCTTTCATAACATTCTCCATATTCGTCATGTAACAGTATCTCATCTCAAGTAACAAGAATTCGTCCGGTTTAGCTTTCCTCGTGTTTGTTCCTAGGCACAGTGAATTGCATTATAGTGATTTTCAATTAACACACGTAAAATAACCTGCTAGCCATAATTTCTAAAGATTAATATCCGAAAAGACAATAAGTGGTAAATCGTGCATATGAATTTGTTATACTAATATATTATGATAATTATTTTTTATTCATAATTTTGTAAAAAAATATACGTTTATTTACTTATTTTTCTTTTGCTGTTACTGTAAGGAGTACTTCTAAAAACATGCATTCTTATGTAAACGTCATGCCACATAGCTCCACCAGTGTTGCCTACACCAGTGTTTATGGACAAAATTACAGACAGTTTGTAAAAACACGTTTTTCTTTAACTAAAACAGAAAACAATAAGAAAAAGGAAATCAGATTTGTTAATCTCTATAAAAATCAACCATTTCCATAGAAAGGTTTTATAGAATTGTGACACTGATTGTATATATGTTCGAGAAGGTAGACGGATACATCATATATGTGCCTTTTATAAAATGACCTGAATTTTAGATATGTCCAGATGTTCAATAATGTATAATATTTTAATATATACATATTACATACTTATATCTTATTAAATATGCAATGAATCCTAATTCCCCATCGCAATGCAATATGTCTTAATTCATCATCGCACAAACACATGCCCCCATATATATGTATATATTAAGTTATGAAAATTATGATGACAGTTAAGCTACACAGAATATCCCCCGTTTCATTCTCATGAGAATTGGTCAGTCAAAAACCACCAGGAGAAAACGCCGAATAATCTGTGTAGCTTATTGCTACATATATATATATATATATATATATATATATATATATATATATATATATATATATATATATATATATGTATGTATATATATTTATATCATAACTTACTCTTAAGCTCTACCAATATGCTGAGCATTGTTTAAGTAAATACTGGACATTAACGTATATAATTATATCTTCATATGTCAATTCAAATATATATATGTATATATATATATATAAATATATATATATATATATATATATGAAAATATGTCTAATCAGTCACGCAGCATATAAAATAAACAATTAAAGTCTTTATGCCAAATGTCAAGATGTTTACCTTCTTCCATTTATTTTTCAGTATGTTTAAATATTTGTTTGGGCATTTCAACATTGTTTAAATTTAGATATATAAGACATTGATAATATGATACTTTTTCATATAATATATTCAAACCTGCTTCAGTTTTTATCATATCTCAGTCTTGATTTGAATTAGAAATAGACAAAAAATGAAGTATATTTGAATAATATTTCAGTGTAGGAATAAAAAATAACACATACTAGTTTTTATACTTCAAAAACTTAATATTATTTCACGGAATTTCAAAGGAGCTAGGATCGTGTTACTTGTATCCAATAGGAAATAGGTTATATTATTAGCATATAAATGATTTCCAAATTATATTTTTCTTATGATACGCCAATCTCGATAAAACGGAGTAGATATGGAACACTAGAGAACACGGCACTTAGCTGCGAGTAAATTTTCTTCTTTTTCAATGATTTTTTTTTTTTACACAGTGATCACCACTTATCAAGGTCCGGAAGCCACTCAGTGATAAGGGTTATTGCAAGTACATTACGTTAGTGAGGAGATTTGATGAAGAGTTTAATTAGGGGGGGCGGTCCATTAGGAATTTGTTAACATTAGACTTGAAGACATCCAAGTTGTAGTCAGGAGGGAAGCAGGCAGACGGAACAGACTTCCACAGGCGTGCAGTTCTAAGAAAGAAGCTTTGTTAATGAAATCCGGGTTTTGATTTAGGCACAGGTATAGAGTGGGGGAAATTTTTCACAGTGGATTCAGCTAGACGGGTGTTTTTCGTGAAAGATTGGCGAGGGGGGACCAGGGATTGGAGTTCAGACGAGCACCTGCAATGAAAATAACGATAAAACAAGGATAGGCTCGCAACGTCTCTTCTGTGGGAGAGGGGTTGCAGGGTAGAGAAAAGGGCATCCCCCACTAAACCACGAAGTCTATTTTGTACTCTGTCAAGGCAGGATAGGCTGTTTATGGCAGCTCCTGCCCAGATATGGCAACAGTATTCCATCCTTGGCCGTACTTGGCTTTTATATAGATAGAGAATTGCATCAGTAGTGAGATATCTTCTGGAGCGGTAGAAGGATCCCACCATCTTTCCAGCGACCTTGGCAACAGACTTGATGTACGTGTTCATGTTAAATCATTGTACTGAATAACTACACATGAATTCTTTAAGAACTTGAAGAATAGTTTGTTCAGAAGTTGCAAATATATAAAGATCTGAATTTTGATATAATAGCACTTTAGTATCATGTAGAAGTTTACAAAGTTATCTGTGTCGATTAGCTGGAACATATAATGATACAAGCAACCAACCAATCATTCATATGCATCCGGAGTAAAAAAGTTTATAAAGTCATGCTTTAAAAACAAGGCTCGGTATGATTAATCAATTTTACAGACAAACTGAATATTTATTTCCGAATGTAATTATTTTGATAGGAGAGGAAAATAATTTAATACGGATGTCCCCTAGAACATTTGTCATCACCTAATAAACATGTTGCTAGCGAATATTGATCAATCTTATAAAATAATATTATTATTTTGGTATAATTAATGATAAATAATAAATATCAAATTTCATTTGTAATATATTTTAATAAAGTCAAACATTTGTACGACTGCTCATAAGACCACATTTAATTAATATATAAGCATATTAGTTATATATCTCAATGTAATATTCATAGAGAAAATGTATATTTCTATGTACATTATGCAAATTAATTTAAATGAATCCATATAAAATTATAATGAATTAAAATATTGCAGCATCAAGAATTGATTATATGATGTAATAAATCGATTTAAAAAAAGTCTCAATACTGCAATCTGTGAGTAATAAATTTATTATACTTTTTACTAGATTATCTTGTCCTTTTTACCATTTTTAACAACTAGCCCTTTACATTTCCATGTTCAAGCATAACAATATTACTTTTCATGCTCGCATTTTTCTATCGTAATCCATAATTTTTCCATCCTTTCAGAAAATTAACTTCTTTTTTGTTTAAATTTAGTTTTATTTTTTGCCACCATAAACATATCATACACATATGTAATAACAATGTACGACACTCATCTGCTTTCAATAAAATCCCCCAGTTATCACCTTTTGAATTTATCATTCACTTTGTTTCATTTTTTCTTCTTTTTTCCGCAAGAACAGTGAATATGTACCGACGTGGTTTCTATGGAAACCAGTCCTCAAAACCTCGCTCACCTTCTTACGTGTTTTCACGATTTTGAATACCAGTAAATTAATCATAACATATGTTTTACTGAACGAAAATTATTTTTTCAATACAGATGAGAAGAGGGTATATAAAATGTAGTAAGTGTTGAAACTTCGGTCAAAAGAAAGTAAGCAGTGATGATTACAGCAGTTCTTAATGACTAAAACTGCCACTTAACCATGTATTAAAAAATAATCGTGTTTGAATGATTCTTATTGCAAAGTTGGGTGCATATATATATATATATATATATATATATATATATATATATATATATATATATATATATAAATTTTGACATGTGTCTAGATAACCTACACCTTAAATTTCAGGTATTTAGACCTTAAATTGGCAGAGGAGTTTGGAAGAGGATTAAAAGGTTAACTCTTTCAACGTTGATTGGTTGTCAGCCAAATTTTCACTCAACAACCAGATAAAAATCTTGCTGAATATCTGAGTATCTTTTATGTAAAATGTCATATGTTTAGACCGATAATTGGCTATCTAGTTTGCTAGAGACCGCACCGATAAAATCTTTTGAAATTTGAGTTATGGCTGTTGAACTCTCCAGCAAAAACCGATTAAAAACTTGCCCTCTGTCTGACTACGTTATATAAAATTTCAAACGTTTAGACTAAAAAATTGTCTGAGTAATTTGGTAGAGACCGCAGAATTCAATTTCTTTTGAATGTCAACCTCATTTTCACATCTTTAACCTTCACCGCTTTAGGCTTAAATCACTATAAAAAGCTTGATATATGTCCAAATAACCAACATCTCAAATTTAAAGTGTTAGACCAAAAATTGGTGGAGAATTTTGTAGCGCGTTCAAAGATCAGATCTTTGAACTTTGATCCTTTGAAAGCCAAACTTCTGCCGAAATTAAAAAGATTTTCCAAAATCTAAATACAATTTATGTCAAACTTTGAGTCTTGAAAATTGGCATAGTAGTTTTGCAGCGAGATGTACACAGAGACACACATGCAGAACATTTTACTTTTACAGATATATATAGATTTAATAGGATTTATTTAAGTTTACAAAACATAATGATCTCTAATAAAAAAGCAAATTACAGCTGTCTTAACCAAAATATATTCGGTTCATATGAATACACCCCCACACACATTATATATATATATATATATATATATATATATATATATATATATATATATATATATATATATATATATATATAAATTGAACACAACAGGCTGGATTTATTTCTGTTAACTGGCGTATGTCTTTTCTCCCTTCGTTTCTTCCTTTTCTTTACAAATAGCTGAGACGATTGTCTAGTAGCCAATGCTTCACACAGAATTGTGATAGACCATTTAACTAACTATGCCTTGTCGATGAAGAACAATTCATCGAAACAATACGAGAACTGTAAAAGAGAGAAGAAATGAATGGAACCATGATAAGACTTAATGTTTTTAATACGCCTGATATTTAAATAATACAGAATAATGTCTTATATTTCTTATAGATTGTGTGTGTACTTTTCTGGTGGCTGAGTCCATTATAATTAGTAGAACTTATGAAGACTTTTGTTGAAGTCTTCCGAAGCATTTACTCTCCTCTTTTGCATTTCTTAATTATAAGTCGGCTTATTGATGGTAACATTTCGTCCATAAAATATAGAATTAGTCACGTACACACGAGACGTTAGCTCTAGTCATCCATGAACGACCTAAATCTTACTGACGTAGACCGGTCGATCATACAATGTCCGAGTTTATGTTTCATCATTCGAGGAATTGACGTTGCATGCAAATTTAAATCATAAATGTAAAAAAAAAACATGCATACATAAGTTGAAGACGGTGGTTGTGTATATACTTAATAATGCAGTCGAATTGTTACTGTCAGATACGGAGAACAGTGTTGCATTGGACATTGCGTTGTTGGATATTGTGATAGCAATATCAATGAACAAAATTATAATACAATAATATATAATATAATATATATATATATATATATATATATATATATATAACATTTTTAAAGGAAACTTACCTAAATGTTTCATGGCACCTAAGCGAAATACTCTCATTAAACATTTGTTACCAAACATTAGTATACTGTGTGATTATGACACTTGTATATTATACGATAAATAACACATTAATTCCTTATATTAATATTTTCATATAGCTCGAGTTAAAATATACTAAACAAATGTTAAATCTCATCATATCGAAGATATATAAAATACTCACGACACTTTCAGTGTCTATCAAAGCGAGGTAAAAAGTAAATTAACCGATATTTGTTTTGTGTATTCTGCATTCATACTTGTGCCATAGTTTTACTTTTTTATTTAGATATAATTGAACTTTACTTGTATTTAAATAACTGATATTTCGATTATAGATATCTTAAACAAAGAACTTGTTTTACTAAATTACATACACAAAATCCGCTTATACTTTTTTAATTGTTACTTTGAATAGCTTCCTTTTTAACAAACATATTTTATATTGTACACGCGTAAATTTAGGGGCCACATAACATTTTATATATAGACAAAAGTGTCATAATCCATTATGTCTTAGATATGCATAGTTGGAAATGCTTCTTTAGCTTTTTGTGTTTGTCAACATAATTCCTCTACGACAAATAATCAATATAAACATGTTTTAATAGAAAATGTCCTTAACGATTTGTCACCATGTTCTAAATAACACACGATCGTTTATGCAGAAGTTTACAACGGCATATTCCAAGAAGAGCGGTGGCTGTTTATCGTTCAAGAGAATGACTTTCTTATTTTAGTTTTATTGATCAGGATAGAATAGTATTAGAATCAAATTAATTGGCTTCATGAAATGACAATGTAAATTCACGAAAGATTGTTTTTGTTGACCTGTTCCGCATTATTTGCTTCAATGTAGAAAAGCAAATATCAAAATATACTGAGTTGTGGCCGAATAAAATATTATATATTTATTGAAATTGATCAGGTAATAATTTCAGTGATGCGTTCGATTCAAATAAGAAAATTACGAAGGTGAAATACTTTTAAATTTATAGGTATTACGCATAATATTTCACCACGTGTTTCCTTAGAAATATGTAGTATCCGCCATTTCTTTTTATTTTCTTTGTTAATGACAGGATACAGGGTTATGTAAATATTACCCTGTTTCAATAGTTACTTTATTTAAAATAATATAAGAATAGAAAAAAATATTACTTACTATTTCATGCATTTAGTTAGAAACATATATGCTTACCAGCGTTTCAGATATGTTATTTACATCATCAAATGTAAGTTTAAGATAGATCAAGATACAAGAATGTCATAACCTAGCCCATTTAATAAGATAAGCTGCAGTTGATCAAATAGGTAAGTAACTAAATTAAGTATATAGACATAATTTAATGTATCGTGTCAAAAAATTACTGTACACTTATTACATATATATCTGAAATTATTTATCGCATTGCTGTAATTCCGTGAAAAATTAAAAGAGCTACTATTCATAGTTAGAATATCAATGCATTTTTAGATGTATCTGTCAGTGTGTCAAATATGACGTGTTTTATCACAAGACCATTACTTTGTACAAAATTAAAGATGATGATTTTGATCATTGAGGGTACGTATACAGTTTAAGAGGTATGTGCAGGTGTGATAATATAGTGCAAATGAAGTACTGTCTCGTTTTACATAGAATTGTGAATGAGCGGAGAAGTAGCGGATTTAGTTTGCTATAGTTTTGGCTTAATTAAATAAAAATATCCTAAGTATAGTATGAAACTTCATCATGAATTTATAAGTCTGAAGTGACTATAGAGGAAACTGTTATTATCCTGTCGTCAGCAACATCGTGTCATAATGAAAAATAATATAAAATAAACAGGTTAGTTATTTTCAAAAATATATTTTTAAGAAGGAGATTAATATACAAACAACACCGATATACATTCTCTGAATATATCGACTTAATATTAAAGGCTAACATAATTTGTGATCAGAAAATATGTTTTGCTATCAATGGTTAAGCTGAAAAACTGGACGCCCGATAAGAAACTTATAACTATAGACTATACTTTCATTTAGGAATTATACATCTATTTTAAATAATACATTTACGTGAATAAGCTATTATAATATTTCCGTGAAAAAATAATGACGGCAGACACCAACAATTAATCTTAGATTGAAAAGACAATTGAAAACATAGCTATTTTTACAAATTAGTCACCACTTACCAAGGCTCGGAGGTCACTCGATGAGAAGTACTATGCGTCTACAGTGTTCAATGAGAAAATATCGTAGTAATCGTTCGTAGTGAAACTTTGGTACATTTAGTAAATTGATTACTTAAAAAGACGGCTCACCAAGAATTTGATTATGTTTCACTTGTAGTCAACAATATTGTAGTCAGGCGGAAAAGCAAAGGCACGGGGAAAGGATCCACAGACGTGCAGTTTAAGAAATAAGCTTTACTCATGGAATATACGTTTAGGTTTAGTAACAGACAAAGAGTTGGTGAAACTATTGACAGCAGTTTCAGATAGATGAAAGTTTTTCGTGAAGTCTTTGCGAGGGAGACCAAATATTGAAGCACAGGCGATCACGTGTCATGTAAATAATTATAAAGCAGACGCAGGGTCAAAAAGTCTCTTCTGTTGGAAGGAAGTCGCGGAGTAGGGTAAAAAGACATTCCATACAAAGCTAAGAAATCTTTTTTGAATATCAAGGCCGGATAATATGCTTTTACTTATCCTGCCCAGATGTGGCAATAGCATTCTATCCTTAAGCGTACAAGTTGAGAATTTCATATGCAGTGAGATATCTACTGAAACGGAAAAGTACTTCCATTTTTCCAACGGTCTTGCACTGGATTTGATGAATTTGTTTTATCTCAAATAAAGAGTAAATATCAGACCGCAAGCTTGTCAAAACGTAGAACCTCCCTAAGACGAGAGTAATTCATTTTAGTTGATGCTAGATGGATGTAAGAGCGTTGATGATGTAAAGATAAGAGCTTCGTTTTAGATGCATAAAAATTAGCAGATCACATTTTCCCTCATTGTATCACGTGATGAAGATTAAGAGAGTGTGTGAGTGAGATAGACAGAGAGAGAGAGAGAGATTCAGAAAATCGTATGTGGTCGTATAATGCTTTTGAAGTGCCGTCAGCGTAAATGTCTATGAATGAGCTTAGGATGTTATTTGCGAGATAATTGATGTAGATCAGGAAGACAGTGTACCCCAGCACTGATCCCTTAGTTCTGCAGAATTTAGACTGTGCCCTTTTGGTTCCTGCCTATCAACCAGTAGTTTTATTAACATATCAGAAAGAAATGATTGAATAATTCAAAATACATTGCCAACTATACTGTAACTGGAAATTTTGTAGAGTAAACATTTATGCCATACTCTAATAATGGTCTTTGATATGTCAAGAGAACTTACCCAGAAAGGAAGACTCCTTCGATGGATTCCTAAATCCTTTGAAATATAACTCTTAACACACCTGTTGTAGATCTAGCAGAACGAAAACTATATTGCATGTCACTGGCTGAGAGCACATTCCCTGAGGTAGTAGTCTCATTCTCTATTTGATACAGATTCCAGCAACTTACTCATGACACACAGGCACTTTATTGGTCTGTAATGAAAAGGAGATGACTGATCACCTATATTTTTAAAAACGGAGCATACTGATCAAATATTCCAGCATGTTAGGCAGCATTTCCCATTAAGAAAACGATTGCACAGTTAGGCACCTATGGGGACTAGTCCTGGTTGAAAATTTTGAATTAAAAAAAAATCAATTCCGCCGGAGCAAGATGATTTACTGGAATCAAGATTTTGATACGCTCGGAAACATTACGCACAAGAATGTGTATGCAACATAGTGTATTTTCAGACAGAGTAGAATATACGGGGGCTGGTTGCCTTTATCACATCAGGTAGACTTAGCTGTAAAGATTTGAAGAAGAGTTTTGCCTTTTCAGATGCTGCGTCCATTGATGATGGTTGAGACAGAGCACATACTTCTATTCCGGACCATGTTGTTATTTGCAAAATAATTGGCGTAAAGCACTGCTACTTTATCTTGGACTAAACAGACTGAGCATACTCATCTTTCATATTTTTATTAGTTTTCTACAGTGGTTGCTGGCATTCCTGAAAGTGGCATTTGTCTCAGTATATCTATTATGTTGGAAGAAATAAAACATTCAGGTATGTGTGCAATGGCAGCAACACATTCTCGTGAGAACCACGGTTGGCAGTTAGATTTTTGCTGGAATATTTTCGATCGTATGAACCATTCTATCGCCAGAATTAACAATCCTGTCAGGTCTGATACTTCAGAGTGCATGTTCTCTTTGCACATCGAATGCATAATATTAATAATAACATTTGTTGTATAATGTGCGGAAAGTTTAACATTTCGACAAAAATAAATACATAAAAAGATATCACAGTCCTACGAATGATGTGACCTTCTCTATGAAACACAAACACAGGTAGACGCCCTGATATATATATATATATATATATATATATATATATATATATATATATATATATATATATATATATATATATATATATATATATATATGGGTGTATGTTCGTGTGTGTGCGCGTGTATGGATAGATAGATAGGCAGATAGATATGGGAAATACTAATGTGCATACAGAGAGTGAAAATAATGCAGCAAACATTATGCAATGATGTTAGATCGTACAAGATAAAATGTATATATAAATGCATGACAGTTGAGTTGTGTAATGTATTTTTATGGAGTGAGCATAATCGAACGCTCGACATGTCATACTCAATCACATTTATATTTTGATAGATGTATTAACTATATCATTTTTTATCCGGTGTTCACCACTTATCACGGCCCGGAAGCCACTCATGGATAAGGGTTATTGCAAGTCCAGTACGTAAGTGTGGAGATTTATTGAAGTGTTTACTTGAGGTCGCGGTTCATTAGGAATGTGTTTACGTTGGACTTGAAGACATTCAGGCTGTAGTCAGGTGCGAAGCTGGCAGACGGAAGAGAGTTCCATAGGCGTGCAGTTCTAAGAAAGAATCTTTGTTCATGGAATCTACGTTTTCATTTAGGCACAAATAAAGAGTGGGGAACATTTTTGACAGTGGATTCTGCTAGTCGGGTGTTTTTCGTGAAATATTGGCGAGGGGGGACCACAGACGGGAGTTCAGACGAGTACCTGCCGTGTAAATAACGATAAAACAAGGATAGGCTCGCAACGTCTCTTCTGTGGGAGAGAGGCTGTATGGAAGAGAAAACGACATCCCCCACTAAGCCACGAGATCTATTATCTACTCTGTCAAGGCAGGATAGGATGTTTGTGGCAGCAGTATTCCATCCTTGGAGGTACTTGGCTTTTATATAAATATAGAATTGCAACAGTAGTGAGATATCTTCTGGAGCGGTAAAAGGATCCCGCCATCTTTCCAGCGACCATGGCAACAGACTTGATGTACGTGTTCCATTTCAGATCAGGAGTAAAGGTCAAACCCAGAAGCTTGACAACACATGGCGCTTCTCCTAGACGAGAGCCACCCATTTCAATTGATGCCAGATGGGGATCAGAGCGTTGATGATGCAAAGATAGGAGTTTGATTTTAGATGCATTAAAGGTTACCAGCCACGTCTTCCCTCACTGAACCACGCGCTCGAGATCAGACGAGAGAGGATCATAGAGAACTGTGTCATTTACAGTCTTTGATGTGTTGCCGTAGATGGTCGTGTCATCAGCAGAAATGTCGACGAATTATTTAAGTATGTGTTTAGGGAGATCATTGATGTAGATCAGGAAGAGAGTTGGGCCCAGGATGGACCCTAGATTTACTCCAGCATTAATACTGCAGGCCTCTGATTTTTGTCCATCGACAATTACTCTCATGAGCCTTTCGGGGAGAAATGATTTAATGATTGAGAAAGCATTTTCAGTTATACCGTAGCTGGAAATCTTGTGAAGTAGGCCCTTATGGCATACCTTGTCAAAGGCCTTTGATATGTCAAAAGCAATTGCCCTAGAAAGGAAGCCTTCGTCAAGAGATTCACTAATCCTGTGAGATATAACCGTTAGCACATCTGCGGTAGAACTTGCAGAGCGGAAATTATATTGTGTGCCACTAAGAAGGTTTTTTCAGCTGAGGTAGTTGACTATTTCTCTATTTAACATGGATTCCAGCAATGTGCTCATAACACACAGGCGACTTATTGGTCTGTATTGAGAGGGAGATGGCTTATCACCTGAATTATTTAATACAGAACATACGGATGAGGTTTTCCAGCGAGTCGGAAAGCACTTCTCCTTAAGGCAATGCTTAAACAGTTTGGTAAGTATGGGAGTAAGTTCTGGATGAAGCTTTTCTAACACTATACTTGGGATGCCGTCAGTGTCAGTTTCTTTACTGAAATCAAGGTTCTTGATTAGCTTGGCGACCTCATGCACAGATATGTATATGTTACCTAGCGTTTTCCTTGTTATAGGAGGCAATATGGGGAGGTGATGGCCTTCGTCGCATAGGGTAGAATTAGCTGATAAGTTCTTTGCAAATAGTTTGGCCTTGTCTGAAGCTGAGTAGATGAGCTCTGGTGCATTGATAATGGTTGGGATGGAACGCACAATTCTGTTCAGGATCCTATTTGTTATTTGCCGAAATGGGTGGGAACCAAGCCGCTGATCAGCTACTTTTGATTTAACAGACTGGGCACATAGCTCTCTTGCATTTTTATTACCTTTTTACAGTGGTTGCTGGTGTTCCTGAAAGCAGCTTTTGTCTCAGTGTTTCTATTACGTTAGTAGGCATGGAAAAAGTGGTTTCTGTGCGCAATAGCAGTTTAAACTTACTGATAGCATTATAACCATCATAAATTATAAGATAACATAATGAAAAATATCTCAGTAAAAGAGCGTTGTCTGCCTCAGAACAATGGCAAATTGTATATCAGCCCCAACTAAAGTATACTAGATTTGTGCAAGACACAGTGTGGGAGTTCATACATGTACTCCTCTGCTGATTCACTTCAAAGGCAATCTTACACATACTATAGTTTCTCTTTAGCGTGTGCAAACGTTATACTTTTTATCATCATCATTATGCTATCCGTCAGTCCTGACGATGACTAGTCATAAACTCGGTGCTTTATCCTGCGGGGGTGGAGTAGTCCTCTTTCTGTGTAGAGTGTATGGGCGCAGGACCCGCATATCGAGGTGCCGGGGTTGTGTCGTCAATAGTGTCTCAGCTATAATGCTTCTCCAACATTTCTCTCAATTTATTTCTTCCTTTGTAGTGACTGTTCCCTCAGCTGCTCCTTTCTTTGGCTGGCAACTCCCAACTTTTGGCATTCTTGTCTATTGCTCTTAGGTGCAGCTTCCTTAAGTCTTTGTAGCGAAGTTTCTCACCTCCTACCTTGCAGGTTCCATTTTCCAGTTTCCCATAAAGGATCATATTTGGGATTATGTTGGCTTCGATTCCAGAAAGATACCCGGTCCATCGTAGTTGCATAGTAGCAAGGATAGCTTCCACACTGTCTATGTTTGCTCTCCTAATAACACCCACGTGTGATAGGTAGTGACTCCATTTGATCATGATCCTTCTCAGTTGTTTCTGGTGGGTGTATTTGTGATGGTTTATCGCAGAACGGATGGCAGACGCACACCTCTTTACTAGGCTTTACCGAACTAATTTCGCAGCCAATAATAAACGTAAGAGCAAATAGTAAACGTAAGAGCAGGTATCAGCAGTAAATGCAAAAACTGTTAGTAACGAAATGTTGAAGAAAAAAAAACTCAGCTTTTTTAAAAAGGAAAAGGAACGTGTGATAAATAACGTGCGATATAAACTTTTACTTTAACCGAAATATAACAATCTCCCCAGCCCCTCAATTAGTTAGAGAGATTGCAAGGTGTAGATTTGTATTTCGAAGTAGAAAGTTTGCTTTTGAAAGTGGCGATGTGTTTTACTTATAAGTCCAGTCGCTGGACTGGTTTACGGATTCGGCTAGACCGGCGTGGAATCAGTTCAATATTCGAAGGACTGGCCTGTCTCTGCGAATTCTCTATATTTTCTGCATGAGGTGTATTGTAAACTGTTTTTTTTTTTCAATCAAATGGGCCGTGTCCGCATTGGCAAGGTCGGATCGAGTATTCTCAGCAGGAACTTGAGGTCCATCAGAGCGCGGAAAACGAGTCAAATGTCTTAGCGCCACTGAATCCTCCCGGCGATCATTATGCCGTATTCACACATGCGTAGTGTTGGTCTCGAGGAGTTCCAGTACCTCGACAATCGGTCCTACTTGCTCTTGTTGCCAAACCGTTTCAATAGTACCTCCCCAGGTTCGCAGAGCAAAACAGGAAAGACAGTTCCAGTAGAAGAGCGCCTTTCAAATTTTAACAATCGTTCGTGGGGAGTTGTATTCCTACTAGTGCATAGTAAGGAGCGAATAGAATTTAAAACATCAGGCAGAACCTTCTGCCAAGCACTAAAGGATTGCTGTTTAGATTCTAGGGGCAATAATATTGAGTGCCAAATAACGCCATTATAGCGCTCGCACTGACTGTTTCCTCTTGAGTTGTATGCAGTAATGTTACTACACCCAACTCCAAGTCGCGTCAGGAAATTTATGAACTCCTCCGACACGAACGATGCTCCTCTATCAGAATGGATGAAAGCGGGGAGTCCAAAAATAGAAAAAAACATTCGCCAGGCATTTAATTGCGGTCTGCGAAGAACAATCACGGCAAGGGAACGCAAAGGGAAATCGACTGCACTCATCCACGATAGTAAATAGGTAACGACATCCTTTCGAAGATGCAGGGATAGGTCCCTTGAAGTCTACGGAGAGGTTCTGGAAGGGAGCAGTAGCGCGGATCAGTTTATTGTTAGTAAGGCTGAAGAATTGAGGCTTTATTATTGCGCACGTTGTACACTCGGGTGTCACGCGCCGAACTTCAATTAAATATGGCATATTTGGTGATCGTATAAAATGTCAAAACGCTGTACACCAGGGGGTATTAATGAACTTTGTGTGACCCTTAGCTCCTTCAAGAAGGAAGTAGCAGCACCACACACTCTTGATAAAGCATCGGCAACGATGTTTTCACTTCCGGGACGTTGTTTTATATCGTACGAGAATGGGAGAAGCTCCATTTTCCACGGAATGATTTTATCCTTTTTAATTTTCCCTCGTTTAGCTGGCTTATACATAAAAGATACGGCTTGCCGGTCTGTTACGATAATGAAGTGTTTCCCAGCAACGTGGCCCCTCCATTTTCGGACACATTCAACTATCGCGTAAGCCTCTTTTTCAACTACGTGTAGTCGTATTTCCGATTGGTTTAGTGAGCGGGAAAAAAACGCTACAGGCCTATCAGCCTGTAAGCGGGTGCCTCCGATAGCCTTTTCTGAGGCATCGGTTTCGATAGTAATTGGTAGTTCGTCGTCGATAACCTTTGCAGATGATTCGGCGACGTACTTCTTAAGTTTCTCGAAAGAATTCACAACTCTAGGCGGCATGGGAAATTGTTTATTTTTAATCAGGTGACGAATTTTGTGTGAATACTCAGGTATCCATTTCGCGTTGTAAGAAAACATACCAAGGCACCTTTATAACGAACTTGAATCCGAAGGAGGAGGCATATGCAAAAGGGGTTTCAACCGATCTGGATCAGGTTGGATATTTCCGTCACATATTTGGTATCCAAGCAAATTGATAAAGCGAAGCAAAAACTTTGATTTTACTCGGTTTATTTCCAGGTTGTATGTTGAGGCAGCTTTTAAGAAACGTTCAAAGTTAGCGTCATGCTCATCTTGAGTTTTACCGCAAATGGTAATATCATCAATGTAAGAAAACGTTCCGAATAACTTATTTTAAGAAATAAAGGGATTCATAAATAGTTGAAAGGCAGAACCCCCATTAGTAACACCCATGGTTATTCGTTTGGATTGATACAAACGATTCCCAGCTTTAAAAGCCGTGTAGGGATGATCTTCGGGACAAATTTCAATTTGGTAGTAAGCCTTAGACAAATCAATCGTACTAAAAATATGATAGTGGGCACTTTTGTTTACGAGATCTTCAATCCGAGGAAATGGGTGCGCGTCATGTCTGGTGAAACGATTAATAGTTTGGGAAAAATCATCCACTAATCGTTTCTTTCCGTTAGGCGACGAAGTTACGACAATTTGAGCACGCCACGGTGAATAGCTGGTTTCAATGATGTCGTCCTTAATCAGCTGAAGACTTTCCTTTTCAATAAACTGGCCATCCTCCACACGGTAGTTTCGGGATTTTGTAGCAATAGGTCTGAATCAGGAGTCAGGTTTCGGAACAATTTTACAGGGGCACAACTGATGTTTGTTAGCGCGCAGATTTTTAAGGTATCCTGAGATCCACCAAAAGAAATAGTAACACCCCGGTGTAGTTTCAAGAACGGCACCCCAAGTATAATGTCCATACAGGAACTAGAAAGTACACTAAGGTTAATCTCTTTATATTCGCAACCATTGAAGAAAATGTTCTCGGTGCAATATTCAGACAGTTTAAGGGAAACGGCAGATGATGTAATAGGAATTACGGAGTTCTGTTTTAAAGTGGGCAGTCTCATTGTTTAGACAATGCAGGCACTGATAAAATTATCAGAACTGCCGGTGTATTTAAGGACAGTTAACCTTTTTCCTTTTAACACCACAGTTTCGGTGATAGAAGGGCAACTATCACCACCTTTAGCGCGGACCCCTATGATAGCAGAAGAACGTGAAAGTGTCGTTAAAGTAGAAAGGCAAACTTTAGAAAAATCCCCGAGTTTACCACAGCTTCGACATACCTTATCGTGGGAAGGGCAAAGGCGGCGGTCGTCCTTAAGGTGACATCATCCTCCACAGTTGTAGCACTTGCTGCGAAGGGGAAGGGCTGCAGAGAACTGTACAGAGTCAAACTCCATTCGAGAATCAGTTGGAACAGAATTTTTAGAAATAAAATTGGCCTCCTCGGCAAAATCGGCCAGCACATTTTTAGTTCCCGTAGTAGAAGTAACAGCGACTGCCCCAATCTGAGTGGCATACGATTCCGCGAGAAAGTGAGCTTTTTCTAAAGCCCTACCACATTGAGTAGCTTCTGTGAGAGTTAGAGTGTCTGTGTCAAGGAGCCTAGCACGTGTCAATGAGGATCGGAGACCACGAATGAATGCATCACAGACAGATTCACCCCTGTGAATGGTGGCCCTTACGTTTTTAAAACAATAATCATTGGCAAGTCGATTCAAGGACTGAATGTATTGGTCGACAGACTCGCTTCTTTGTTGCAAACGCGTGGAAAGAAGATGCCTAGCGTGAATAACATTTGGAGACTTGCCGTAAACACCTTTCAATAATTCAACGGCATGTTAAAAACTAGACCAACCTTCGATAACGTCAGATACAGAGGGGCCGATGTTTAAATAGAGAACTTCTAGCTTATCAGGTTTTAACGAAGCGATAGTTGATAAGTAGTAATTAAAGTTGCGGAACCATAATTTCCAAAGCTTGTTGACCTGAGGGTCTGTCGAGGAAACATCAAATTTATCCAGGCGAATTATCTTCTCCATGAGGAAAATAAATATAAAATAGTTCGGTTAATTGTGGTTTTTATCGTAGAACGGAAGACAGACCAAAACCTCTTTACTAGGCTTTACCGAACTAATTTCGCAGCCAATAATAAACGTAAAGCAAATAGTAAACGTAAGAACAAATAGCAGGTAGCAGCAATAAACGCAAGAACTGTTAATAACGAAATGTTGAAGAAAAAAATCTCAGCCCTTTTAAAACGGAAAAGGAACGTGTGCAAAATCACGTGCCATAGAAACTTTTACTTCAACGGAAATATGACAGTTTTCCAGTCTCCTTGTGTGTAGTGTAGGTCTCTGCTGAGTACAGCATAGCTGGCAGAATGACGGCCTTTTGGAGTCTGCACTTTGTATCTAACCGAATATTGGGCCTTATGCAGAGCCGCTTTTCTAGTTTACCAAAAGAGACATGCACGTTGAATTCTGCAGCTTATTTCTTTGTCAGCACGGGTGTCAGTGTTTATAGTGTATCCAAGATATTTGAAGTTTCAATAATGTTTAGCACATCGCCGTTGATTGTAATTATACGCTCTTGGGGGCGTTGTTATCTGGTGAGTGCTGATACATTACTTCTGTCTTCCCAATGTTGATTTCGTGGCCGGTCTGTATGTCTTTTTAAGAAAAGTTATCAATTATACATCGTATTTGAGCTTTATTGTAAGCAAGCTAAGCAGGGTCATATGGGGACAGCAGTACCCTTATCAGATAATTTTTCCTGGTTTAGGCCTTAACTTTTGCAAGGTTAAAAAGTTTCCTGTCGAAAGACATGCGGATAGGGACAGAATCTTCGGGAATTTTATGAAGCTGCATCAGGACGGTTGGAAAAATTAGGGTTAACAGTGCTGCGGTCAGTACGCATTCTTGTTTGGCGCCGTTGGCTACTTCCAAGGACTCGCTTTCTCGGTTCCCTACTACAATTCTTCCTTTAGTTTCTTTCTGAAATAATTTGATAATTCCCACGAAGGGATCGGCGCATCTGAACACTTTCATGACTTGCCACAGCATTTCTCTGTCAACCATATCAACTGCTTTGCTGAAGTCTACGTAGAGTTTCCGCCACAATGAAATGGATTTTTCTTAGATCAGCTGTAGGCTATAGATAATAGATATTGTAGATATTCGACTCCTTAAACCGCAGTGATTCGGTTAGAACCCTTTCCGCAGGTCTTGCTAGACGAGCTTGCACCACTTTAGCCATTATGTTCCCGGCAATTGTCAGCGAGTATATGTCTAGGTAGTTATTGCCGTTCTTGTGAGCATCTTTGTTTTCATAGATTGGGATGAATGATCAAGCCTTCTTTGAGTTCTTGTGGCGGTCTTCCCTGTTGTTAGTATTTTGCTATTAGTTGTGAAGTTTTCTCATGAATTTTTCCTTGCCGAACTTGTATACTATAGCTGGTATACTGTCACTTTCTGGAACTTGTAAATTTTAGTTTAGTTAATTGTTTCTGTTACTTTCCCAAGAGTTTGTGTGACATTCACGTTCATCTGTTGGCGGAAGAATTTTATGTGGCTTAAGATCTCCTCATTTATATTGGATTATACATTCCATAATTTGCCGAAGTACTCTTGCCATTATTGAAGAAACTGTTTTGGTTGAGTCAGTGTAGCGTTTTAATCTTCTGATAAGAGAATGTTAATACTCTAGGTTCGAGGACCATACGCGTCCTTGTATTTCTCCGCTTGCACCTGCATATCTTCAACATTTTTCAGCCACCAGCGGTCTTCTATTTCTCTTAGCTTTTCTGGACTTTTTCCCTAACTTTTTAAGGTTCTTCTTTTTAGCTCAAGTCGAGTTACTTATTTTTTTTATTTTAACGATACGATTTTTTCATCGATTGCATCTTTCATTTTTTGGTCAATTTTGTTGAACCAGTCCGCATTACGCTTTTTGTGGAGCCAGGTACCTCTCCCGAAGAGTGCATTACATGCCTGCTTTTAGAGTTCCACGTTGTTCCAGTGAATCAGAATTATCGGTGATTTGTTTCAATGTTGAACTGATTGTAACTTGTAGTCTATCGGTCCATCTTTTATCTCCAATACCTAACATAGTTTGTCTTCCTTAGTTCTTTGTTGTCGCCATGCTTTACGCAGGCTTTTTTGGCGAACGTGCCAGTAAGTTAATGTATTGGTCAGGTTGACAATCTGGCCATCGAATATCTCTAGTGTTCTTCACATCTTTGTGGTCCTTCCTTCTGATGATGATAAGGTGCAGGAGATGGGGTCTCTTTGACCTGGGATGTTCCCAGAAGTAGTAATGGTTATCTTAATCTTGGAAATAAGTGTTGGTAGTTTCCAGCTCAAACACTGCAAACAGAGTCGTAATTCTCCATTTGGATTGGGATTTATTTTCCAAACTCTCCGAGAACGGAGCTCCATGTATTTTAGTCATGCCCCAATCTGGTATTGAAGTCACCGAGGGGTGATCGCTTATTCGCTGCAGGGACATTTGCGGTAGTGTCTTTAAGCTGAGAGTAAAAATCCACCCTTTCTTCGTTTAGGTCATTTTCGTTGCGTAGACGTTGATAATGGTAATACCACGGTTATGGGACGTGGTCATCTTTTGCAGTGTTATAGTCCTTTCGGAGATTCCGCCGTGAATTCCCTGTAAATCTGTGGGCTAGATCATATTTGATTATGAAACCGACTTTTAGGTTGATTCTCAGGAAATCCCTTTCAGAAATAGGTTCTTCCTGCTACTTTCCATTGGGCAACCCCGCTGAGCCTATCTCCTGCAATGCGGCTACGTAGATATTTGTATTCTCAAGCACCAGGTCCATGAGTGTCGTACGTATATGTGGTCTGTCACCTGAGTCTGTACCGAGCTTTGTTCTGGAGTTAAATGTTGCAATATTGAGGTCTAGAGTGTTATTATTACTTCTCTGTTGTTACCGCTTGTGTAGAGATGCACTACCCGCGGTTTGATAGTCAAATAGTCTTTAGATGAGCTTTGTTCATCTCATCTTTTATAGAGGCATTTTTTTCTAGGGCAAGCAGTCCTATCTCGCTTGGTTATCTGTGCAACGTCCTTAGTGTTAACCTGTAACCATCACACACGGCCGTCTAGAGATCAGAGTAGTAGCTCCTAGAACTGCCATTGATATCCCCATTCTATCGCCACACAACTTTCCACTTTGACTTCTAACTCGCTTGCGTAGTTTAGGTCTAGTATTTGTTGTGCATCATATAAAAACCCTCTGAAACTCAAACGCTCATAACGATTTGCGCGAGTCCGCGACGACTGTCAGAAGAGGAAGCCGAAGCTTCTGGGCAAAGTAATCTCATTGAGGTACACAGTTGTCCTATCGTTCCCGCTACTACGCCTTTTCTTTTTGAATTGGATTCCAAAGCGTTTTTCTTATGAAAACTATAAGGCAGTAGAAGGATCTGAAGTGAGAGTTATTATCTCTTAAATTTTTTCCGTGAAAAAGTCCACAAAGCGGCAGTGTTTTATTTTGGGGTGGTGACTCCTCCAGTTTTCGCCTAACCATTTATACCCAGAAGACAGTGGGGTATGGATAAGTAGTGTGATAGAGCGTGTCCACACATCGGTAGGCACTAACACACTACGTCTAGTGTCTCCTACTACTCCTAGATCCCCTTGTGTGGGAATAAGTGTTGGAAGATTTTTTTAAATTTTAAAATGTTAGGTATGTCGATGAAGAATTCATTTATTTGAGGCTTAAAACCTAAGATGTGCTTTTGTTTTTATTTTTTGCCAGTAAAATGTAATAAAAAAGTTTTCACGTAGAGAGAGAGAGAGAGAGAGAAAGAAAGAGATAGATTGATAGAGAAAGTGAGAGTGAGAGCGATTGAGAAGAGCGAGAGAGAAGGAAAATGAAAGTTAGAAATAAGAGATATTTTATATATGTAATGCAGCAAACTGAGTAAAAGTGTCCTTAGACAAAATAAGATGTTATAGTATTTAACTGTCATGGGTAAAAATATAATATTGAATACTGTGTAATGTTTGTATGATATCAAAATAAACACACACACAAATACACACACACACACACACACACATATATATATATATATATATATATATATATATATATATATATATATATGAGATAAAAGGCAATATTAATAAAATTTGAATAGACAAAATGTAATTTAGACCTATGAATATACACTGATTGTGTATTGTGTATGGGTATAGTGTTTCCAGCCTAGTATTGAAATCATATTATAATTATTATATTTAATTTATTTATTTATTATTATTTTAATAAGAACATAAAATATTGTATTTGCCGTTCCTAAAGAATAACTTAAAGGCACTGGTTTTGATTTTGCTATTATATGAATGTATTAGGATCGCGCCAGCACGTCTTCTTCTTAAGTGAATATAAAATAAAAGTGAATGTAAAATAAGCACTTCAATCACATATTGCGTAAATAATAAATACGTTAGTGCTTACTAAACAGTGCTGAAACTATTAAATTAAAGATAATTTAACGGGCGCCCTGCGAGTAGACTAGACAGTCCATTAGTGAACTGTCTCATACGAGGTAATGCTGAATGCATGGGTTGATATTGACTGAGAGAGAGACACACACACATACACACACGCACACACACATATATATATATATATATATATATATATATGTATGTGTGTGTATATATATATATATATATATTAGCAAAAGTACCCGTCGTTGACTGGGTACTAAAACAGCCTACAGAAAATGGACTCTGATTTATGAAGGTATGATAGGTTATGAAAAGGAAGGGTTGTAAATTTGGGTTGAATTTGGGGGTATAAAAACCAAAGAAAAATATGATGAAAGTAAAAATAAAACAGATAACCCCCATAATTTATTATACCATACCTGTTCACATTGAAACACTTACCCAATATTATGTGGATCTATATTAAAAAACATTGTTAAACTTTGTGGCATATTTCCTTTCTACGGAGACCAGTTGCGAACGAACACCCCATAATCTTATTACACCATATTTCTTCGAACAGAAACAGAATTATAAAAGTATATTTACACATATCGATATGAAAAGTCTTTATTAAAGGCTGCGCCTATTTTCTGTTCTATGGAGGCCAGCCTCGAATGCAGACCCCACAATTTTATTATACCATCAATATTTACGTTAAAACATACTTATCAAAGTATTCTTATGTACATCTATATCAAAAACACTAGTAAACGTTTTTTTTTTAATTTTTATTTTTTTATTTCCATACCTTGTGGACCAGGCGCGTACGCAGACCACCCCACATTTTAATGAATCATCATTATGCCATATAAAGCATACCACTTCATGCGCCTCGGTACATTTTCTATCATTATATGTGATTAGTTTTCTGTAATATTCAACCATATATGAACCTATTCGTGACCAGACACACACACACACATACGTCCAGCTTTATATATATATATATATATATATATATATATATATATATATATATATATATATATATATGTATACATATATTATTAGAGTAATATTCATGAATTTAAAAGTAAGTTTATATATTACAAATTCACTATTGTTGCACGTGAGTTAAAGAAAAATGTTTTGACAGGTTACGATTTAATGTATATATATATATATATACATATATATATATATGTATATATACACTTATGTGTGTGTGCATGTGTGTGTTCGTTTGTGCGTGTGGTATTTTATTTCTATCATTAATATTTACCTATTTAATTGTAATCTGTGCTTGAACTCAAGCCGTAACTAAATTATCCCCCAATAAAAAGGATCCCCTAATTATTAGTTTGGATTCGAGTAAATAATATGAAATACAAAATAAAAATAAAATTCATTTTAACTATTGAACTATGTCTAAAGGTAACAGCTTAGAGAATTAAATATCTTCACAAATATTTTCACACAAATAAACGAACCCACCGATGTAAGGTGGATGCGAAAGCGAATGCGAATATTTCCCAGCCAACGTCCTAACCAATGAGGTAAGGCTAAAACCCAAAGCACGAGGCTTCACCTTCAAAAATATAAGGTAAATGAGTGATAACAATTCACACTACGTCGATGCTTTAATCGCTTGGATAGAGAGGATTATTCGTGACGCTTCATCATATTTTCTGATCGTTGACGTATAAAAAGTAAAAATGCGTTCTAAATTTTACACATATAATACATCCGTGTTCTTGCCCTTTATAAGAGTATTAGAAGTAGTCTTATATGTTTTTGGTTGTAAATAGTTTAGCGAAAGATACATGCATACATACACACATACACACATACATACATTTTCCTTTCATATAATAGACCAGCTGTGGCGCTGTACTTTGCAACGTCGTGAATACGCTTTAATATGATATTTTAATTTTTCCAGATTTCGTATATAATATTATAGGGTGGAGATTTGAAAAAATAAAATAATAGTACTTAGGTGCCATCAGCAAAAATCGCATGCGAAACACACCTGTAGCGCTTTTAGCTGATGAGGTAACAACTGTAGTAAAATGACACGCATATAGAATGAATCAAATAAACTCAGATGAATATACAAAATGTGTAACGATTTCTTCAATTCTGACCCATTTTTGACCACCTAAACCAATTCTAACGGCTAAAGACTTATAAAAGAACGGTCTATAAAAATCCAATCATTAGAGGCACCTAGCGGCCCTCTGCCACTTTTAGTTCATAAAGTAACAGAGTTTGAATATATGGAGAAAGACAGATGTGGTGAGTTTTATAAATTGAATTACTATTGCAGAAGATCAGAAAAATCACCTGTATCATAAGTTTTAATAGAAATTACATTGGGCCTGCCTCTGATTATATCTGTCTCCTCTCAACCTCCACACGGTCTCTATCAAATAGCTGAGTAATTTGTTAGAGACCGCAGATGTACAACTATTTTAACTTTAATCCCAATTTTGACCAGTAACTTTTATGAACGTTGACCACTTGACAGCAAAATTCCTGGTCGGAAACCGATGAAAAAGATTTTTCTAAATATCGATACCCGTTAGGTAAAATACTGAGCATATAGACTGCAAATGTACGGAGTAGTTTTGTAGGAAAATGTACACACACAGGCACACAGAGACAATTTCACGCCTATGGATGTATAGATTATTCAATATAATGTCACGTACTCTAAACTATTGCCTTCGATCTTGCTGTGAACACAGCACAAAGAGCACAGAACTGTTCCAAGATTATGACGGCCGGCCTGTTCAACAGTTTGGTCTTCATGTCTCCACAGTAAACTTAGAGAAGGAACCAAGCTAATTCTCCAAGATGGACTAGATAGAGTAGTGCAATGGTGTTGAATCGTGTATCTTTGCTTGCCCGTCTATTTTACTTATTAAGCGAGAGTTTTTTTTCTCTGAATTTAGAATAGTATCACATTGGAACAATAAGAGAGCGCAGAATGATTTCGCCATAAAAGTGCTGATTGACTCAAGGTAGCATGCACGTCTGATAAAGGTTCGCGCTGTACTCCTGTGTGTTAAATGTTACTCCATATTAGAAAAAAAATGAAATTTCCGTTGCTGTGACAGTTTCACAAACCATTAAAACTGGGAATGTTTTCATCAGTGACGGTCACAAATTCAACGATGGAAGAAAATGACATAAATCTATGAATTTGCTAATTTATCACGTTCTGTATATAAACTTTATTTTGATTTGTGAGAATAAGGTTAAATAGTGTTCTTTTCTCAATGTCCTTCAAAATGTTTCTGCATTTTGCGCTCCATTTACCAAAGGGCAATCAAACAACTCATGACGATGTAACACCTTAAACGGCTTTAGTATAAAATCGTCTCTTCATACTTGAAGAATAGTTGATTAGTATACAGCAGCCTACATTGTAACCCAGTTTGCAATTTCGGCAGACCATTCACAATTTGTTTTTCAATTGACTTCAATCGACAGTTATATCTATCAAGAATGGAGATAAGTTTAGCTTTAAAATGGTGTTTTCGTTTACAAACATAAACAATTTAAAATGCACCATTTCAACCACAAGCTGGTTTTGTTTCTTCATTCATTGACTCTGTTTCTTTCTCTATTCCTCTCCCCCCTCTCTCTCTCTCTCTGTATATATATATATATATATATATATATATATATATATATATATATATATATATATATATATATATATATATATATACAAATGGAAATTCTTTTAACTTTCTTGAAGTTTTACATTTGAATTTTACCGTCATTGGATTTTTATCTTCCACCACACTATCCATTCATGTGTAATCACCTTTTTCTTCACCATATTCCCTCTGCTCCACTTTTTTTGTTTACAAGTAAGATCTTTGACTTACTTGTTGTTTAATCAAATACTTCAAATCCGATCCCACGTTTTGCTAATTACTACCCTCTGATGAGAAGCAAATTATTTCTTCGAAGCTCCGCGGATTAAGGCCTATCCATTTACCTAGTGTTTCCTTTTCAGATTAAATATGTTTTAATTTATTTCAAAATGTTTTTAACATATTTTATTAACTGTTTGTTCATATATATATATATATATATATATATATATATATATATATATATATATATACATATATATATATGTACACACACACTCGTGTGTGTGTGTGAGTGTGTGCATATATATGCGAGGGGTTTTCTCTGAATTTAAGATACTATCACATTGGAATAATGAGAGAGTGCAGAACGATAATGATAATATCCTAAAGAGGTCCTCTGCAATAGGGACGAAACGTTGATCCTTTCATGAATTCATTAATTTTTTCTATTTTCAAAACAACATTATATATATATATATATATATATATATATATATATATATATATATATATATATATATATATATATACAGTGATGATCATATTTATTGTCACGGTAAAATAAAAGTTAAATGTTGTCTAATAAATTCTAAAAAAGGGATTAAATTAAAGAAAATAACAAAGTATATTATGTATTTTTAACTGGCCTTTCCGATGCAGCAATCGGATTTTAGAAAAAATAAATAACAAAGGAACAACAAACATAATTGCAAAAAAACCTTGTTCAAAATTATTGGCACGATTTATTTAATAATCAATTGTATAGCCTTTGGCCTTGATTACCTTCCTCAGTCGCTTTTCATAGTTTACAAGCAAGTTGTTGCACTCTTCAGTAGTAATTTTAGCCCACTCTTCCTGACAATAATCCTCCAATTGAATAAGATTCTTAGGCTTCCTTTGCATTACCCTCAATTTTAATGTTCTCCATCAATTTTCAATTGGATTAAGGTCTGGGCTTTGTGATGGCCACTCCAAAACATTAATATGATTGTCCTCAAGCCATTTCTTAGTCAGTTTAGCCGAATGCTTTGGGTAATTATCTTGCATGAACCACCAACGACGACCAAGTGAGAGCTCTTTAGCAGAGTCTTTCAGGTGTTCATCCAATATTTTAACATAATCTTCCTTTTTTATGCTACCTGTGACATTAACAAGTCACCCTGGTCCAGAGGCAGCAAAGGATCCCCAAAACATCAAACTGCCTCCACCGTGCTTCACTGTGGGTATGGTGTTCTTAGGCAGGACAGCTTCGCCAGATTTTCTGTAAATATAAGACACTTTATTATGGTCAAATAACTCTATTTTCGTTTCGTCAGTCCATAGAACACGTTTCCAGAATGCAACATCTTTATCAATATGACGTTTTGCAAAGGCTAGCCTTGCTTTCAGGTGCATAGGCTTCAATAAGGGATTCTTTCTCGGACGACATGCTTTTAAACCAGCTCTCTTCAAAACTCTACCAACTGTATGTCGAGATACATTCACTCCAGAGGTGCTCTGTTCATCAACAATCTCCCCAACAGAGATCCTTGGGTTTTGTTTTACTTGTCGAACAATTTTCCGTTCATCTCTTGGGGAAAGAATCCTTTTTCTCCCTCTACCCTCTAAACTCATAACGTGACCTAGCGAGTTGAACTTATTTATTATGGCTCTAACAGTGGATTTGGGAAGATTTAGCTTCTTTGAAATCTTATCATAGCCCTCCCCATTGGTATGGCATGCTACAACAAGCTTCCTGACGCCTTCGCTGTGTTCCTTAGTTTTAACCATGGCGATTGAAAATTATAATTTAGTCACTTATAATAGTTTAAATAAATCGCTATCTAAAAATTATCTGAAAAAAATTATTCACTGAATTAGCGTTAAACAAGCATAATATGGCTATAAAAAAGTTCAGAAAGCACGTAAATCGGAAATTGATTGATATTATACTGATACTAAAAGAAAAACAAAGCCGTGCCAATAATTTTGAACAAGGGTTTTTTACAATTATGTGTGTTGTTCCTTTGTTATTTATTTTTTCTAAAATCCGATTGCTGCATCGGAAAGGCCAGTTAAAAATACATAATATACTTTGTTATTTTCTTTAATTTAATCCCTTTTTTAGAATTTATTAGACAAAATTTAACTTTTATTTTACCGTGCCAATAAATATGATCATCACTGTATATATATATATATATATATATATATATATCTTCTGTGAGATAGAGGTTGCTGCGCATATAAAAGGGCATCTCCCACCAGGCCATGACGTCTTTTTTTAACCCTATCAACGCAGGACAAGTCTTTTGTAGCAGCTCCTGCCCATATGTGGCAACAGTATTTCATACTTGGACGTATCTGGCTCTTGAGAATTGCATAATCAGTGAGATATCTACTGGATCGATGGAAGGATCCGACCATTTTTCCAGCGGCATTGGCAACAGATTTGATGTACGTATTCCATTTAATATCAGGAGTAAAGGTCAAGCCAAGAAGCTAGTCAAAACTTGAGACCCCCCCAAGACAGGAGTCATTCATTTTAATTAATGCCAGATGGGGATCAGAACGTTGATGATGTAAAGATAGAAGCTTGTTCAAAGTGATCAAGATCAGATGAGAGAGAATCGGAGAGAACTTGGTCGTTTACTGTCTTAGATGTGCTACTATACATGGTAGTGTTGTCACCAAAAATGTCTACGAATGATGTAAGGGTGTTATTTGGAAGATCATTATTATGCAGACCAGGAAAAGAGTTTGACCCAGGATGGACCTCTGAAGCATTAATACTGTGAGCTTCTGATTTTTGCCCATCAACTACTACTCTTATGAACCTATCAGAGAGAAATGATTTAATAATTGAGAAGGCATTTCCAGCTATACCATAGCTGGAGGTCTTCTGAAGTAAACCTTTATGCCATACCCTATCAAACGCTTCTGATATGTTCAGAGCAATTGCCATAGAAAGGCTGCCTCTGTCGAGAGATTCGCTAATCCTATGCGATATAATTGTAAGCACATCTGTTATAGATCTAGCTGAACGGAAACCATATTGTGTGCCATTAAGAAGATTATTTTTGCTGAGATGGTTGATTAGTTCTCTATTTAACACAGATTCCTGCAACTTATTCATGACGCACAGGAAACTTATTAGCCTGTACTGAGAGGGGGATGAACGTTCGCCTTAATTCTTAAACCCACGGAATACTGATGAGATTTTCAAGGGTGATGGGAAGCAATCCCCCTTAAGACAACGTTTAAACAGTTTTGTAAGTATAGGCGCTAGTTCTGGTTGAAGGTTTTTTGAGTACTATAATTGGAATACCGTCAGGGTCGGTTGCTTTACTGGAATCCAGGTTTTTGATTAGCTTGACAACATCACGTAAATACATTTGTATATCACATAGTGTGTTTTCTGATACAGGAGGAAATATTGGGGGTTGGCGGCCTTGGTCGCAAAGGGTAGAATTAGCTGCAAAGTTCTTGGCAAAGATTTGGCCTTGTCTTATGCTGACTAGATTAACTAAGGTCCATTGATGATAGTTGGGATAGAGCACACGCTTTTGTTCAGGACTCTGTTTGTTGTTTGCCAAAACTGGTGGGAACCAAGCCGCTGCTCAGCTACTTTGGACTTGACGGACTGAGCATATACCTCTCTTGGATTCTTTATTACTTTCTTACAATGGTTGCTTGCAGTCCTGAAAGTGGCTTTAGTTTCCATACATCTATTACGTTGGAAGCAGTGGAAAAAGTGATTTCTGTGCGCAATAGCAGCAGCACATTCTGGAGAAAAACATGGCTTGCTGTTCGGTTTTTGCTGGAACTTTTTCGAGGGTATGAAATTGTCTATACCTACAATTAACCATTCCGTCAGGTCTGATACTATAGACGACACATCCTTTTTAAACATGGAACACAGAGAACGATCCAATATAAATGTACGGAAACTATCCCAGTCAGTCATAGTGTATCGCTATGCTGTACGATGGAGAGGTACGTCTGAAGACTTATTACATTTCATTTTTATCTTAATTGATACAACCGAGTGGACGGAAGATCCAAGAGGAGACAGAACGGAAACTGAACATAGTTCAGGGCAAGTTGTGAGGAAAAGGTCTAGGAGACTCGCATACTGGCCGTCATTGTCGGGCATTCAGGTTGGTTCGTGAACAATCTGAGTGAGGTCATAAGCAATGGAGAAATCATGACAAAACCTCCCCTCATTATCAGTCTTGTTTGAGTGGGTCAACCATTGAACGTTATGAACATTGAAGTCTCCACATACGTGAATGTTAGCTGAAGGATACGCTGATAGAACTTGTTCAATGTTCTCAGATATGCTTTTAAAGATAGTAACTCCGCTGTTATGGGGGTGAGAGAGAGTAAATATAAATGCGGTAGTATGAGCTAGTGCAACTCACAAGCACATATAGGGTAAGTTAGGATCTTCTCTGGAGATGCTCCTACCACATAGAAAGCCATAATTACTATAGGCACATATTCCATGCTCATAGCAATCTTGGGTGTCAGATTTGGAAGTTAAGTTAGAATATCTTTTAATTACGAACTCATTTAGGGAAGTAGTCTGTCCAGTTCCGGTTTCGCTTTAAAATAAAAGGTCTGGTTTAATCTCCTGTAATTGGGTTTCAACCCCTGGAAGGTTAGAACGTAGACCCCTGATGTTGGAGAAGGAGACATGGTAGTGGGTGTCTACGTTGGAAGTTTCAGATCCGGGTTTAACCGTGTATTTTTTATTGAAACTTGTCATGATGGAATTTTTGGATTTGTAGACAAGGTCGTCAGACTTGCTTAGAGCAGGACAGAGAGGGGAAACTAAGAGAGAAAAGTAACGAAGATGTTTTTGTAGAACATGATAGGGTAAACCGAAACCATTACCCACTAATATTCCATAGAGAGGCGCCACCAGAAGTTACTGCAATGTCCA
Organism: Euprymna scolopes; assembly: GCF_053919585.1. Taxonomy (NCBI): domain Eukaryota; kingdom Metazoa; phylum Mollusca; class Cephalopoda; order Sepiida; family Sepiolidae; genus Euprymna; species Euprymna scolopes. The sequence continues at coordinate 86,080,799 of NC_136491.1, forward strand.
GAATCCATTCACCAAATGGCAATACAGCAGCCCCAGTACTTTGCATCTGCTGATAGGACAGCATCGGGTCCCTGACTATCAGGCGGAGAACGTCAGATTCGGGTCCCTGACTATCAGGCGGATAACGTCAGTCCTGATAAAGAGTTTACCTCCAGCACCCTTACTAATGACATGGGTAAAGGTATAGAGATAGAAACAGAAACTTTCCGCCATCTCTGTCGACAGTCCACGCAATATACTGCCTACCTAGAATACATCTTTTTCTTCTCCCTTTGTCAGAAAAATCACTCATTAAAATAAAATTAGGACTGAGTGAAAATAAAAAGCAGTGACAGTAATGGGAACAACGCTTCTACACAGTGTTCTCTACTCTCCTTTAAAAACATTATTAAGTAGTGTACTAAATAAAAATGCAACTGGTGTGTTTTTAAAGGGAACGTATGGTGATAGATTAACCTCTCACGAATTTACAATGAATGCAATTTCCTAATCTGTTCATATAATAAACTTGGTTGATATAAGAAACATTTATGACGAGAAAACGCTATCATTAAATAAAACAATCAAGAAATAAAAATATAAATTAAGTACTGAAAGAAAATACTTATATTTGAAATTAAACATAAAAATTAAAATACACTTATCTCGAACACGCTTCGTTTCCAGAGTGCAAACTGATTTGAAAATAATTTTAGCTTTAACAATATCAGCGTTCCAAAAGAGTTTTTATTTTTTTTTATTTATTTAATTTACCGTTAAAACAAAAACGTGATCGCTTTCTGAATGTTTGCTAGTGACTTTTTAAGAAATTGCGATATAAGAGAAAAGCGAGGGGGAGTCTTCTGAAATAAAACTAGTAACGTTTTAAGTAAATTCAACATAAAATAAAAAACAAGACTTGGGGGGAGTTGAAAGAAAAATAAAATGGTTTAGTATGCTATCCTTAAGATCAACTTGGTAGATATAGTAAACATTTATGACGAGAAAACGCTATCATTAAATAAAACAATCAGGAAATTATATATATATATATATATATATATATATATATATATATATATATATATATATATATAATACACATGCAGTACTGTTTCGCTGTTTCACAGCTCAACAGTGCGGCTAGATATATATATATATATACATATATATATATATATATATATATATATATATATATATGTGTGTGTGTGGGGGGGTGGTAGGGGTGTGGGTGAATTATTTTATACATATATAGATATGTATGCAAATATGTACATATATGTATGTAAATATATATATATATATAGATGTATATATACGCATATATATATATATATATATATATATATATATATATATGCATATATTGTTGTACCATCATTATAATCATGACTAAATAATGTCATACCATGTGGGTGTATTTATCTTTAGGATCGCTCGTCATTAAACAGTAAAATAGAATTGCAGAAAAAAGAACCGAACAGAAACTGAAACTAAATATTTGTGAACGGTTTTATAAAACCGCGCCGAACGATCTACGGTTTCCTGGCGTTTACATTAATGCGAATCTCATAGAAACGCGTGTAAATTTGTTTTATATCATAAATAATTTATATTTTTTAGTTTAGTTTTTTTTTTTTTTTTAAATTATGGATGCCCGGTGTATTCTATTTATTACATTTTCTACTTTCGGGTTTCAGTTTATTTAAATTTTTTAAACTTATTTGTAAACATTCGTATTATTTATCGATTTATCATCGGTCATTCAGCGCAATCGGTTTTTACTTAAAGCAAATCTATTTCGTGATGCAACGCCCAGTTTATAAGACTCCTTCTAATGATTGAAAATGAATTCTTTCTTTTCATGATAAACATTAAATATTATTTGTACGTATAAGATCGGAATATTTTACTTTCTCATGCGCCTTTTTTTATTAATATTATTTCGTATACGTGTCTCGAATAAAAATGTTATCATATTTTAAACATTCAATTACAATAATCATCATTATATTCGAGTTTTATTATTATACAGTTAATACACCCACACACCTATATATATATATATATATATATATATATATATATATATATATATATATATATATATATTATTTTTTCACCAGCCTCTGAGTTTAAATTTAATTTAACATAAACGTGATATCTCCTTACATGTTTGTCAATTACAAAAATAAGCAGTTTTATCTGCCTAATATAAATTTCTTTATAATGATTGAAATCTTAGCAGTAACATCAGAAAATGTGTTTTTTTCTACAAATAGGTGTTGGACGAAAGAAGACAACCTAACGGCGGAGATGGAAAATCTCTAATCAAAATTTAATGATATTTCTTCCGAAGTTATCTCAGCCGGTTTAAATATGCACAAATAATATCAGTCATGTACGAAGGCAAGAGAATATTCAAGAAACAATGAAACATACGTCATGCGTCATTGGAGAAAATTTATGTGTTTCAAATACTTGTATTCTAACGAAAGTTTTATTCAGTGAATGTGTAGCCTGTAACATCTATGTCAGAAGCAACCCACGTTGTCGCTGATTTTTACCTGCTTTTAAAATCAGTACTACGGAATTATCTTTGTATATTCGATCTCAGGAAGACATGTTTTTTCTAATTTCAGCCGAGGAATGTAGCTCGGATTTCTTTATATTAACACATAGAAGATGTTATACAAATTCCAAAAATTAGCTTTTTCAGTCAAGGTAACGGCCGCTATTTGTCAAGTAATATAGTACTATGCTTGACAACGTAATTTTCGTGACCTGAATGATATAAATATAAGAAGAAAGCAACATCGAACACATGCCCACAATGCTTTGTCCCGAAAATAAACGAAAACTCGATTATTTTTGTGGCACATGATCATTAAAAACTTTAAAAGACTGGGTCCGGAATGTGTCACAGTCGTAGAAAGTAGAAACAAAATCAAGAAATTACAAACGTGTTGAACGTTCTCGAAATATTAGCAGACATTTATTCTTAATATACACGACCTGTGCAATCACTTAAAAAAAAACAATAAATCAAATCTATATCTCACTCACTATTACAAAAACAAAATATTAAAATTGCTACCTATGCTATTCCGTAATGAATATTTACCAATGCCTTATGAGAAATCAAGACGAAAGAAAAAACATATTGTGCCCATTTAAAGATCTCTGATCAAAGAGAGATTCACTATGAAAAATTGAAATGGAAACCTTTCTATTATCTTCGCAGTTAAAAACTCCAGCTATTATTTACACAGACGAGTTTTCATGCTGCAGTCCAGGCACAGCCTCTCTTTTTCATCTTTGAATTAAGAAAATGCCTATCGTCTGTACAGTGGTTAGACTGCCGAGCTCGTACACTCTTCTGCTTGATTACAATTTCTATTTAAGCTCCATCTTATCAAAGAAGCCCGCACATTCAAACAAACATTGAGGATTGATTTTAAAACAGAGTGAACCTCTTAAAGAACCGCTTAAAGAATTTTCTTTTTTACGTACAAAACAGTAAATAAAAAGCAAGATGCTGAACACTATCATGCACATTCCGATCACACTGTATGAAATTAAATGCTTAGCTAAATAAGACGATGGCCCTGGATAAGACCTTACATTATATCAAGTGGTGAGGCCTTAGTTAGCGGTTTTTGGGGGATTGTGGAGCCAGCCTTTAATTACCGTTGCTCACAGGTACACTCTGACCCGGAGTGGTAGTACCTGTAAGGATCACAACTATGGGTAAAATAGAAACCGTCTTGAAAGCAACAAATATATTCTATTAAAAAAAAAATGCTCAAAATTGTTGGATTCGGCATTAAATAATCCGAAAAGGGTTGATATGTCATAAAACAAAGACAATCGACCAGCCAACCTAAATAAGACAAAGTTATTCGTGCTACAAAACCAGAAACTACAACATAATGTCAAGCAAAGATAGGAACGTTTTCTGATGTGATAACGCTCTACTATATTTGAAATGTTTGTCATAGAAAAAGCATTACAAAAAGAATGATAAAAGGCGTTCATCAATAAACCAACTGAGGAGACCATCATGTCGAAAATATATAAATATAAAAAACGCATAGTTGACTCATACGAACGTTATAAATTCATGAAAAAGTAAGATAACATAACCTTTTGGTCATAGCCTAAAACAGAACAACCCTGGTTGAGAATTTATATTGATTTCTCCTAAGCTACTTGACTATTGGTATTACATAATTGGTATTCACAGCTGCGCAAAATGGATAGAGGTGCTCAGATGTTAAAACTCATTACATGGGAAGGCATTAATGTTTCCACGAATAATTTGATCAGATTAGAGGCGTTCACTTTTTATTAAGAGGCAACAGGAATTCAATATACATAAGGGGGCTTCAAAATGCACCGTAAGTTTTTTTTTTACATAGAATCTGTCGCGACTCCCCACTGCCACTTACATTTAAACGGGCAAGCGGACGCTTCGTCGACAATTTGAAAAGACATTGAAAAAAATGCTGCACACCTATAGAAACATTAATGCAACTATTTCTCCATGTCTATCGGACCAGGCATAACAGTAATGGGCCATCACCACCATCGCCAACGGACACTATGTTCCAGAAGAATATATGACTCGTATTAATAAAACTAGCCAAATTAAACATAATTGAGAATCCCCTACATTGCGCAGAAGAATTGCTATGACACAATAAGCACAACATTCTAAACAATTTTCAAATATGTCCCGTCTTTCGGCCGATTAAACATAATAGACACACGTATAGGAAATATAGTATACATAATTAAGAAGTCTATATTCATGCATAAAAAGCGCCGCGACCAAATAAGGAAACGTCTATTAGTTGAATCTAAATAAGTTGCACAGAAGGGAAAAAGACGTCATGACAAAGAATATGACACTTTCGATAGTGAACAAACTGAAAAAAAGCCGTAAGATGCTACTGATTGCGAAAAAATACCCCGATCCTTGAATACTTGATCCAACAATTACAAGTTATTAGTATACGTTTGCTGAGAAAGTAATTTGAAGGGTAACGTTATGGGTACTTTATTCCTTCGAAACTGGCCAATATCATACTTACAACAATAACGAGTCTAGTTAGTCTCACATTCGGACTCATTTAAAAAAACATTTGATACTACTTTAAATTAAACTAAGAGTAGGTGAATACCGACTACATACATATGTTTCTTGTTCAATCTAATGTTTCCTTATAAACCCGTTAGTTAAGCCACGTACACGCGCACGCATATATATATATATATATATATATATATATATATATATATATATATATATATACATCTGTATGTATGCGTGGACAGAGAAAGAGAGAGACAGGGAGAGATAGAGAAAGAATGAGAGAGCATGTAAGAGACAATGGTTGATTTGGACGTACTTAAGAAGGTTTCTTACTTGTTTACTACACACTCTCTGGTCTCTACTTGGCTTCATTGATATGAATGTCTCTCGACTCGAAACCCTTCGCTGCTTTGACAAGCCTCCTAGTGTTTCTGTCACTTTTTTTATTGCAAAATTTCGTCATGTTTTGCTCAGGTCTATGTAAAAATGTTTGCGGTCTTTTATGGCTTAAGAATGACTCTCACACCCAATTCTCTACCTGTATATAAAAATTACTGCCTAAAGCGGAATACTATTGATTAATCTTACGAGGAATAGATCGAAAAAAAAACGTATCTTTACTTGAAAGGGTTCGTTTCAGATTTAAAACTTGGTACGTGATGCATATTTCGCTTTCTACCAACATATTTTCTGCACAAAGTATGTTCCGAGCGTTTACTAGTAATAGTCATTTTTATATTAAGTGCTCGTTATTTCAGTTGGCAAGTCTCTGAGCTTACTCCAACATGGTCATTTTCAAGTCTAGTATAAACAGTTTTTGTCGAGTCTCACCTTCAGTATCCAAATTCAACGCGATCCTATCGAGTGAGATGCAAGCTGTGTTCAATGTTTAATTGTTTATATATATATATATATATATATATATATATATATATATATATATATATATATATATATATAGCAAGACCAGTACACCAGCGTTGACCATCGAAAGAGTCAGGCTTTCGCAAAAAAAAAAATAACTACGGTTATAGTTGGTGGTCGGTGCCGTCCGAGAACAATTGCCGACACTGGCAGCCGGGACTGAAATGAAATAATCTGACTTTTACTTACAATTAATGATGGCTTTGGGTGATAACATGCAGTCACTGTTTAAAAAAAAAGCAATACGAGAATACGTAAATCAGTATGAAATAATAAAAGTATGAAAAGGGGTTGCTTTGAATAATAAGGGAAATAAAAACAGAGGTTGTAGAAGTATGGGATGTTCATTGTATGGACTGTTTAAGGTGATCGAAATTAGTGGTAGCAGTCCTAGCTGTTTTCGTTTATTGATCAAGTCTTTCTTTTTTATTCAACTCTTCGACCAATAGTATTTAAGTAAATTCTACTTTTATGTCGTCCTTTTTACGCGTAAAACAAAATAATTACGGATTTTTTTCACTTTACTTCTTTAGTATTTCTATATTTAGTTCAGCGTTGAATAAACATTCACTCCATTGTTAAGAACGGTTTTCGGAATAGCCACGACGAACCTCCCCATTTAATATAGATATAGCCAAACCCCCATGTTCGAACGGAGTTCGGAGTAGAAAGACCCCGTTTTATTTGGGGGGGATTCGTTTTAATGTAATCGTGATAATTGTTTACAGATTACCCACCCGTAACTGCTAAAACAAAAACTGTGACGTGGCAATGTCGGTAAATGAGAATAGATTTGTTTATCGCGTTTCGTAAAACCTAAGAGCCAGTAAATCACAGTGCATAATACAGTTCTTTAACTCTTTCAAATTACTTGTCTCCGTAATATTTGAATGCGATTTTATAAATCAGCATAGTTGAAAGCATATATAAGTCGTCATTATAAAGAAAATTGTGGACTTAATGCACAAATTTACCCCTAAAATCTTAATATGTACACAATCTTGAGTATCAGTCTGGGATTTTTTTAAATACTCCGCCCAATTCAATTCTCTATTTAATTAGTTTAACGCACAAAAATAGCGCAGATAATCGGTGTAAAACAGTAATTGTGAGTAAAATAAAACCCGTACATTCAAACGAGCACGGAGTAAAAACAATTAAAATATGGAAGCAAAAATGGAAAATATCTCACCGGTTTGACGGAATATATAAGATATTAACTTAATGAAACCGAGTTATTTAATAAGATATGCGGTAAAAAATAAAAAAAACAATTTGTAAAAGATTGTTAGATATTTTATATATGTTTTTATAATATAAATAGTGGAAATAAATAAACATACAAATAACTTAGTATAAAACATTTTAACAGTTTTAAAATGGCTAGAATATATAAAGATCCAAGGCTAACGCGAAAGAGAATAAATACATGTTCTTTGGTTTGTCTTCGAAGTTTTAGGGAAAAAGGAGAGATACAGAGAGAGAGAGAGAGAGAGATAGAGAGAGAATGTGTGAGAGGGGAGAGAATATTAGCGTTCGTTTCGCGTGCTTATACCGAAAATAATGAATATTGAAATTTCCAGAGTTCATCCGTTCGAAAGGAGCGGAATTAGTCTGGGGAGACATTATCATGTTTGTAACAGAACTCCATAGTTGCCCAAATTGCAGAATACATTTCGGTGATGACTGGAAGCAATAGTAGTACATTATGTAGCGGATAAAATAGAAAGCACTTCCTCTAAATATGGTTGTGCTTGTGATGATGTTATCCCTAGGATTGAATGTAGGATTTTATTTAAACAATTAAGTGGGCTTTTAATGGAATTCCAAAATTACATAAAATACGGTTTAATAGTCTCAACATAATGAATTTGTATGTAGCATTTGTAGTTGCAAACGTACCGTGCTTTAATCAAGAGGAGATTTTCTGCAAGCAAAAAAGTATATAGGAGATTATTTATTGATAAAAATAAAATACTTTATTCCAAGAGCTTTCCATTGAATATTTAAGTGTTACGTATTTATTAAGTTTCTAAAAATTACATTTATTTTCTTTTTATTTAAATGAGTATATCAAAATATTATCGGAATATATGTAAGTTTATAATGAAATGTGAGATAGCCGTACCCAAAAGAATATATTTCTGAGGAGTTGTATTGAAATCATAGAAAATAACACATATAATAAAAATACTGGCACAGTTATAACCATTAAGACTAATAAAGTATTAAATAAACATTGTGAAGAACTATTTATCATTAAATAAATATTGATGAAAGAAACGAAAAAAGTGATAGTTTGTTGCGTTTACTTTAAGCATAATTTTTACAAATGATTAACGTATGATACGATAGTAGTTTCAAAAGTAATGTGTCCTATTTTTTTATTTTGCTAGAAAAGAAAGAAAAGAGGGTGGCAAATAGCATTGTTATTATAACTGAACCAATTTACTCGGTAAATAAAATTGTTATATTCGGTTGAGGATATTGACGAAGTAAGATTCTATAGATGCAACCCTTTCATGAACAATAGAAACAATTAAAGAAGGGTGATTCAATTCCCATATAAAGACAAAAAACCATAAATATTAATCATTGCATTTTAAAGTTTTCCAAAGTAAAGACACTTGATATCACGACAGATAGAAGACGAGTTCGTCGATTTCAGAGTAGTGACGGAAATGTGAGTTAAAAGGAATGTTCCGGATATAATGAGCGAATCATCTAGCAGGTGACAAAACACAGAATATCGATGGCTCCGTAGAAAAATTTAGTATAGCTCATCAATGGTTTGATATTTAGTTTAAACCATGGAGGACTTAATTCTAAAATGTTCTCCGGATATACCAGAGTGAACAGAAATTAAATATCACAAAAATGTGTGTTTTTTTTTCTGAAAAGATAAGCTTATGATTATTAATGTAATAGTCATTCCTAAGATTAAATCTGTGTTCATGGAAAATAAATTCATTCACCAGTTAGTTATCTTGTAGGAACACCCCCACATATATATATATATATATATATATATATATATATATATATATATATATATATATTAAGTAATTTGATTGATAATTTAAAATTTAAAAATCAAATTATAATTAAATTAAAAACCCGTTTCATAAGAAGGAGCAATAACAAACTCAATTATCGGATTTTTAATTTAATTATAATTTGATTTTTAAATTTTAAATTATCAATCACATTACTTTATATTGAATTAGCTCTAGGACATTTAACTATCGAGCTTATTATATATCTAAATTACAACGAGCACTTTCTATTTCCTGTATTTTAATTAAACTAGTAATTTCACTGTTACATTAAAATACACTCAGCTCTTTAGACTATTGTTCTAATCTCCTTTAAATTATATATATATATATATATATATATATATATATATATATATATATATATATTCAGTGTCTCCAAGAGAAAGCCCGTACATCTACTTTCTCCACAAACCCTAAATTTAAGCTAAATAGAGTATAAGTGTTTAAACGACCTATACAGTATTTGATTCGCCTTTTTGTCTTCTATAATTTTCCTTGTGCATATTGGGCATTTACCTGAATTATCATAGTGCTCACGTCCATTTACAAAAAAATATCAACAAATCAAGAAGACAGAAAAACACTCCGCAGCAACAGATGGACTTAAGCTAGCTTCGAATATCAAACTTTTTCTCATCTCTAATCGTAATATATAAAACGTTTTAGCATCTCTAATGGAAATTGTTGTTTTTTCTTGGATATACAACGGGATATTTAGTCCATATAATTCGAATCTCTCTTAGTGATCGTCAGCAGCCTATTAATCACAAGTTTTCTGATTTATCCAATCGAGAAAACGGCCGCAGATTTAAATGTGATGAGAAAACAGTATAACTGTGTCAAAACACTCAAAGTCCCACGTGTTTATGATGGCGCTAAATCTAGCCGTCCTTGAGTTACTTCTTACAGGGAAAATAATGCTATGAATATCCGTAGACGCAGACAAAGATTTGAAATGGCTCTCAAAATCGAATAATTGTGAAAAATGCTTTCATTATTCAGTTAAAACAGATAGACGGAATTTAATTTGCGAAACTGTGTTCAAAAACGCAAGCCAATGATTTCTATAAAAGACAGAAAGCGCAATCTAGATTTTGTCAAATGCAATATGATCATGATTGTCGTGTTCGACGCAAGCAAGTTCAGTAATCTATGATGTGGTGACAGGCAGTACGTTACACGAATGTAAGACGAAGAATTTAATCCTAGGGGCACAATTTCAACGTTACAATGTGGTCGAGGTTCAGTTTTTGGTATTGGGCGTTATTAGAGCCAATTGGCCTATACTTCATGGCAAAGGGTCTCTAGTTCTATTGCCAAGTACATTCATATTTTGACATAACATTTTCTACCATACTTTTAGAGACATTCGGATGATAATACACTCTTCATGCAGAATAATGATCGCACTTATAGACCTTGCAATGTCAAGAGGTCCCTTAAAGAGCATGATATTGCTCGCTAGGATCAGCCTTCATAATCTCCAGACCTAAATCCAATCGAAAAAGTAGTGCATGAAATCAAGCAACAGTTACGCAGTTTCAAATCTGTAACAATTTTGGACAAAATATAAAGAGAAATGGGATGCCGGTGCACCAGATTAATACAGCAGACTAATTCAAGAAAGTGCTTGAAAATTTGCAGTTTTTCAAATTACAGAAGAAACCTACTACCAAATAATGCCTAGTTCATTGTGTTCCTGTTTTATTTGTGTTACATTAATGCTCTAAAATTACATTGAAATAAAACGTGTCCATTGTGCGGAGTTTCATTTTGTATCAGTCGAAGTTTATTTTGTAATTGAAGTGAACATTAGTATATTTCAACTAAATGTCAAATATGAACTATGAAAATTATAGAGGAATAAAACGCGAATCAAATATGACGTACGGTTTTTAAACAGTTACATCGAATTCAGCTTAAATTAACGAGTTTTTAACAAAGTACAGACATTTCTTTTTGGTGTCAGGGTACATCAATATTTCTCTCTCTCTCTCTCTCTCTCTCTCTCTCTATATATATATATATATATATATATATATATAGAGAGAGAGAGAGAGAAATGTGTGTGTGTGCGTATGTGTGTGTGCTTTCTCTTTATTTAATACTAGCGTGGGTACCCGGCGTTGTTTGGAGGTGTACATGAAAAAAAATTAGTATAAAAGTAGGTTTGAACTCCGAACGTTTGACACGGAGGTGGAAAAGAAATGGAAAAAAAAACCTGCGACCTTACCATCTTTACCATGGGAACAGATAAATTGATAAGTTTGTTAAGTCAACGTTTATAAACTGCAATTAGCAGGTGCGACAAAGTCAAGTTGCGGAAGCCAGTTTCTGTTTCCCCGCTACGCGGCGATCAAATAAAAAAATACACACAAAAAACTAACGTAAGGCAAACGAACGATGAAAATCTAATACATTGTTTCACTTTGGGGAACTGTGAATCTTTTCTCCCGTTTTTCCCCATCGTTGTGCCCTTACTTTAATCGTTTTTAAACGTTAATAAACTTTATTTTAATATCCCCGTAATTTTTGGCACATTCAACAGTTCCCCATCAGAACTCTTTACTTTCGACATAATATTATTTTTACGCTATCGATTTAAAGATTTTGGAGTTTGTCTCTATTGCGGTGCGGAAACATTCTTTGTGCCGGCAGAAAGAAACATCTAATACATTGTTTCTCTTTGGGGAACCGTGAATCTTTTCTCCCGTTTTTCCCCGTTGTGTCAATATTTTAATCGTTTTTTAAACGTTAATAACACTTATTTAAGTATCCTCGTAATTTTTGGCACATTCATTAGTTCCCCATCAGAACTCTTTACTTTCGACATAGTATTATTTTTACGCTATCGATTTTCTCCTGATGAGATGATAGCTGAAAGAGCTCTCGAGAGACTTTCGCCCATTATAATTAATATATATATATGTATGTATATATATATATGCATATATATATATATATATATATATATATATATATATATATATATATATATATAACTTAAACGTGGTTCATTAAATTTCCATATGTTCTAGTATAAAATATAACATAAATTAACGTTAACCGAGATAGACATCTATCATCGGATGACGTGTTAACAAATTAATGGTTAACAACATTTAAATATTTAAACACTTTTTTATAGAAAAATGTTCTAGGAAAGAATTCAAATTGGTCAGAAATGTTTTATTAATAAAATAATTACAAATTTTAAATTATAATCAAGCAGTCAGCTAGTTTTGGACCTTTCTAATATTACGATAATGTTATTTTTTCTATTATTGATCCATCTTACATACTGAACATTTTATTATGAAGATTATATCTCAGACAATATCGCATAGATATTAATGTTGTCTACTGCTTTGTTTCCTTATGTGTAATATGTGTTAAACGATTGTAAAATAGTATAAACTTCAAGTTAATATTCTCATCTTACGGCAAATGGAAAAATATCACGATAATCGATAGCAGGATTCAGTATATATATATATATATATATATATATATATATATATATATATATATATATATATATATATATATAATACTAAAAACCTAATTTGTTTGATCAAACTTGAAACACATCGCATGTTAGTGCACACAAAAGCACCCACACGCACGCATACAAACCCACACACATTATATATATATATATATATATATATATATATATATATATATATATATATATATATATATATATATATATATATACCTCACTATGTCTTTATGTCTCTGTGTGTGTGGGTCTGTCTTTTTTATTGCAGAGCGGTCCGATGTGTGCTAAATTATTACGATATTCTCATCACTTTCTTATATATAAAGCGATGATTACGTCAGAACATCATGATAAAAAAACGGAAGTGTCACAAAGATCGATCCTTAATCCTTTAGTTTTCTTGGTATTTATAAAACTCTTCATGAATAAAATTGTTTTCATATGGGCGTATTGAGTCATTAAACAAGGTATTTCATGCAACACAAAAGATAATCAAATCGACATAGATCATAAAAATAACTGGAACAGCATGATAAGATCCTCATTTTTTATTGGATTGGTGTTGTAAATAGAGTGTAACAGTCATTGTTTAGAAAGTAAGCGTTCGTCCTTTTCAAATGACATGAACCTTATTCAACCGTATATTGCCATAAATAATAATACGAAAACTATTCTGTCAAAGACATAGGTTACATGAATTGAAGTAAACACATTTGGGGCGTTCTCGTTACTTCTAACAAGTTACTTATATACTGTGCTAAATAGTTGCTAATTCCGGAGTGTAACTCATGTAATTACAATGGCCTTAATTCACCAATTGATCGAGTATAGGATAGTCATGGATGCATCTACTACTAACCTCTAGTTTTCCACAAGCTCCCCCCTCCAAAAAAATCACCTTCAATCAAATAGGACCAAACTCTCAAGCACACCCAAAACTTGTTAATATCGTTTAAGTATTGCACTCCTGTCTATTTTTAACTTGATTTTAAGAGAATGTGTCCGACGAACTAAAATCACAAGTGTCTCCATGACGTAAATATCCTCCCGCTTACTCGACATGCAGCAAAATATTACTGCTCTAATATAGCGGTCATTAGATGCTGGGAACCTGTTTTTCTTTTAGTTTCTTCCGCCAAATGGATAGACTTTGTAATTCTCCCAAGGATTGCAGCTTCTCTGACTATATTGAAATGCAGAAAATCAAGTGTAAGGTGAATGCATATCTCGTTTCTCAACTCCCTAATGTTGATTTTGTCTCAAATATTAGTTGTGTGCATCGAAATACTACTGTGATTTAGAAAAGTCAAATTAACACGAGTGAGTTCATTCTCATGAGTGACCAAATCCTCATAAGTGACCAAACGGATATAACATCTCGAACTAGTTGATAAAGATTGACAGGTAATCATTTTTTATTCAAAGATGATGAATCATATAAACAAAATTCTTATGACACTTAAATTTACTCAATAATAATGCTCTAGTAAATATAACAATCCGACACATTATATTAAAGGGGCCAGGCTTTTGAAAGTGTCTACTCTGATTGGAGTAGGGAATATTTCGATGCATTGAAATTTTCAGTGACAATTAAATGTTTTCCACGTACCACATGAAGCTGTGCAAAAATCATTAAACGTTGACATCTATTGTGCAACTAGAAATTCTGAGGATGTAAAAGTATGTATTATCGCAAATAGACTACCATAGGCGGAACTAACGCGTATAATATCAGATTTCCCATCAGAAGAAGAGGCGAGATAGGTATGCTGACACACTTAGGCTGGCGCATACACGTATAGGTGTATGCATATGTATATGCGTTAGAATTAAAAAGGAATTTGCTTTTCAATGTACAAACGAGCAACTAATGTTACACATATAGTCAGCGTCGCCAATAAATGCAATTATCAACACAAAAACGTATTCTGATAATTACATGGCAATAAAAAAAATACTGAATCGATATTAGAATACAGCGACTAAAACGTCGCTTATTTTTATTCAGATTTTTCCAATCGTTTGACACAAAATTCTATCCAAATCTCTCATTTTATAATCAAAGAAAGAGCATATATGTATGGCACTAAAAAAACAGCAATTTAAGACAATATTTGCTATCGTGTGTTATAGAAAAACATGACCGCTCGGTGTTGACGTCATTTAGAAATTTAAATATGTGAAATCCAGATCTTATAAACGAAATACGTTAGAATATTTTAGACGTAAAATAAAATAATAACTGAAGAAATAACACCGACTTATTGCGGCTTCTTTTGGTCACACAATCTGGTGCTTAGATTCAGGCATGTCTTATGTAACGGTACACACAAATGTGAATGTTTAAAAAAAGGGCATCGTTAAAAATGCATGTATCGTCTTTCTCTGGAGATGATTATAGAAAGTATTCGTCTTTCGGTTATTAAGGCTCTATTAGATGTGGACTATCCGATTTAATCGATAAAACGTCTGGTATAATATTACTAGACATCGGCTCTAAATGTCATTTCTAGTATTTGGAGCGAAAAGGTAAAACGATTTCGAAAACTAAATTAAGTGCGATGCACGGAGGATAATTATCAAAAACTTTTGTAAATCGAATTTCGATGATATTTTAAGTCCATGTTCTCGGCGGAAACTTATCCGGTGTGAGGCTATGACGTATAGATGTATCCGTGTTTTCTGAACGGAATACAAAGATAGTCATAAAATCTGAAGATGTTTTTTTGGGGGGGGATGAGAAATAATAATAAAAGTTAAAATAGTTGTGAATTGGTAGGTAGATAGAACTGATTATATTTGTCGTCGTTTTAAGGACCTTGTTTACATACTTGTTTGTTGTAGACAAAGCGCATGAATTTTTACATCACGTTAAAAATGTCACTCACAATGAAGTATTAATATGAGATTATACAGTGGCATTTTATTTCCGTTTGGAAATTATATATATTTATTTGTGATTCAGCGTTTCATATTGTTGAAGAAGTTGTTAGAATAAACGCACCCCCACACACACTACCCCCATATATATATATATATATATATATATATATATATATATATATATATATATATATATATATTCACTTTTTTGTAAGTTACATTTGAATTTTGCTGTATTTTCTGTCTTTTCAATTATTCATTAGAAAGGTTGTGGAATTCATGGTGGGGACGACAATAATTTGCACCTATGTTAGCATTATATTGCAATAGGATTGAACTTGTGTTTGTTTTGAATAGTGCTTATATCCACAACCACAGACTTACTGCAAAAATGGTGGAGACTGTTTATAACAAAAGAAACCATAAGTATATAACGCAGGTTTTAGTAAAACTATACACATGCTTAATTACAATTATTAAAATGTTAATTCATCACACGCTCATTATAACTAGTTTTTCTCATATTTTACGATGTTCTGTGGGCAATGTTTTATTGTCGGTATATAACCGATGCCAGAGAGTAAACGAGTCGATAACTACTATTATTTGTTTCGTAAGAGTGAATCGATTTTCAGCTAAAATAAGTATGCTGACGTGCTTATTTATAATGGTCTTTGAATGTTAGCAAATGTAAGATTTATAAGATAAACATTATAAAATATGCAAAAAAAAAAAAATAAAATAAGGTGATTTCATCACGTAAGGAACCGGAGTTATATTTTGAGACACGTATAGTTTAGTAAGAGTTTGAATCAGTGTTTGAGAGTTGGACAAGTTAGCACGGAAGATATCACGTTTGGAAACTGTGTGCAACGCGGCTTTAGCATGATGAAGAGCTTGCGATGCCTTAGAATTCCGATGGGATGCCGGGAATAAAGTTTATATGCAATAAACTTGGTATAGTTTGAACGGAGTCAGTTGTTTCAGGACTTCAAGAAACAGGTTTAAAGAGTGAGAGATCTATTTGTCTTGACGAAAAATGTACGATTTCTCCTTTTTATGTACCCGTCTAGACAATGTTGTGTTTTGTTTTTTAAAAAAACACATATTCTCACGTATGCTTGTTTTTACGATTGTAATATGATTGTATGTGAAAACCCCACACGTACATACAAGAAGAGGAACATTTTAAACAGGGGATGTTTATACAATATATATCATTTGTTATATATACCCAGGTCCGCTTTAGACAACGATATGAAAAGACGAAAATATGTGTGTGTTAGTGTTTATGAGTAAAAAAAAATGATTATTGATAGTGATATAGATGCAATGTTCTTGAGTTTGACGAAAACCACACCCGTAAGTAGCAGCCCCTTTCAAAATACATATTCACCTTTTAGCGTAAAAAGATGTCAACCAAATCAGGCCATTTTAAAGCGCTGTTAAAAAATTGGGCACACGAAAACTCATGACAAACATGTTTACCTTTGTGTATATATGACTGACAGGCACTTTTTTGTGAAGAGAATTGATTCCTTGTTTCAGAAGAAAAACATTTATTCGCGCGTTGTTGTTTTATTTTGCATCCGCCGTTAATCACTCAATAATAGATACATGAGAAACATATTAATCGTTTGTATGAATTGCAGGTAGTATTTTAATATTCAGTCGTATGAGAAATAAATGAATTAAAGAAACGATATTAAGCATGTTTTACTAACTTAATATTCTAAAATTATGCTAAGTTAAATTGAGTGAATTATATTTATTTACCGCTGATTCCAAAATATAAGATATCATATTGTACGCTCCTTAGTGCGCAATGTTAGAGGTATTAAAATTATTGAATATATTTGTAGAAAGTATGAGCTGCGCGAGATTCTGTACGCATCTTATGGTTTATTTTTCGTCAGAAAACAAAAAAGATATATACATTTGATTTTTTTCCTTCATAAAGAAACTATACGAGAGTGTATCCTACATATTTTTTTATTTTTGCAAATAAACATAGCTGCTGTCAAATTATTCTGATTTAAACTTATGCACTATCCGTTTTAACTTAGATAAACGACATCTGATAAAACGTAACCCGCAAGAAAATTTTGACTGCATAATGTTCGATGAATATCGTATATTAATTGGTAGCTCTAGATTAAATGATGAGATTGTTATAAAGTTATAGACCATTTAATTCTCACTAATAATAGTAGTAATTGTTCTATTAAATTGCGTAGATGAAAGAACAAAAATATAAAAGTACATATAAAGTTCATCTGT
>NC_136491.1:86103532-86143532 GCF_053919585.1 Euprymna scolopes
AGAAGATAGTAGAAGAAGAAGGAAAGAAAAGGAGTTTCCGTTCTGATTTGATACCATTTAAATTTTAAGATTTAATAATTAAATACCCATTTAAAAGAGGATAAGTGTAGTTAATACACTTCAGTTTTACATGGAATAGGGTATAGGAAGAGAAAGGGATGGAGAGAGAGGAAGAAAGGTTAACAAAAAAAGAAAGGAAGGGTTTAAGATGTGTAAGACTTTGAAGGCGTTGGTAGGGGGTGAGAATAGGGGAGATCAGAGATGAATTGAAAAAGAGAAGTTACTAACTTTTTTGTATAAAATACCAATTATTTATGAAATAATTGTTCTATGATACATCTTTAATTTGCATTTTTATTAGGACTTGAATTAGTCTTCCAAGAGTGATATGCTGAAGCCTTAAAATAACGGATCTTACTCTCATAGCCTATTTCTTCTGTGGCTGACAGCACATTTCAATCGATATTTTCACGTGTCAGCCTGAAATTGCATAAAACGCTATGGTGCAGTATCGATCTACAACAGGACACATTATTGATGATGAAAACGTTATAGAATCATTGCAAACTTTGCTGAAAATTTTTATTGGAATTTCTAGGGTATTGAATCATTACATTCATTGCAATTCTTCTGTTCATGAGCGTTATTATTGGATTTATTGATACATTAGTAAGAAAAAAAATATTTTTCGTACAAAATTTTATAAGTGTCATGAATAAAACACTAAAAACACAAGCTTAAAAATAATTATTAAAATAGGTCTAAAGCAGAGTGTTTTTATATTACGCCTAGTCTGAAATCAACGGAAATCCAATGTCTAAGGGAAACATCCTAGGAAATTATTATATAATTTTAAATGTATAAAAAAGAACATTAAAAATACGTTTACTAAGACGCGACTTATAATTGAGATGTGATGTTTAAGATCAACTACATACATAGTGTCCAAACAGTCACTGAAATATTTTGAACTTAAATATATTATTTTTTGGTGATACTTTTCAGTCATTTTAGCACAATCAGATTTAAGACATTCGAATATTTATTTCTTTAAAATGCAAATAACAAACGATCTTTATTATGAAATATAGTGTGTTTATAATATAGCCCATTTTCACTTTCGTATGTTTCTGGTTTTTCCAAAATTATTCAAGACAGATTTCAGAATATCTGTAAAGTGACTTTACTCCTTTGTTTCGTTCCTGCTGTTTTCCTTCAATTCTGGCAAAATTTTGTAACTGCCAGAATTGAGAGAAAAAAATCAGGAATAAAATAAGGGCAATTTAGAGATTATGCAATCAGAAATTAATAATATTTGTAAAATCGCTCAAATTTGTGGAGCTATACACATCAGCAACACTTAAAAGAAAATATTTTGCAACAATTAGGTTGGTTTAACCTTTGCATTTTTTAAGAATTTCGTAATGTCTTAGTGAGATTGTGTTAAAATTACAGAAATATATCATTAGAAATAATGAATTTATTAAAGTTGCAAATCCCTCAGTGAGTTTTTAGACATCCAGTATATTACAGTTAAATTAACAATTTTCGGAAATTTGCTTTTATTTCAAGTTTTAATTTCGTTAAAAGGGTTCTTACAGTAAAAGCCATTCAACAAATTAAAGATAATACTGAAACAATATTATAATATTTTCAAACCACATTAAGATATGCTTTTACCTCTGAAGTCGACAACATAACACTCTGGAGATTTAGAATTGATTATATGAATATATTATCTCTATATTTTATAGTTAAAGCAAACTAGTTATATAACATTTCAAGATTCATAATGAAATATCAAAATAGAAAGTTATTGTTTAATGTGCCAGATAATCTATCGTTTAGCATCTTGGTTATTTTTCATATCTAAGAACTTAAAACATATTACTTTCCATAACTTGCCATAAAATACGCATAAATATTTTTTAAGTCATGCAGTTTTCGTATTTATTATTACACAGCTAATGCTTTAGGGAATACTATATTGTACGTAATATATAGTTCTTGCTCCAAATTATAAAAATAACTTCGATGTCATCCTTTAAACATGAAACCACAATCTTTGATATATCGACAATTATATAAGAAAGATTTAATCTACCGTTTAATTTGTGCGAGCGCACAGGTAATAGAAATATACCTATAAGTTGAAATAAATATATTGCATTTACTTTTGTGCGACAATGTATGTACGCTTTAATCATGCATTCCAACAAACATATTACTCGTTATAAATTATCCTCGCTTGATGATTACTATTTCCTTTGAAATTCAGTTTTATACAAATAAATTAAAGCGTGTATCTGGTAAATATGTACACACAGACGCGAACACATATCAGCAACCACTGTTTTCTGTATGTATAGTTAAAAGAAGATGCTTGTGAAGTGGAAGAATGTATCGGCTATTTTACGAATTGTTTCTGAAATTTTAATCAGTTGGAGAGATAATGCACCTTGAATGTATTTTCTTTTCTCTGCCTGTGTGAATCGTTGTGTACGTGTGCATATAATCGAAATGTATTCTCGGTTTTAGTATAATGCTTTGTAAATTTATATGTCTGACCTGACTAGAATGTTTAACACTCTTCAGCATGTATTAGTCGCTTAGAAAATATGCAATTGGGAAGAAATGAAAGTATAATTAAATGTTTAATGCATATGATAAAGCATTATGATATTATTTAATAAAGATGGGTTGATGTCGCATATAATTTGGAAGACATTTGGAAACTTGTTATTTTTTAAAAATTAGTTTGGTTTCGTTAAATAAGAAATCTCTCAAGAAAAAATATTAGTCATCCTGAAGATGCAGTTCGTGCATATCCTGCACTTGTAATGATATTTTAATCTGCAGTTTCTTATTGAGATCATAATTTATCAGAATAACAGACGATATATTCGGTGCAATTTTAAGCGATATAGTAAAACTATTTATAAAATATTTCGGTTTATTTACGGCACCTTTTTACAAAGATGAATAAAGGCATCCTTCTATGATATAATCTATATTTTGTAACAGTAAATGAGCAATAACCTTCGAATGTCGGCATTGGGATATGATATATTTTTAATATTTGATTACGTCTGCAGTTCCTTTAAGAAATATCGATTACAACGCAGAGTGACTTATTCAATTGTAAATGTTGTTTTTAAAAACTGCACTGTATTAAATCAATGTAAGCCATCGCATCTACTTAAAGTTTGCTGTTTTATATTCATATACATATTTGTAAAAAATATAGTTAAGTTCATTTGTCCAGGGGATACTGTTTAACGTTATCCGTTTTATGAATAAAAGGTTTTCTTAGGAGAATATATTTCCTAATTTTAAAAGATACAAGTCCCTACAGACATCGATATCTTAGATAATTATCGTTCTCTTTTTGAAATTTCTATTATACGGCTACATGTGTCATTTGATATTTTCCATTCTATAATATAAATTGTGTACAACAAAAGTTTTACGTGTAAGAAAGTAAAGGTGTTATATAATTATTTTGTTTTAACTATATCCAACACATGCTTTATAATGTATCATACAAATATACTAGAAGATATACGAGTAACCTTTATTTAATTATTTTTACATGGTAACTAAAAGACTCCCGATAATCCTCATTTATGAAGTTATAGAAATAATGTTAAGATATTTTAATTAGTATAATGCAAAATGATTTTATAAGCCATTCTCCTATAAACAACACAAATACTTTTTGATTAATTCAATTTAAAACATGTCTGTAGCAATCAAATGCCACTAAGTGCTACATTGGTCTAAAAAATATCACTGTTTCATATAAAGATAAGGGTTCGCTAGTTTGGTCAATCAAAAGTATTATATTATAAAATATGATTAAATGTAAACAAATGTAATTTCATCAGGAAACATGTATGTTCATGATCTAAACGGGCACCCGACTCACACGACAATTCTTGATCATTTAGAAAAGCAGCCTTACATCTTAATTGGGATTAATTTCAATTCTTCACATAAGAAGTACCTTTAAAAATCGCATACGATCCTCACATATTACAACGAGGAGGATGACACATATGATTTGCAATTATTACATTGGTAAGTATTTCGAATAATCGTAAATATTGATGCATGTAAATGTCTCAAACGAATGCTTATTCTAGACGGCATGTTCCTACATTTCAAAAAAGTGAATATACTTTCTGGCAAATAAATACTCGTTTCTAGTTACTATGATAGCGTGCAGATTTAAAGACCAATTACTAACAAATCGGTTTGCACTTCATGTAACTGGTTCGTGCTGAAAAATAACAGCGACGGGTTATCTCAGGAGAGAACCATAAAATATTTATCAAAATATGAAGCTGGCAGGCAGTTCGAGTTTCTATAATATGGGCAAATATGTTGCTAGTGTCGTAGGCCGAGAGTATCTTCTTTTTATATAAGAATACAGCACATATGTTATTGCATATTCTGTGTAATCCCTTTTGTAAGTAAGAACATAGAAAATGTGATAAGGTCCGTTTTTTTTAAAAACAACCTTACTAGTCAAAAAAAAACATCAAGTCATTAAGAATAAAGGATTAAAACACAGCGAGGTTTTACAAAGTGATTGACCTTGAGAGATTAGTATAATATAATTAGTATATGCATATTAAGAGAAGCTCTCTACTTCAAGAATATTGTTCTTTGATCCTTAATCTTTGTTATTTTCTAAGTAATATTACTGTGATATTTAGTTTAAATTACATTGAACGTGTTTTTAGAAAGTTGAAAATAGCATACCCTAAAGAAATTCTAATTACAATTAATTTTGAAATAATATGTTAATTTCTTAGAAACACAGTATTAATTGAGCTAAGGATTCAATACCAATTTCCGCTAGGCTCTCCTATATTTTAATACACTTTCCAACGATACACGAATCAATTTAATTCTGTAGGCCTTGATATACTTTATATACATCGACATACACTGCTTATAGTCATTGGAGTATTTACTGGAGAAAACAAGTTGTCAGAGATGTTGATATTTAATACTATGTTCAGTAATCATTCGATTGACACCTTTAGCTTCTAGAATCGCAGAATGTCTCTTCTCGCATCTGATATCAGTAAAAGCGTGCAACATTGATTAATAGAAACCTTCACGACACTTGATGTTACGCCGATGGAAATTTCTTGTTTCAATTCCATATCGCAATCTACTAACACCGACAGTTGGAAATGCAATGACAGCCTATTTCAAACTGAAATATTCTGTCGATTCTCTCTTAAACCTGTCAGATGTATCGCGTCAATTTAATATATAAGCCACAACCTATTTGTGAGTGTTTTAAACGGTTTCTATTTTACGTATGTGTGGCACAGCTTTCAATCATATCTAACGAAAAATGTTCATTTGGGATTATTGTGCACATATTGGACAAATGTGATATGGCATGCGAAAAACATGGCAAAACTGTATCATCTATGATATTTTGTAGTGGAAGAAAATACAACACTTTTTCTTTATTTTATTTCTAATGAGTATTGAGAACTCCGAATTAGAAAGCTGACGGCATGCCAGTATTATACAAAGATAACAGCAAGTTGATATAGGAAAATAAATGTGGACCCATTTTCTGAATATTTTCTGAATATTTACCATTTGCTTTCTGGCGAAAACTCGTTTAACAATTAAGAGAATGGTAATTAATAAATTATGACATTGTTAATGCTGTAAATTATCTACAAACAGACATAAGGTAAGCTTGCTATAAATTGTTTTTGAACTATTTGCCATCACGTAGTGATTTTCCAATATACCATTACAGCTAATAATAAAACAGAAGCATATTTTGATATCCAATATCTAAAAGTAATGATTTTCTCAGAGAAAATCTATGACACTCTCTGTCATTATTTGTATTTGTCTCTCTGGAACAACAATATATATATATATATATATATATATATATATATATATATATATATATATATATATATATATACATATATATATATATATATATATGGGGGTGTATGTGTGTGTGTTTGTGTGTGTGTTTGTGTGTGTGTTTGTGTGGGTGTGTCTGAGTGTCTGCGTATGTATGTATATATATATATATATATATGTATATATATTTGTATATATAGTATGAGTTTACATATAATTGTATATTTAATGTATATCCATGTATATATATATATATGTATTTATATAAATATATATGTATTTGTATATATATATATATATATATATATATATATATATATATATATATATATATAGAGAGAGAGAGAGAGAGAGAGAGAGAAATAGACAAAGAGAAAGAGATAAATAAAAAGGAACAAACCGTATTATGTTTTCATCAAGTCTCGAAATAAAGACGAAACGTTGATGAACACAATACGGTTTGTTCCTTTTTTGTTCTCTATTTTGTCGGAATATATTTCCATTATTCTCATCATATATATATATATATATATATATATATATATATATATAGAGAGAGAGAGAGAGAGAGAGAAATAGAAAAGAGCAATCCAACTATGCGTTCACCAACGTTTCGTCTATTTCGATGCTTTCTCTAGATGTGTGAAATCAAGGAAAAAAAACACCAGAACACATATTGAAAAAGTGTGTCTTAAAAAGTGTTAGGCTGCTCCATTTTAGAAACAGAAATAAAAGTTGACAAATTTAAAAATGGGGGGAGGGGCTTGCGTTGTTAAACAAAGGGAGATTTTTCATAACGTTACATAGCAGTAAATATATTTTAATATATATATATATATATATATATATATATATATATATATATATCGCAGTTGATACCTTTCTGAAAAACAAAACCACCATTAAAATTCAAATATAGATGTGTAACGGTAATTAAATGCATGCGTTTTGTCATGAAATTTACATTATGTGTATAAATTAGTATAGGATATATTTCTATGGTGTGAAACGTTTACCCTATGTCTACAATTAACTTGTTCTTTAAATAGATGTTTACGTATTACTGGTGCTAAATTATAGAAAGCTATGCGTTGTGTATTTGTTCTTTAGTTTGCGATAAGCTCTGATTTAAAAGTCTCCGGCGCGGTTTACTAAAAATGAAGTAAACTATGTTTCCTTGTTTGAAGTCAAGAATATGATTATGTAATGAATCAGAGAATGATGAATGTATTATATTTTCATTATTCTCATCATATATATATATATATACATATATATATATATATATATATATATATATATATATATATATATATATATATGTATATTCTGGGTCCACGGCCAACTAGCACCGTGTATATTTGTGTGTGTACATGTGTATTGGGGTAGAGAGGGCTCCCGTAAGCCGTGGTGAAGGCAACCTTTCTAAGAGAAGCAAATCTCTGAATTAAAAAAACATAAAGCGGAAGACCAGTTCCATCATTAAGCTGGTCTGCAGTTTAACTTGTTGCTGGCTATCTTGCTCTTGCTTTTTGCTGGATCTCAACATTTTGAACCGAAAGAGAGACTTAGCTGTCGTACAAAACTAAGACTGTGTAACATCATCTTTGTATAGATACTCCCTCAGACATTTGGGGTCATGGATTTTAAATGTCGAAGGGAGTGGCACTCGTCTGACAAGATGTTGCAATCATCATATATATATATATATATATATATATATATATATATATATATATATATATATATATTTATTAAAATATATTTACTCTATATAACTTTATGAAAAATCTCCCTTTGTATATATATATATATATATATATATATATATATATATATATATATATATATATATATATATATATATATATATATACAAACAATACAAAAAACAAATAAAAACAGCAAACCCAGATACATTCATCGGATGTACTCAAATTGTCTTTATATGATTTTAGTGATTCGGCGATTTTACGCTCCATTATATATGAGCAGAAGCAATTCTAAGTATTGTCCCATTGCGCAAACTTCATTGCTCGCTAATGACGTATAGCGTTATAGTTTTAGTTTTTGGGAGAATATAAAGTATAAATCATTGTGTTAGTGGCTTTAGATTTTAACAATTTTAACTTCATATCGCAGTTTATGTAGGATTTCCTACCGCGCAACACGAAGATGGGAATTGCGAACCGCGTAATTGAAAATATAGTCACTCCTAATCAGTTTGAAGATGGCTTTTCGACGCATAGCGTAGTAGTAATTGCAAACGTAATTATAAAATTAAAGGTTAAAGCATAGACCTTGCTAGATAGGTAATCTTATTATATTTCTCAAAGTTGGATTCCAAACAACTACATTGAGGAGCAATAAAGAAAGATGCAATGTAGGGAGAGAGAAATAGCAATTATTCAATAAAACACTCCTCGGGCACATTAAAAAAATCGCTAATATCCGAAGGAATCCGTAAAAAAATAAAACAAACGATAGTACGCGTGTCCTCAGTGTAATTGAAGAAACACATCATATCAGTAAGGATAGAAACTTCCAAATAAAAGAATGACTTGTTATACAATGTCACAACAATGTCTGTATTTTAATCCACGATTCTAAATAAATACGTTGTAGAAATATGACCCATTCCTATGCAACCTGTAATAACAAGTAAATATTTATTTTCAAGTGGTTTTATAATTTTTAACACATTTCGAAGAAAATAACAACATTATCAAGTTTGATTATAATTTTGATATATTTTTTTTTGCATGTATATATTATAAAAATTTAGTTGTTTTACTAATCTCGTTAACGCTGTCATTTGGATATGTATATCACTAATTATTTTTTTTACTAGGTTTATAATTAAAATCGGATGAACTATATCATTTTATTGATTCACACATGATTTTGTAGAAATACATACTAGATTCTTGACGTCTAGCGTTGTCAAAATATAACATACTAGTTAAACACAAATATAAAAGTATTGCCATTATAGCTTCTTTCCTATGCTATTCTGTTTCTATCGAGGGAACCGTTTGTGAAAATTTTGAAACTACAATTGAAAGGGTTGACTCTGTGAACCAACGTCACACTGGGTGTTTCTTTTTTTACTGCATTGCGAGAAAATGGGAAGAACAATTGATGGATAAATACTTATCAGATTTTATATTGTTTTACACGGTTTTACATTCTATTTACTGTTGAGAAATTGAAATGTTTCAATGTGATCGAAATGGAATATCCTGGTCTCATGCTTTTTGAAAACTGAGTTTCGTATTGGTAGTTTTAGAGATATACGTTTGTACACTGCTCATCCAAAATGCTATGTGATGTTCTATTGATTGAAGTAAATTTTCCTGGCAATCAAACTAATATAGGCGCATTAGGCAAGCCTCTTTTTGCCACTCAATTGTGTACATGCACCATAGTAAAAATCTGTATCTGTTCATTCCTTGTCAGTCAGAGAAGAGCAGGCCCTTTTCGACTTAGGTAAGTCTTGTATTTCACAACGATTATTTATACTTAATGGAATCGATTCTGTGTTTTTCTTAGGAAAACGTTATTCTACCTCATTATTTATTATTTCTTTTATTTAAAAAAATATTTGAATCGCCGTCTAATATATATATGTATATATATATATAATATATATATATATATATATATATATATATATTAGACGGCGATATTATTAAAATATAGTTTAGGTAAAATAATTAGTGTGGGAATATTGTCAAAACCAATTTAGATGGATTAAATAGCATTTTACCTATATTTAAACAATTTTGGATCAAAATGGAAGAGTTTCACAAAATACTTTTACGTAACTTTCGTATTAAATATGAAATCGGTAACTACTTTACGGGGACAAAACAGACACAACTATAAAATAATTTACCCCTTCGATTTTTATTGTGAATTATTTAATATGAGCCAAATCCAATTTACGTCACATAAATTGGTTTCGACATTACACGCAAAGAACGTATTTTTCTTAAACAATATTTTAGTAAAATAATAATAATTCTATGGTAGGTAGATTGATCCTATCATTCGATTCTACCACATCTGTTAAAACTGACCACAGTATTTTTATATGGATTCATATAACATAAAATAAATAAATAAACTTTCTACACTATGTGACATATTTCAATTTTATGGGGGTCACGCGCGACCGGATATGCCACCATGTTATTACACTATATTTCTTCAAACTGATATAAATAATTATCAATGTATTCACATGCTGATTGATATTAAACGTCTTTGTTAAAGTTTGTCGCCTATTTCCATTCTATGAAAGCATGCGCGAACTCAGATTCCACATTTTATTTTACCATACAGGTTTATCTTCGGAATATACAGCAAAACAAATAATAATAGTCTGCCGAGCTCTCTCTGTTCGCGTCTCTTACTTTCCTCTCAGTTTTATTTTTCTCGCTCTCTCACCTATATATATATATATATATATATATATATATATATATATATATATATATATATATATATATGCATATGTGTATGTTTGTGCATATATATATATATATATATATATATATATATATATATATATATATATATATATATGCAAATGTGTGTGTTTGTGTATATATATATATATATATATATATATATATATATATAACAGTCTAATAGATTCGATTAGTCATTTTCTAATACAAAAGCAACAAGCTTAACTAACAATGTTACAAACGACTACTCGCATAAAAAGGGATTCAGAAAGTTTCGACAACACACTCGTCTCGTCATGTAGCTTGTAAACGGTGCACTTTTATCCTGCAATGGAGTGGAAAAGTTTGTGCGTCACCTTTAGGAGATGCAGGAGCGTAAAGCAATAGTAGATAATGTTATCAGAAGAACTGAATTTCTTTTCTGACTTCGAAACAATACCATTACGTTTTAGTGGCTATTATAAATGTGCCTTTCGTATTTTCCTCCTAAAACGCGATGAAAAGTTACATCAGTTAAGAGTGTCGTGAAAACTAATATGCCAGAATAAAAAAGCCTTACTTTAATGCAGCAATCAAATCAAGAGTGACGTTACGTTTATGGTTGTACCTCGCAAATGTCTGCGGGTCCATGCAGCAGAAACCAGTTTAAAGACATAAAGAAACACCACGTTTATTCCGCAGTACGCAAACTAATCGCTAACTGCAATTTTGATTTTCGCATGAAGGCATTTCTAGAATAACAGCGTTAGAATGGGAGCATTTTGTAAAAGTCATAATTGCTAGTTGCATATTACATGCTGTCCTCGTGCCATTGACCATTCATTGCAGATTAAAACAGTTGATGCGGAATGTACAGACCCACTGTGCAAAATCATGAGCAATTGCAATTGGAAATAATGAATTTAAATCGCCAAGCTGAGTTCATTACAAGACCGGTGGGGAATGTCGATTTACATTTGCTGAATTAAGTATACCGACCTGTCAAATGCTCGTTTGAATCCTGACCTAGGCATTCATCAGTGCCCTTAATGATACAGTCGACATCCACCGATTGATAAATACATCGATTAGTAAGTGAGCAGGAGAAATAAATCGAAATTGCTTGAACGTTTCAAGGCAAGACTATCTGGCACATCGTCTGACTGCAAATATAGTGATAATTGCATTTTTATAATTTCCTACTAACACTAAGTAAATTTTGGCGTGTTCAAACAGAAATGCGGGGGGAATACCTGGAAATAAAGAAGCATTCATGATAATGCAGCTTCTGTTTAGCAACCTCTTAGAAAAAGAAAGTTTTATAGTAAAGAGAAATATTGCATTAAATCTAAGAATGTCAAAGTAACCGCATATAACAAAGATCGGATCTAAGAGTGTACTGCGAATTAAGAAATACAAACTTCCATAAAAGTGTGTATAAGAGAAAAATAATAATAACTAACGGGGATTGGTTTACTTCGCTTTCCTTATTTAAAAATTTCTCTATCGAAAAATTATTATTCATAAAAAAATCACACATGGGCACAGAACATGTGTCTTGTTTAAATAAGTTTCGTTTTATTACACAAGAACCGTGGACAAATTCAAGATGAAATAAATAGCTATTCTTTGCAAACAATCTCTCTCACTCTGTATGTATATATATATATATATATATATATATATATATATATATATATATATATATATATATATATATATATATATATATATATTAGCATGCGTGCCCGCTGTTTTCCGGGTGTTTGGATATGTATGCTGAGCAAAAAAAAAACCCAAAACACGGTCAATTTTTTAACGTTTACCTCAAACATAAGTTATTAATGTAAACCCGTGTCCAAGGAACCTATATCTAAAATTTCAAATGGTTAGGCCCAAAATTGTCGAAGGAGTTTGGAAGAGTTCTCAAAGTTTAAATAATTGCACTTTGACACTTTAACAGCTAAATTTCTTACCGAAAACTGATCACATCGATTTTCCCAAATCTCAGTACCCTGTATATCAAATTTCGAGTCTGTAGAATAACCATTCATAGAGTTAATGCGTAAGGAAATCTACACTGGCAGACACACAGACAGACACAAATACACGTTTATATATATATATATATATATATATATATATATATATATATATATATATATATAAATGGAGAGAGAAATGGATAGATAGACGGATAGACTAGTAGATTAAGCAAAAACATATACGCGTACATGAATATATACAGAAGCAATTTTTAATTTGCTGTAAAGTCTTTACGCAAATATTATGTAAGTATAAATAATATAGAAGGTCTGCTTGAATATAATTACACGTAATAGTTAACTAAAGATTATCATCCCATAAGAAAGCCGAAATAATAATAGGGAATTAATTAAAATGAATGTTTAAAAGAATATGCACATAAGCTAGATGTGACGTTCCACAACCCATATACAAGAAAATTGTATTTTTTTTAGATGAATAGAAAAGAGGGGGTTTAATATGAATGCCACTACACACCAAAGAAAAACAAATTCATAGGAGTATATATATATATATATATATATATATATATATATATATATATATATATATATATATATATAGGGATAAATACTTAGGTATCTCCACGACATCCAGGAAAATGTTAGCATTGTGCACATTAACAGCAACGTCATAATATCCTGTGTGTGTGTCAATTTCTATGGCTGGGCATTCGCGTTATAATTGCTAACGAACGTCACTTTTTTATATAGATAAAATACAATAAAATACTTACTTTTTGTAGAACAAATAAATTTTATAACGAACTACACAGATGACAGATAATTGAACAAAATTAATTTTCACATATTCTGTTGACAATGATGTATATAAAGATAATGTTGCTTACAGTCCTCCGTACTTTTGTGAAAAATGTCGGAAAAACAGGTATATTAAAGGTAGATCAGCTAAATAAATCCTCTACTACATTTAACCAAATCTACTTTTATTTTGTAAGTATATTTAACAATGAATAAATATCGAACATTTAAGCAAAATATGACAAATTCTTCGATTTTTGATAGATGTTTTAAACATATGTAGTCTACACCTTCAAAACGTTACTACGGAGAAACGTTGTTTTAAACACGACTTCTAGCTCGAATTTCCATTGTTTTTATATGCTGTAACAAATTTAAAAAAATATTAGCAGATTATTTGAAGCCATATGTAAAATGGGGAAAAAGTTAGGATGATAATATAAAATTACGTTTACATCGTATCACATATAGGGTGAGGAAACTGTTGTGCGCGTTGGAGCTACGAAATAATCATATATTATCTGTGGCACCATAAACTGATAACACACCAAATAAGAGATGGCTGTAAAGAAGAATGCAATACCAAATGGGGAAAACACTAACCAAATGCTCATTGTATTAGTACAAAGAGAACTGGAGTTGACATATTGTCACCCAAATTCCAGTGAAGACCAATGATTGATACTATATCAAAATCAATTGTAATGGCGATTGAGATATTGTAATTTAATTTGCAAACGTTATAGAAAGATGTTGAAACTTAGGAAAATGTTGATCACTCTGACTTAAGGGAATTCTTACGATTGTTTATCGAGAGAATTCTTTGACGATTGCCTGCGTGAATACTCCTAGGAAATATGAATAATAATAATAATAATAATAATAATAATAATAATAATAAAGATAATAATAATAATAATAATAATAATAATAATATATCTTTACTTTTATTTAAATGTTTTTAAATTATTTTTCTTTGTAATATCATTTAATAGACCGACAATAACGTCAATACCGAAAGGAAATTGAAATATCGCTTCTTTCCGAAAACAAATATTTTCTTAACGTCAGTCGTAGAGTATTGATCGGAGGTTTCATTCACCGGCGGTTTTGATGGAGAAGCCATGTTTCATTTTAAGGATGAAAACAGAAAACTCTACATTAAAGAAAATAAATATATGTATAACCGCTGCGAATAATTGCTTTTTATATATAAACAGTTCGAAATTAAGATTGTCATTTGCTTTCACAAATTCGATCTTCAAAAATGCATGTTATATTTTTTTAATTAATTTATTTCTGTTTTATGACTAAAAATAAAATACATTTGTTGTTGTTTAGTTTGACTAAAAAAAAGCAATAATATGGAATTTGATTATCTTGATCGTAATATTCATTTTGCAGTTGTATTTGTGTTTGAATGTTTGTTAAATGTAATTATTCTGAAACAAATTCAGTCATGTTGAACGGACCTTCACATAAATGCATAGGACGAATCTTTAAATTACAGATACACGTTCCATTAACATAAACAAAAACAAAAAAAACGATATATATATATATATATATATATATGGTGAACACCCCCCACATATATATATATATATATATTTATATATATATATATATTTATTTATATATGTGTATATATAATGTTAAAGTCCACGCATGCTTCTAGGATAGTGATTGAAAGGTTATGAGGGTTTTTTGCAGCATGCTACTTTTTGTATTTAACATTTTGATTGTTATTTTTTGTATTTCAAGCGGACCTCCGCTTTTGGTCACAAAAAAGTATCGAAATGAAATTTTAAAAAAATCTCATAACCCTTAAATCATAAATATATATATATATATATATATATATATATATATATATATATATATATATATATATTTTAGAGGAAACATCATTTAATCTAAATACCAAAAAACAAGAAATGGGCAGATGAAAATAATTTTTTTTTTCCTTAAGGCCTTATCGTCTGACCCTCTAAGAGGAGACGTCAGAATGATAGATTAAAAACTAAGAAAAACGAATGAGGGAAGTGGGGAATTTTGGTTGCAGTTGGAAGAACAGTGAGAGAAAAAAAAAAAAAATTAAAATTCTCACTGTTCAGGTGGTTTTAAATCAATGAATATCTCCAACTGATGTCTAAGAATCTTTTGTCTACACAGGCTAGGTCGAGAGTTGTTAATAACTAACGCCTCAATGATATTGAGGTGATAGTTCGACCTAGCACTGTATAAAACAGAAAACCACCCATCGGAATATTGATCGGCACACCTATTTATACTCAACAAGTGATCGCCAATGGCAGACTCATGAGCCTGGGAGTGCCCGGATGCTCTCAAAACCTGGTGTAGTCGAATATCCCGAGGGATATGTTGGGATATTCTCATTTCTAATCTTTGGGACGTTTTGCCAACGTAGTCAGCTCCACACTGACAGACGAATTTATAAACAACAGAGTTCTTTTGAATGGTTGGCAAAACATCTTTACGAAAAGAAGAGAAAAAGGTTCGAGTTGTGTAAACTACTCGAAGCATAGTAGCTGGAAAACACCGTTGAGTAACAGAAGAAATCCTTTTAACAATATGTAGGCCATCAGGACCCAACCATGGTAATTTTAAATAAATGGGACACCGTGATGGACCAATATGTTTACCGCTATTAAATGTAGTAATTTTACGTTCAATAGTAGATTTTATTATATTAATGGGATATCCATTATTAAGAAAAATATTTATGATTTCACCAAGTTCCGTATCAAGACGGTTTGGTGAACAAATCATAAGTGCACGATGCGTAAGAGCGCTAATGAGGTTTATTTTTCTAGACTGAGGGGCAAAAGAAAACCAATTAAGATAGAGCCCTGTAAATGTAGGTTTTCTATAAACAGAGGTCTCAAACGTAGTACCAACTTTAGAAACACGAACGTCGAGGAATGGGAGAGAGTTACAGTCTTCAACCTCCATAGTAAATTGTAAAGATGGATGCAGGTTGCAAAGAAGACGAAGAAACTGTTCAGCTTCGCTCCGAGAGGGAAAGCATGCAAAAGTATCATCAACGTAACGTGTGTAGAATGCTGGCTTAGTAATTTTGGAAAATAATTCGTTTTCCAAAAATCCAACGAAAATGTTGGCTAACGAAGGACCAAGAGGGCTGCCCATTGATATCCCATCAATTTGACGGTACATAATATTGTTGAAACTAAAGGAGACTGATTTAGTAGCAAGTTCCATTAGTTCAATGAAAATTCGTTCAGGAAGTTGTGGAGATTTTAAGGGGCCACGGTACAGATAGTCAGCACAAATACCAATGGTTTCATCCAAAGGTATATTAGTAAAGAGACTATTAATGTCAAAGGAGGCCAAGAACTCGGTATTTTTAGATAAAGGCAATTTTTGTATCTTGGATACGAATTGAAAAGAATCAGGGATACAATGGACCGAATAAAAAGAAAGCACAGGTTTAAGAAGGTCAACTAGCCATTTCCCAAGTTCGTGTTGTGCAGAACCCAACATAGATAAAATGGGTCTCAAAGGAATGTTGGGTTTATGGACCTTGGGTAAACCGTACATTCTAGGCCTTTGAGAACCGATGGGTCGGATTCTATCATAAATCTCCTTAGAAATAAATCCGCTTTTACAACTTCCTGAACGAATTTTCATTGAACTAATGGAACTTGCTACTAAATCAGTCTCCTTTAGTTTCAACAATATTATGTACCGTCAAATTGATGGGATATCAATGGGCAGCCCTCTTGGTCCTTCGTTAGCCAACATTTTCGTTGGATTTTTGGAAAACGAATTATTTTCCAAAATTACTAAGCCAGCATTCTACACACGTTACGTTGATGATACTTTTGCATGCTTTCCCTCTCGGAGCGAAGCTGAACAGTTTCTTCGTCTTCTTTGCAACCTGCATCCATCTTTACAATTTACTATGGAGGTTGAAGACTGTAACTCTCTCCCATTCCTCGACGTTCGTGTTTCTAAAGTTGGTACTACGTTTGAGACCTCTGTTTATAGAAAACCTACATTTACAGGGCTCTATCTTAATTGGTTTTCTTTTGCCCCTCAGTCTAGAAAAATAAACCTCATTAGCGCTCTTACGCATCGTGCACTTATGATTTGTTCACCAAACCGTCTTGATACGGAACTTGGTGAAATCATAAATATTTTTCTTAATAATGGATATCCCATTAATATAATAAAATCTACTATTGAACGTAAAATTACTACATTTAATAGCGGTAAACATATTGGTCCATCACGGTGTCCCATTTATTTAAAATTACCATGGTTGGGTCCTGATGGCCTACATATTGTTAAAAGGATTTCTTCTGTTACTCAACGGTGTTTTCCAGCTACTATGCTTCGAGTAGTTTACACAACTCGAACCTTTTTCTCTTCTTTTCGTAAAGATGTTTTGCCAACCATTCAAAAGAACTCTGTTGTTTATAAATTCGTCTGTCAGTGTGGAGCTGACTACGTTGGCAAAACGTCCCAAAGATTAGAAATGAGAATATCCCAACATATCCCTCGGGATATTCGACTACACCAGGTTTTGAGAGCATCCGGGCACTCCCAGGCTCATGAGTCTGCCATTGGCGATCACTTGTTGAGTATAAATAGGTGTGCCGATCAATATTCCGATGGGTGGTTTTCTGTTTTATACAGTGCTAGGTCGAACTATCACCTCAATATCATTGAGGCGTTAGTTATTAACAACTCTCGACCTAGCCTGTGTAGACAAAAGATTCTTAGACATCAGTTGGAGATATTCATTGATTTAAAACCACCTGAACAGTGAGAATTTTAATTTTTTTTTTTTTTTTTTTTTTTTTTTTCTCTCACTGTTCTTCCAACTGCAACCAAAATTCCCCACTTCCCTCATTCGTTTTTCTTAGTTTTTAATCTATCATTCTGACGTCTCCTCTTAGAGGGTCAGACGATAAGGCCTTAAGGAAAAAAAAAAAAATTTTATTTTCATCTGCCCATTTCTTGTTTTTTGGTATTTAGATTAAATGATGTTTCCTCTAAAATTTATCCTTCCATTCTGTTGTACCAAAAATTTACTTACATATTTTCGAGGTCGGTACAACTCACAATTTATCAAAACGTTAAACAAGGTTATACGTATTAAAAATAAGTTAATCGTTTTGAAGTGTAGGATGGAATTTCTAAAATCTTGCCGCCTTAATCATGTTGCTCCCGGCTATATCTGCCATCGTATTTCGAAAATTAAATGTAGAAATACATTGGCAGTTCAACGTGTTTTTCTACAAGATGAAATCCTGTTTAATTCTGATACATATAATTCGTTACGTAGTAAACACCTTTTTCTTTGGGCCATGGTTTGGAAAGAATTATCTTTCTTTGATAAACTCCGTTTTTCTAGGTTTTTATCCATCGGTGATAAATTTACCCGTATTAAATGTACTTCTTCTTATGATAAATATTTAAAAAATTTAATTACTAAGAAGTTTGGGATTATAACAAATTTGGATAAACATATATTTAATTATTCTTCTCATGTTTTGTCCAATACAGAAGAATTTGTTTTATCTGCTGGCTTACAATTCTGCATTCCTCCCCCTTCTGTTGATCAAATCGCAGTATTTAGTGAAATTGAATTATTGTATACTCAATTAAAACACCATTCGCCTATCTCTACTGATGAATTAACTAGTGTTAAAATTCAGTTGGGCGAATTAGGTCGGAGGTTTTCTGCCATAAATACTAAATCTAGTGATTTTGTGTGGCAAAAAAATCATTTTGAAGCGGCACAATTAATTAGGTCTAATCCCGACATTTACCTTTCTCGCCCGGATAAAGGATCGGGCGTTGTTATACTTAACAAAACGGATTATATCTCCAAAATGTTACAAATCTTGGACGATAAAAGTAAATTTCTCCGTTTGGGTGACTTAAGCCATGATGATACTTTTCGTATGGAAATAAAAATCCAGAAAAGATTTCTTCAACTTCATAAAAGCGGATTTATTTCTAAGGAGATTTATGATAGAATCCGACCCATCGGTTCTCAAAGGCCTAGAATGTACGGTTTACCCAAGGTCCATAAACCCAACATTCCTTTGAGACCCATTTTATCTATGTTGGGTTCTGCACAACACGAACTTGGGAAATGGCTAGTTGACCTTCTTAAACCTGTGCTTTCTTTTTATTCGGTCCATTGTATCCCTGATTCTTTTCAATTCGTATCCAAGATACAAAAATTGCCTTTATCTAAAAATACCGAGTTCTTGGCCTCCTTTGACATTAATAGTCTCTTTACTAATATACCTTTGATGAAACCATTGGTATTTGTGCTGACTATCTGTACCGTGGCCCCTTAAAATCTCCACAACTTCCTGAACGAATTTTCATTGAACTAATGGAACTTGCTACTAAATCAGTCTCCTTTAGTTTCAACAATATTATGTACCGTCAAATTGATGGGATATCAATGGGCAGCCCTCTTGGTCCTTCGTTAGCCAACATTTTCGTTGGATTTTTGGAAAACGAATTATTTTCCAAAATTACTAAGCCAGCATTCTACACACGTTACGTTGATGATACTTTTGCATGCTTTCCCTCTCGGAGCGAAGCTGAACAGTTTCTTCGTCTTCTTTGCAACCTGCATCCATCTTTACAATTTACTATGGAGGTTGAAGACTGTAACTCTCTCCCATTCCTCGACGTTCGTGTTTCTAAAGTTGGTACTACGTTTGAGACCTCTGTTTATAGAAAACCTACATTTACAGGGCTCTATC
This sequence comes from Euprymna scolopes, assembly GCF_053919585.1. Taxonomy (NCBI): domain Eukaryota; kingdom Metazoa; phylum Mollusca; class Cephalopoda; order Sepiida; family Sepiolidae; genus Euprymna; species Euprymna scolopes. The sequence continues at coordinate 86,123,492 of NC_136491.1, forward strand.
TTAATTGGTTTTCTTTTGCCCCTCAGTCTAGAAAAATAAACCTCATTAGCGCTCTTACGCATCGTGCACTTATGATTTGTTCACCAAACCGTCTTGATACGGAACTTGGTGAAATCATAAATATTTTTCTTAATAATGGATATCCCATTAATATAATAAAATCTACTATTGAACGTAAAATTACTACATTTAATAGCGGTAAACATATTGGTCCATCACGGTGTCCCATTTATTTAAAATTACCATGGTTGGGTCCTGATGGCCTACATATTGTTAAAAGGATTTCTTCTGTTACTCAACGGTGTTTTCCAGCTACTATGCTTCGAGTAGTTTACACAACTCGAACCTTTTTCTCTTCTTTTCGTAAAGATGTTTTGCCAACCATTCAAAAGAACTCTGTTGTTTATAAATTCGTCTGTCAGTGTGGAGCTGACTACGTTGGCAAAACGTCCCAAAGATTAGAAATGAGAATATCCCAACATATCCCTCGGGATATTCGACTACACCAGGTTTTGAGAGCATCCGGGCACTCCCAGGCTCATGAGTCTGCCATTGGCGATCACTTGTTGAGTATAAATAGGTGTGCCGATCAATATTCCGATGGGTGGTTTTCTGTTTTATACAGTGCTAGGTCGAACTATCACCTCAATATCATTGAGGCGTTAGTTATTAACAACTCTCGACCTAGCCTGTGTAGACAAAAGATTCTTAGACATCAGTTGGAGATATTCATTGATTTAAAACCACCTGAACAGTGAGAATTTTAATTTTTTTTTTTTTTTTTTTTTTTTTTTCTCTCACTGTTCTTCCAACTGCAACCAAAATTCCCCACTTCCCTCATTCGTTTTTCTTAGTTTTTAATCTATCATTCTGACGTCTCCTCTTAGAGGGTCAGACGATAAGGCCTTAAGGAAAAAAAAAATTTATTTTCATCTGCCCATTTCTTGTTTTTTTGGTATTTAGATTAAATGATGTTTCCTCTAAAATTTATCCTTCCATTCTGTTGTACCAAAAATTTACTTATATATATATATATATATATATATATATATATATATATATATATATATATATATATATATATATATATATATACTAGCAGGCCTTCCGCCGATGTATAGTTCTAAAATAAGGATCCCTATTATATTTTTATTAATGAATATGTATTTATAAAAAACCGAAATATTAAAGGTATTAAATATAAGTGTAATGCAATAAAATAATGCTTTGATCCGCATCTGGCATCAAATGAAATGAAGAGCTCTCATTTTTGAGAAGCATCAGGTTTTGACAATCTTCTGAAAGTAACACTTACATCTGAAATGGAACAATTACATCAAATCTGCTGCCAATCTGTTGCCAGGTTGTCTGGAAAAATTGTGGGATCGTTCTACCGCTTCAGTAGATATCAAACTGCTGATGCAATTCTCTATCTATACAAAATCCAAGTCCGTCCACGGACGGAGTATTGTTGGCACATCTGGATAAGAGCTGCTAGAAGTATTTTCTCCATCTTTGACAAAGTACACAATAGACTTCGTAGCAGTGAGTAATGCCCTTTCCTTTCCCTGTAACCTCTTTCCTACTGAAGAGATGTTGCGAGACTGTCTTTGCTTTTGAGTAATATAAAAAAGATCACCAAAAAGCATGGTTTTTAGAACTAAAAGTCCCCGGGGAACGCTAATCAAAAAGTAAGCCAATGTCTCGCATAGTTGATTTATATAAAGTACAATAGCTCCCCATTTTGGTCAAGTCTCAGAAAAATCGAACGGATGGATCAAAAGTTATGGGGCAAAGCTGTCATTTCGGCCATTTTGGCGCATCTATTTACCTCTTTTGAGCCTCTAGGGACGCAACTCGAATTTTGGCAACCATAGTTTTTACTGTGCGCGTCTATTTAATGAAAAACAATTTGTGAAAAAATTTCAGGAAAAACTAATGGGTGGTTATCTTGCAATCGCCCGCATTAACGGACGGACAAACGCATAGACGGACGCCAATGAAACCATAGGTATTTCCCCGATAAATAGTGGAACCAATATCTAAAGTGACCTTATACGGAAAGCGAGTAATTTTGTATAGTGTCCACTTCTAAAGAAACTAACACAGTGTTCACATGTGTAAATTTAAATAAAAAGCATAATGATTAATTCAAATTGAAATACTAACGTTCGAATAAAATACAGCAAAACCGAAACGTTTTAGTCATATGTTTAGCGTCATTGCTATCGGAGATTAGCATTTCTAATCTATTACACGAAGCTCAGCTGTATGTGTATATGAGTTTGTTAATGATATTCCCACACTTTAAATGAAGTAATTTTGTAATATGAATAACAGACATGTGTGCCTCTCTTTAAACACGTAAATATTGTTATGATGTAATTGGGGTAAATACTCCCTTAAATAGTCAAAAGGTGGCATATGCCTACATTCATATATTCTTAAACAAGAATATTTATGTAATCATAAAAGTCTACGTTGACGTCTAACTCTCTCGTCTTCCAAATGTAGTATGAAGTTTTGTAGAAGTGAATAACCAGTTGTCCACTTTTTTTCTTACGTAAAAACCCTAAACTATATATAAACTATTTTATTGCCAGAACTGATGGTTTTCATGGTGCCTGGCATAGGAATGTCACACATAACGTTCCATGAATGTATATTACCCTGCCAATATAATGGGTATAATTTGAATGTTATAAAGCCTGAAATAAACCCCAAATGCTTGTAATTATTGCTCTTCACATATATTTGTATAAAAGTTATAAATTCAGAGTAACTGGTCAAGTTTACCTTCTCAGTTATGTATTCATCGCATACTAGCATTAGATTCTCAATTATAATTTATTAGAGAATGAAATGATTATTAATGTTTATTATCAGTTTGATATAATGAATTATTTGATAGAATCAAATTTACTACATAAGGTGACACTAAGCTTATAATTATGGTGTGTAATCATTTTGTCATTTGACTTAGACAAACTTGTAGTAAACTGACATGAATAAGAAAATTGCAATTACGCGTTTGCCTGCATCTTAAGCAATTACTCCAGAGCTGTTTATGATGTATACATGATTTTTGAAACGTTGTTTTATTACGTTATGCGGACTATCCTCCGTATAAAAATGATTTTATTTTTTCTAGCGATAAAGTAAATGTCGACACATTTGCTAACGAAGGTTATATAAATAAAGCGTGATGATCTATTAAAATCAAAATTCTATTTCATCAATTGATTTTGGCGTAAAGTAAATATTTCCAAGTAACTCAAGCAAAAATATTGCGTCTTTTTTTAAAGAACTATCAATTTGAATAGCCTTTGTTATTTTCAGAATTGAAGCAAACGAAGCCAAATTTGAGAATAAGATGGGCTTATAGCTATGTTCGTGACACTTGCAATTTGCATCAAGAAATTTGAAACCGAAAATTGAGACATTTTCAGTTTATAAAATCACCAAATTTCCGCTTAATTCTTTTTTTGTTGACAGCACAACGCAGCTGCACACTATTATATAAAGAATATTCACACATTTTTATCAATGGTGTAAATGCTATTTTAAACTACTACACCTACGTATTGTCAATATAGATTAATGTATGGATATTACACATTTAAATGACAATATGCAGATCTCTCACCTATTTTAAATCTTACTATATCCTCCACCTTCAAAGAAATTACATATTTTCATCGTACGAATTTACATCTCAGTTCACTGGGTATTTTAGACTATCTGTCAGTTATCTTTCATGGTACACATTTAACTATAGTATGTTTTATATTTAATAATTGGTGCATTATTATATTTCACTACATCTTACTTTATGTTTTATGTTGAATAATGAATGCATTATTATATTAAACTATATCTTTATTTAACTATGGTATCTTACTTTATATTTTATGTTAAATAATGGATAAGAATGTTCAGAACTTGCCCAAGAATGGGTTTATTGTGCTGAATGTATTTGTACGTAAATGTATATGTTTTCAACAATTTGTACAGATATGTATCATTATGTATATTCCATTTTTGTTTGTGTAGGTATGGTTCTTTAGTGATGCAATTCTCAATGACAGGAGTACTATTACACGGCATATTAGTAATCAATTTTTTCGGTGGAACTTTTTACTTTGAATTGTTTTGATATGATACCAACTACTTTTTACGAGTTTTCGTTTAAATTTTAGGCACCCCTTTTTAATGGTTATTATAATATAAACTATTTATTTTGACATGTGTCTGCATACGTAGTATTTCTTTATTGTTCATCAATATACTTTGTTTATATCTCGGTATGCCATTAGATGAATAATTAACTGGTGAGGTCGAATGAGTTTCCGACGCCTTGATTGCTATGTCAAGTTTTGATTTCTAAATTATATATATTCACTTACAAGTTGTGTAAATTAGACGACAATCAAGCCCACACACAAAATAAATAATTATTATTTTCTTTTGATCTTGAATGTACAGAAAAATGGATAGCCGTTTTATATAGACTTTCTGTATAATGTATATCAATTATTATATACCTTAAATATTAGCATGATAAACATATTCACAAAGAATCTCTGTAATCTTTGAATTTAATAATTTAATAGTCCATTTTATTTTTTTATTTCATAGTTTCTTCTCTAAACATATTCGGTTCGTCAGTTTTAACTATTTTAATATGATAATATATTTTCATATAAGTATGAATTAATATGAGAGGAATTCGTGATCTAATATCAAGTCATGCCGTATGTCCTTTTTCCTATGAATGATCGACCAAAAAGGCTGTCTGTTTCCCCATACGAAACATCCGAAGGCAAAATATCGTATGGGAGTCAAGGTTCCTTTCACAACAATGCTTGATGTTTGAAGTCGTCTTTTATCACCATTTATTTTAATAACATTTTTATCAAAAAATTATAACAATGACATTCATAAAATTTTTAAAAGCTATATCAAGCATACAAATGTATAATGGTTGTAATAGAAAACATAAAGCAAATTATAGTTTCAGAACATTTCAATTGAGTATATTCCTCGACCAATGATTTAGTTGTTTTGAATATCAAAATGTAAACATATCACACTTTAGTTATGGTTTTTATTATTAAAGAGCTTGCTTGTTTTACCTGTAAATATCCAATAGCATAATAAACTTTAAGGTATATTAAGTCCTATGAGGCTTTAGCGATTCTAATCCGCTGACATGTTATTAGCAAAGAAAAACTTTCAATGTGAGAGAAATATATAAAGCCGTTAGTTATTTTCTTTGATCCGAGAGAAGTTCCAACTGCTTTGTTCTCATGGGAATGATATGTTTAAAAGTTTTGCATAGCAATCAAAACTACTCATTAGCCCATAATGCAAAATAGTATTTACTAATAAATAATTTAATCAATCCTTAAAACATATATTGTAAAACCAATCTTTTTAAGCTAAGTAAATTTTATTTATATTTTAGAAAATCATCGTTAATTTAAGATTCTAAGAACACGTTAATAAACGATTAAGGTCACTAAAATATGCCCCAGAGCGATGTTCATAAATCGACTAAGGAAAATAAAGTTTGTAGATATTTTGCGAAATTGTTACAAGTGCAGAGGACTATTTATTTTAGTATAATTAAATCAGCAAATCCTTCGCCATCCATTATTTTAAATTAATGAAACATTAATAAAAATAAAGAGGGGGGTAGATATCCGTTCATGCATAGTGAACCGACTAAATAAAATGTAATACATTACGTCTTATACTGGTAAACGTAATGTACCTTTCACATTGATTTAAATAATAATTAAATGCAACCTTATGTACAATCAAAGATATAGATAAATTGTAAAGATTAAGCACACAGAAAACGGCAAAAATATTCTATAGACACAGATATTATCTACTAAAAGAATGGACGCAACTATACGTCTATTAAACAGAAGGTAATGAAATGAAAATATTTTGTAATAAGATGGTAATATATCAACTGAAAACCGGACTTAATACTTAAAAAAACGTGTATAATAGTGTATTAGAAAAACTATAGCATAATTTGGTATTTACTAAACATAGTATCCTACATCTAAAACAATTAGAAAATAATACTAAAATAATAATAAATACCAAAAATGTAAAGATTTTATAAATTCTAAGTATAACTTTTCACAAATCGAAAACCTGAAACATACAATACATGTAATACAATGGTGGTATTTCACGAACCGTAAAAATGTGGCATTTCACATCAACGCCAGATACACCCTCGACTGGATATCTGACGAATATTGAACGTGAACATAATTTAGATTTTTTATGAAAAACGTATTGTATGACTTCGATAGAAATATATACGGACATTTTATTTAAAGATAACAAATGTACGCGTTGTCAACGTCAAACCTGTTAAATTGATATCGCTGAAATAATTGACAATGTCTTGAATTCTAATTAATTCATCGCTCGTGGGATATATTTATCTATCTATCGATTTTTCTCTCTCTCTATCTATCTATCTACTTATATATATATATATATATATATATATATATATATATATATATATATACATATATATATGTGTGTGTGTGTGTTTGTGTAGATACTTTGGATTTTGTATTTCTTTTTAAATATTGTTTGTGAAAAGTAAAATATTAAATATTTATTTCCAATTGCACAAAAATATTCAGTTAATGTTTTAAGAACTCTGTACATCAGCAGACTTTAAAACCTAAACTATATCTAACGCTGACATTTTAAAATTTGGCGAAAAAGCTAATACATTAGAAATTAAAAAAGTAATTAGTTAGATGAGATTTAGGTTCTTTTTACATCCAGTAAATTTAATTAGCTTAGTGAAATGCAAATTCGTCGTTTAACTTACATTTATAGACACATGGTTTTGTTAGGATTTCACCAAAATAGTGATGATAAAAATAAAACTTTATTATTTTTGCATGGAAAGTAAAGTATACTAAAGCAGTAATAACATATTATTAAACATATTTACAAAATAATACGACAAATAATAAATACAACTCTAAAATATGTTTATATTATAAATTGAATGGTTATATTGAAATATAATTATACATTTTCTCATAAGTATTCCTTTTTTTATAAAATGCTTGTAGCTATCCATTAACTAAAACATCCCTGCCATAATAACTTGAAATAAAAAGCAATATAAGCAGAAATTTAACTGCAAATAAAAAATATTAAAACAGATTAGAAACTTTACTATATTATACGAATAATAACTAAAAGCAAATGCCCATAAATAGCAATAGCACCTTTAAGCAGGTAAACTGTGTGTAACGTAAGCATATATTAAAGAATGTAGTCTTATATCCAATAATGTTTGTTCTAATGAAAATATTGTTATTTTCATGTGATTAGGAAACTTATGTATGACTATTAATCACATAAATAATTGAAACTAATTTATTGTAAAACATAATCAACCCAATTCTGACATGCGTTAATATAATGATAAATTTTTATTACCCATCTTATTATCAAATGATTAATGGTTTGAAATTGTTTCTATATATTAATGGTATTTATCTTTTTAAGTCTTTAAATTAATAATGATGAATTGAAAAAAAACACCCGAGGAAAGATAATAATATATAATATACATTCTCATATAATAAATAAAACAATACCTGAAATATTATTTTTTTTTTACTTAAACTAAAGTATGCAGATGTACGCTAACGAACATTATGGTGCATATTTACGTTAGTGATTTTATAGATAAAATTATTGCGTAACATATCGCAAACGCACATATGCAAAGGCATGTCACAAGATGTCATTGGTAGGGGAAAATAAAATTCGTCCGATTTAAAGTTTGGGAGAACGATTGCGATTACGCGAGATATGTAGATCACGTTTGAGAGTATGATCCCCTAAAAGATGAATAATTACAGGTGATATTTCAAGCGGATACATCAATGTAGTCAATTTGATTTGTTAACGCGGCATACGTAATGGAGAATGAATTAATAAAATAGTCAACGGGTATAGGATGGGTCCACTTGGGCGCCGTCACCGCGGTACCAAGAGAATGAGAACATCAATATTGTTGTACAAATAAAGAAGGCAGTAGATGCTCCTTTATATTTTAAGTTTACGTTGTGACTGAGACATAGGACCTGTTGGTTCCTAGATAACGTCACACTCGAGAATAACTAATTTAATTTGAATAAAATTATAATTATATTAAGCATTTTTTAATTATAATTCTTTAATAATGAATGAGTTTAGTCGTAATTGAAACATACCTTACGTGAATTTTGATTAATCATGTTTTTTTCTTGTATAATATACAAGCGGGGGTACCTGGCGTTGCCCGGGTGTTTGGAGGTATGCGTTGGGTGGTAGGTAAAAACAAGCCTGTTTAAAATCACCGTTGGCCGGTTGTTTGGAGGTGTAAAAGAAAAACGTAGTTTTAGTATAAAGGTAGGCTTGAACCCCGAACGTTTGACGCGGAGCTGGAAAGGAAATGGACAAAAAAAACTAACCATCTCCACCATGGGAACAAATGAATTGATAAGTGTGTTAAGTTGACGTTTATAAACCGAAATTAGCTGATGCGACAACGTCAAGTTGCGGAAGCCAGTTTCTGTTTTTCCCCCTACGCGGCGATCAAAGCAATAATAAAAAAACGTAAGGCAAACGAAGGATAAAAACAGACAAAACGAACACGTGAAAAATGGCTTAAATAAGCCTGTTTCGATATTAAACTTTAAAAAGTCGGTGGGTACCCGGGTGTTTTGGGGTGTCGCTAAGAATAAGCGAAGTTTAAAAAGCAGATAAACGAACGTTACGTGAACAATTGCTAATATAACATTGGTTCAATATTTAAATTTAATAAAATCGAAAAAAATCTAACACCACGATTCGAACCCAAAACGTTTAGATAATGAACCAAGGCCTTAACCAACTTCGATAACACGACGTACCTGGATTTTTTTCGGTTTTTCAACGATTTAAAGTAAATCAGGGCACGACGTCATCTGACGCATGCGTAGAATCGATCATTGTCACGAGAGGGCCGTTTTTGTTTACCCCCCTGTCTAAAATTGTCGATTTCGGGATTAAAATTTAACGTCTTTTGCCAATTCTTCCATATTTTTCGAGCAAAGGATTAAGATTCGATGTGATAACGAGTTTGTGCATTTTCGTCACATTTGTCGAAAGTTTTTAGCAGGAATCCAAACATACATACATGCATGTATACATACATTCATTTTCGCTTTTATATACATAGATTCCTACATAAACACATAAAATAAAAACCTACAAATCTGCTCTATAAACATCGAATATAATACGTATATAATATCATTATTTTGTTTACATTTGTGACTAAACGAAAAATGTAACTTCCTGCTCTAGTGGAAAATGGACCGCAATGAACTGCGAGAGAAGTTTACTTTATTCCCTACAGTGATTTAGTCAACATTACATTGTAGTATTCATTGCAATCTCGAGTACCTTCTATTTTTTTAACAAAATATTTTTATATAATGAATTTACTTAAATTCAAAAACACAAACTCAAGTATCAAGGTAAAATTGGCTTTCCAAACAACAGCAACAACAACAAAAATATTTTGAAATGAATGGTGACATATCGAAAAAACTACTGTTGAGTTCATATGACCCCCCCTTTCTATTTGTGCGGTGGTGATTACTTAAATTATGGTTTTAAATGCAAAAGCCCCGCCTCATTACTCAAATGTGATTTAAACTGTAACAGTCATTTCGAACACCTTGCTTTCATATCAAGGCCCTGGACATGATATACATTATCCGATAGTGACGCCCCAGATCGCAGATTTTGGGGAGTGTTGAGCCACTATTTAATTGTATAGCTCCCAGGTCCAATCCGAACCGTAGTGGGAGTACCTGTTAGGGTCCCCACTATGGAATAAATAGAACCCGACTTAAAATAAAAAAAACTATATTCTGTTAAAAACAATTCTTCAAAATCGCTGGGGCGGCATTAGATGACCTGAAAACTGTCAATATGCCGTAAAACAGAAAAAAACAAACCAACCAACAAACTTTCTTATCAACAAGTCTAAAGTAGATATTATATGCCGGTCATGTCTGCTTGTGTGGTAATAAAACTACTCCCATGCAGTTGTGATGCTAAAATCTATAAGGTTCAGCTTTAGTAAAAATAGTTTGTTCTTTCTGTGATCCGATACATCGATTATCGCTTATCGATACTCATCAATTACATTCCGATGTAAACCGATCTTAGAACACTGCGAAAAAAATAACGTATATTCGTGATATATTAAAAAAAATCCCAACGTTTCAAGAGTCTATATTGATCGAACTACACGCAAACTCACACACACACACACACACACACAACACACCCACGCATAGACAAAATATGGTGCATATAACTGTAGAGATAAAGATATTCGTATCAGTATATATTAATTAAGCGATGAAAATTCGCTTAAATGGGGATGGTATTTGTAAAACATATATTTACAAGCAGATGTTAATTTACACTTTGGTTGAAGTCATCTACACTGACGGTATTAGTCGTAAAAGAGTTTAGTAACTTTTCTAATAAAAAATACATTGCCAGCAGGAAACAAATAAACCTCCTGAGATAAAGCAAAACTCTGATATATTTCCGATTCAATCACGTTACGCTGCGGGGTGTCTGGAATCACATCAGCCATAGATAAACAATATTGTTTTACGCTGATTATGCAACTAAATAGGTCGATAGATCAACACAATGAACTGAAAGTACTTAGTATTAAAAGGCATAATGCATTATTATTGTTATTAAAGTATCCTCATATATTTTCCAACAGCAACGTTCAAATAACATTCCATAATCCATAGTTGATTTCAACTAATAAAAAAGAATAAGATTAATTACGTTTTAGAACGTTTCGATATAACATCTCTTATTTAACTCAAAAACTGAAATACTTAGTATAAAAAACAACATATTTTGTACTTCCTTATTTATTTCACTACATAGTTACCAGCATTCTAAATGCATTTTATCAGTGTTTGCGATTGTTGTGCATGGGCTAAATGCCTGCAATATACAGATTAATGTTACAGATGTTGGATAATTTCAGTAATAGTAAGTATTTCTATTTTTACACATTCGCTCTACATTTGATTTTCCTAATTATTATAAAAGAGACTTAAGTCTAACGTTCTTATCGGAAATTATACTGACCGAACGCAAACCATCAACAGTCGGAAAATGTTGACAACTTTTTTTTATTCACTTTCTTCTTGTAAAGACATACTTATCTACACAAATTAGTTGAGCTCATCTTTATTCATGGTCCTTCGTTACAATAACAATTAATTTGGCATGATAAAATTAGGATGCATTTTGTGAACCATCCTCGTATAAGTCATTTTAAAATTAACTACAAAACGTGAAGGTCTAACAATTCTATTGATAAATAGATGAACGTATTTTCACAAAAGAACAATTCCCAAAAGTCAATTCAATGGACGTTTATAGAATAACGATTAATTCTACATATCGGATCCGCGTTATGAAATCAAATTGAATACATTGATGCATATGTTTGAAATCTCATTTGTAAGCACTCAACCATCAACGTTACACCGACTCAACGTGATACGTAAGGGTAAAAAATATACGGGCAAACATCCATCACAAGAAATTAATATACGAGTGTTAGCTTTGGCGTGCAAGTTCAGGACAGATGTTTACCTATTGACTGTAATTAAAAAAAAACACTACATAATATTTTGTTATTGATCTCTACATTATATTGGACCTTATAATAATTGGGCTACTACAGTGATACTTCCTCTAAAATGTATTATCTGTATTACACGGGAAAATGTGAGAATGAAAAACAATATGGCTAAGATTAAGCTCAGAACTGAAAAAGGACTAGTTGTTAAAACTGTAAATATGACAAGTAAAAAACGTTATCGATTCATAACTTAAAATATTGCAGCATTACCAATTCACACAAAAAAGAATCTAACATTATATATAAATTCTTAATGTTGTAATATCTTAAGTTATACATTCAATATATTTTAACTAAAATAACTTGTTTTATTCTTTTCCAGTTTTAACAACTGTCTTTTATTTTAGTACTCTAAGTTTAATATTAAACATATTACTTTTAATGCTCGCGTTTTTCTATGTAAGCTATAATTTCTCCAGGTTTTCTTTGAGATAATATTTTCTATTTGTGTTCAATATCATACGCGTTGTGTACAAACAATAAAACACGTTATTACGAACTTCTTAAATTGACCAAATCAAATTTCAAACAAAAGCCGTAATTAATGGGAATACACAGAACAAAATGAGCAAAGAGAGCGAAAGAATAAAGGGGCGACGTCGTAAGCGAAATATTATCATCTCTAGCACGGTAAGAGCATCACGTTTGTTAACTCTCTCTCTCTCTCTCTCTCTCTCTCTCTCTCTCTCTCTCTATATATATATATATATATATATATATATATATATATATATATATATACATAACGCAAATAAAAGTGTGTGCGAGCGACGTTGCCGCTATTATTTATGGATGGGTAGATGAAAGTACTGTGCTAACCAAGAGCCAATCAGAGGAATGCTAACAAATATCCAATCAGAAGAAACCTTCTCTCAAGTACCTTACTAATCATGAAAGCTTTTGAACACCACTTGCATTTTATTATAACTTTGTTTTAATGGGAACAAATTGATTTATTTAATTTTAATATATAGCTGAGTAGGTGACCAATGAACTGTACAAAAATGTTTAAAATTTGATAAAGAATGAGTGAGCGGTGAAGTATTAAAGCCGTTCTAAATGAGTAAAACCAACACGTAACTCTATATTACAAAACTGTCCAGCCCTGATTTTTTTGTTTAGCCAGGTCTTAGACAATACATTTAATTGAAACGATGTAGATTTTGGTAAACATATTTAATTTTCTACAGACTTATAAACACATGTATAAATTGTTCGTCCATCCTACAAGACATAGGGTGTTATCTTGGTACTTTTGCAATCATTTTATTATTTAACTAGCATTTCCGCACGGCTTTGTTCGGGCCATATGCACTATTCATAACATTATGTGCATATATATATATATATATATATATATATATATATATACAGCTTTGTTCGGGCCATATGTACTATTAATAACATAATGTGCATATATATATATATGTATATATATATATATATATATATATATATATATATATATATATATATTAAAAATGTGCACGTGTACAAAAATGCATTACTATATAATAGGCTTCCTAAACTACTACAGAGAAAAATTGGGAGAGAAACCAGAGGCCAATTTTTCTATATCAGACCGCAATTTTTACCTCTTTACATTGATTGTTTTGGGCTCAAATTGCATTAACTGTTTTACCCATGTCCAAGTAATTTGCATCTAAGATTTCTTGGCGGGGATATTTTCTCCCCAAAATGCATTAAAATGTTTACTGTATGTCTGCATACCCTTTATGTAAAACTTCAAATTTTTAGACCCAAAATTGATTTAATTGTTATCCAGAGATCGCAAATGGAAAACGTATTTTACGTTGAGTCTTTGGAGCAAAATTTTCGACGAAAATTTAGTTAAAATTTTGCCCTATATCTGAGTACACTTTCTGCAATATTTTAAATGTTGATCCAAATTTACTGAGAATCTCGTAGAGACCGCGGATGTCATTTTTTTTAAATTTGACCCCAATTTTAATTATTTAAAATTTATTATTTTGGGCTCAAATGAATCTATAAAGTTAGATCCATGTCCAAGTAAGTGATTTCTAAAATTTTAAATGTTTAGACCCAAAATTGTCCGAGGAGTTAAAGGTACCATAGTTGAACATAGACCTCTTACAGAAAAATCTCTGGCCGGAATACGATTAAAACATTTTTCCTAAATTTCAATACCCCGTATCTCAAATTCAGAGTCTGAAGATCGAAAATTTATTTGGTAGAGAAATGTACAGACAGACAGACACAGACATATGCATCTTTATAGATATATAGATAAGACAAAAGTTGTATCTCGCTGAAAGATTGATGTTGCATAGGTTTTATTTTATATCATTTTTCTCCATCCACAGAAAAAAAAATCGTGTTATACTATACCGATATATGCGAGTAAAACAAAAAAGCACGTGTTTATAAAAATATATCTTATAATTAAATTCAATTACAACAGAACTTAGGGATACGTTAGAAAAATAATGGTAACAAAATATCATACAGTATTCAATATGCAGACCCACGCACTCACACACACGCACACACACACACACACACACACACACACACATATATATATATATATATATATATATATATATATATATATAAATATATATATATATATATATATATATATTCAAATCACATGTTAATACAACCGTAAGGCAGGGTAAATACCGTAACCAGAAGCCGGAAAATCGTTTTACAAATCATAACATAAAGATTCGCATCGTATGACAATCGTATCCTTGTATTCTACTGCGAATTATATTCCAGTCCATGGTTCCGTGTTTTATGACATTTAGAAAATGAGACCATTCTTACCAGTACTGTTTGTTTTCCGGGTGTTAAGCTATTTGTTATAAAACAAACCGATAAGAATAGGAAATTATATACACACCCACATACATATATATATATATATATATATACATATATATAACTAATTCATTTACTCACATAAAATCAATATACGAAAGTATAGATTTATGCGTAAACTTTAAGTATTTACTTCAAAAGTGCTCAATACGTAGGAAGAGCTAGTTAGTAATTAATAAAATATATTAATAATAATAATAATAATAATAATAATAATAATAATAATAATAATAATAATAATAAACCAACCCCGGACAAGAACAACCATACTATAAATAAACAATACAAATAACGAACAAGATAAACGCAACTGTAGACACCGCACACTTTGCCCAGTTCATAATAAATATCTAACTACAAGCGTAGTGTATCAGGCAACAATATTTGCGAAAGAAAACCGGAATAACAAGAAATATTACGTAGGCATGACTTCCTTAGATTTCAAAACCCGATACTATGAACACAAAAGTGCATTCAACAATAAAAAACACGGTACAAAAACAGCACTAGCGAATAAATACTGGGAACTCAAAGAAAACGGGCATTCGCCGGAAGTCGAATGGAAAATAATAAGACAGGCTACCACGTGTAGGCATCTAGACAACCCATGTAGATTTTGCCTGCATGAAACATTTGCTATCCTGTACTGTAAAGAACCGCAACATCTATTAAACTGTAGAAGAGAAATAGAAAGCTAACCGTGTTCACAAAATAAAATTTAAACTAGGATAGCGATACCCAATTGTTTTAAAACTAACAAAAACAATAGAAAAAAGCAAATAAACAAATTAAATAAACATGAATATACACAAAAAATCACACATATATGCATGTATACATATACATGTATATATATATGTGCATATATGTATATACATATATATATATATATATATATATATTTATATATAAACTAACAAAAAAAACACTAACCTAGTTTTAAAACAAATCCTTTGTCCGATAAAATGCATGCCCATTGGCTGATAGGAAGGAGCGCGGTGGATACTAGAAAGCTTATTGGCTAACTAAATCCTGAATATAAGAGTACCATATAAAAAAGATAAACAACCACAGAATTCGCGCATACGACTGAGGAATCCTAGAGTTGATGAAACGCCGAATATTCAGTGCAGCTAAATCGCCATATATATTTTATAATTTACTACATACATATACTTCTCTCATGCGTATTTAATAAACAAGTGCGAACTTTCCTATGTCTTGAAATTAGCTTATGTAGTTTCAATTGTAGATACTACGTTCTGCATTGATTATGACATAGCGTATAACACGACATTAATTGGCCTGTTGAAATTATTACTTGTGATTTCATTCCTTCTTGATCTGGGGCTTCGCACATTATTTCTCATGTTGCATAATCCTCATTTGGTTGTCGATTTCAGAATATTGCAATATTTAATTGGATTGCACGTAGTGGTCTCTGGGGACAATATTAATGACTGGCTCTCTGGGAACAATATAAATGACTGACTCTCTGTGGACAATAGTAATCATTGCACAAGATTTCTGCTTTTACATATCCATATTCTGTAAGTAATGGCAGGGATAACATTGAGAAAGTCTGACCCAAAACAAATAATTAGAGTCTCTCAATATCGTGTGATTTCAACTTGCTCTGAGTGAATTTTTACTTTTATCTTTTTCTATGATATAGACGATATAAATTGGATATACACGCTGACGTAAGAATCATAGTTGTTTTTTTTTATAAATTAGTCGGATTTTTCATATTACGTATCCAATTAAATTTTTCTGTGATATATTAGGACTATACAAAATGATATGCGATATTGTCTCTTGAATACATGAGAGAACATTGCCATGAAAGTTGTTTTAATAAGCCGTTCGGATACTATTATAATCAGAAAAAAATATAAACCACATTATTATATTTACAATACAACTAGTTCCATTACATTACCTAAGGAATGAAAAATAATACACGCTGAGAGCACAACCAGGGTAAGGGGCAGGTAATATGAGGGATGAGAGAGGGGCAAATATGAAGGAATATAGAGGGAGTAAGCAGTGAATTATCAAAAAGTGAATGCATTGTCAGGCAAATATAATACACACGCACGCACACACACACACATACATACATATATATATATATATATATATATATATATATATATATATATATATATATATATATATATATATATATATATATATATATATATATATGTAAATGTTGGTTCGTGCTAAAATAATAAAACCCTATTTCTACGTTACGGATTTATTTCAAATTTTCAGACAGCCCATCTTTAGAGTCGAGGTATGTTTCTATGTCATTAAAATGTATGTACCTCGCAAATTATTAAAATATTAAATAAAATAAATATATTTTTAACCGTTACTGCGAATCTGTTCTGTTGTAAAACTGAACTTCCGGTTCGATTCATTTCACAGCCACGAATTGACGAAAGATTTCATTTTCTGTTAATTCGATAAGTAAAAAAACAAAAAAAAACTTACTCATGCAGGGAGTTATCCGTGCTGAAATAATGTTATTATTTAAAAAGCCATTCTTAACATGGGGAAGGGAAGGTGTTTTGTACCGATTCTGTATTTTAACCTTACAATTGAATAAAAACATATCATAAACTTTAATTAAACGTGGAAAACGATTTTAAAAAAAATCACTCTCTGCATTAGCACACACACACACACACAGACACACAAAAATCCCATTTTTAAAAATGTAAATTCATTTATGTACTTACCAATTTTTTTATTTAATTTATGTTAAGGCTTTTCACTCATGAAATACGTTTTAATTGTTTCGTTTCTTTTCACGGCATTGTTTACATGAAAAAGTTTGTTTTAACTTTTTCTAAACTATTTAATTTTTACGACATGCCTCAACTTATTATAAAAACCCTAACCCCCACCCCATGTTAAAAAAACGTTCTTCCATAAACCTCGAACGCCGTTCTTAATATGGGGAGGTTGTTGATTCCGAAAACCGTTTTAACATTGGGAAGTTACTGTGTTTTTAATATGCTGGGGCGAGTCGTAAAATTAACGAAGTGGCTATCTATTATTTATTGCAAAAATTGCTTGAAATTTATTTATTTGACAAAAAAAAAATACATTTTGGTACTTCTTGGGCGTTGAGTTCCATGGCGACCAGTAGAAAAAAATAATAGTCGCTCTCTTAGTCTCCCACTCCACCCCGCACGTAACATATTTTATTTACTGACGTTGCCGTAACTAAACGATTATTTGTCACATTTAAAAATATTTATTTATTTATTTATTTTGAAAAAAAATACTTTTTATGAATATTAAAAGAAAAATGGGTGCTCATGCAGAGAGTGATCCATGCTGAAATAATAACGCTATTATTTAAAAAGCTATTCTTAACATGGGGAGGGGAGGGTGTTTTTTTTACCTATTCTGTACTTTAATTGTATAAAAAAAACACGATTTAAAAAATAGCGCGGATCACTCTCAGCATTAGCACCGAAAAGTGTTACTAAACATTTATTAATAATTTCTCACTTTTACAAACATTTAATTTTAAATTTCTTTTTAAATGACGACTTTTATCGACTTCAATAAAGTGCCCAGTTGTTAACTTAAGGAGAAAAAAACCCGTTCCAATAATTAGAATTTTTATTTTTTATTTTAAACAGTTCAAATAATCAGAATTTTAAAAAATAAACAGTTAACAATTTTTGATAATTCAACAGTTCAAATAATTGGAATTTTACAAAATAAACAGTTCGAATAATTAGAATTTAAAAACAAAAAAAAAACAGTCCACATGAATTGAATAGTTCCACGTGGTTAGTTTACCCTGTAAAATTCCCTGATTTGTTTCACAATATTTGTAAAAGTTTCTGTCTGTGACATATCGCATATTTTACGGTTAAACGGCCTCTCCCGGAACTCAGAACAAGGCGGACGTCGGGACCATTTCCGTAAAGGATAACCCCCTTTTTTTAATGGTATTTTCGGGTGAGTATGCTGACAACAAATATCAGTTAAATTTGGCAAATAGACCTCCCTCCAAAAGTGGTGTTTATTCCGGAAGCTCTTCTTAAGATGAGTAGGTTGGCGGGAGGGGGGTGATTATAAGGTGGACCTAATCTAAAAAAAAAAACAACAAAAAACAAGTTTTTATGCGCACATAAGCAACTATTTTCTTATTAACTTTTTTTTTACTTTTTTATTTAAAAATTAGTAAATTTCAATGAATAGAATAATTAATCATTTATCATTAATGTGTTTTTGGTTTTGTGTTGAATGAGACTTTTTTTTTTCATTACAACAATAATGAACCAATTTAAATCTTCCGGCATGGGTTTAAGGGTTACGAAATTATCAATAACTCGTTTAGTTACTAAGCCAACGTCAGTAAATAAAAAAAATGTCACGTGCGCACTCATTAGCCTTGACTGGGGGGGGGCTCAGGGAGCGACCATTAAATAATTATGCTGGTCGCCATGGATCTCAACGCCCAAGGAGTACCTAAAGTGGCACTTATGCACTTATGTTATCGTGCTATGTTTTAGAATAGTATTTTCCAGTTAAATTCAAATTTTACGATATGTTTTTCTTTTATTAATTTGTTAAGTGAAAGTACAATTAACCGGTGGGTTTCTAATGCGAGGAAAATCTAACCCCCCTCCAAAAAAAAGGGTACTCTGGATGATAGCAAAACATGAAAATTGCCTCAGTCTCGAAAAATTTCTTCTCTACTGAACGAGGAAAAAACGGTGAAGTGTAGTTCACCTTCTGTTTCTCCCCCCTCTCTCTTCCTCTCTTAATATCTCTCTTTATCCATCTCTCCCTTTCCCTCTCTCAATCTATCTTTCTCTCTATATCACCTTCTCTATCTCTCTTTGAGCCCCTTTCTCTCTCTGACTACCTCTATCTCTCTTCTTTCCTCTGTCTCATCCCTCTCTCTTTCTAATTCTCCCCCTCTATGTTTATCTATCAATCCCTTTATCTCTCTATCTCCTTCTCTTTCTCTATTTTACTCTCACTGTCTCTTTTCTATCTATATATCTTCCTCTCTATCTGTCCATCTCTAATCCCTCATCCTATTTTAGTCTCCTAAATTAATTACAGTGAATAAGGCATTGTCAAAACATGGATAAATCCTATTTTAGTCACCTAATTTACTGACTGTGAGAATAGAAGTTATTTGGAAATTACTGCTACCTTGAACAGCACCAGAAGTAACTGGTAAAACCTTTCTAATTAAATTGATTTTGGTAGCGATTTGGTAACAAAATGACATAGCCTTAGCCCTTGCTGCATGAGGAATACCTGCGACCTTGCTGCCAAGTAGAAGAATTATTTATTCTACTTTAAAACATTCCATTTTTCCAAAATCTTATGTTC
>NC_136491.1:86146032-86173532 GCF_053919585.1 Euprymna scolopes
CATTAATTAGTTGTTTTTAGTTATTTTTATGTCACCACCTTCCATGACTAGGGAGTAGTAAACGATTATCTCTAATATGTGTAATGGAGATTTTGAGATTACAGCTTACTTATTGTCTTGTAAGCAAATTAGGCTGAATTAGGCTATTTAAGATGATGGAGTATCAAGAATGTCTTTAGGTTGGACTTACCTACTGCCATGTTGTGGTCAGCTTGAAAGCAGAAAAATATGCCAGTGTTCCATGGGCGTGCAGTTCATGGTAGAAGTGTTTGTTATTCATGAAATCAAAAAGTGGAATATTCCAAATGAACATATTGAAATATAAAAAAAAAATGGTGTCGCTGTTGAGGAAAAAGCTAATAAAAATGATTTGTCTTTCTTGGCCTTTTGCTTAGATCAAAGTGTAGTATCTGTTCTTCAGGTGCTACATTTCGATTTCTTCTCTCTCAGTGGAAGAGAGATCCTTTACGACTAAGACAATTTTTTCTCCACGTTAAAAAACGGCCCCGGTGTTTAAATCTGTCCCGTGGGTAGGCATTGTGGATCTGTACTATGTTTAATGTAACAAAGTTTTAATATAAAAAAAAAGTAACTGGAAAACGTTATTTCTGATTTAATTACAAAATGTCACTTCTGATTAATTATAAAATGCCCTGGAAAATCTCCGTTCTGATTATTTTTTTTTTTGTTTACTTGCCTCCCCAGAAGGGCGGAATTGGACATCAGGTCGGTTATAAATTTAGGGGAAAGGGGCACTCTGGTCAATAACAAAAAAAAAAAATTGTATCGGTTGAAGGATTTCTCCTCCATTAACCAAGACCAAAAAAGGGGCGATTTCAGTCAGCGGAATACTGAAACTGATACTACACTCAGTAATTCATGTTGAAGCAATGGTTGCCTAATCTCTTACTGTGTTAATGTTTTTATGTATTACTTTAGAAAAACTGCTGAAACAGTTTATGATTTAAACATTACTTTATTTCAAGTATATTTTAAGCAGTGGGTTACGGGATATAAAGTAAGTCCCGGAAATTACTCAAACAGTTTACGATTAAAACATTACATTATTTCATGTATATTTTTACCAGTGGAGTTGGGGATATTGAATCAGTCCCGAAAATGGGTGAAATCGGTTACGCATAACACATTACTTTATTTAATGTATATTTTTAACATTGTGGTGGGAAATATGAAGGCCATTCCGGAAATGGCTGCAACCATTTACCTTTTTGACATTAGTTTATTTAATGTATATTTTTAACAGTAGAATGAAAGATAAGAAGTCGGCCCCGTCAATGGGTGAAAAAGTTTACGATTTATACATTACTTTATTTCATGTATATTTTAAACATGGGGTTGCGATTATAAGTCAGTTCCAGAAATGGCTGAAACAGTTTACTATTAAGACATTAAATTATTTCCTGTATATTTTTAGCAATGGGTTTGGGATATAAAGTCGGTCCCGGTAATGGCTGAAACAGTTTATTATTTAGACATTATATTATTTCATGTATATTTTTAGCAGTGGGTTGGGGATCGGGAACGCTGACCATGCAGTGATAATGATAGAAATCGCCCTAAATTCTAGACCCCAAACTGAAGAGCCAATCCTCAAAACAACGAGATATTATAAAAAGGCTGACTGGGAAGACATCAGAGATCTTATCAGAGATACCCGATGGGGAAATATTTTTCTCTTCGTACTGAACAGTGCGCGGATGAGACCACTTAATGGTTCAAAACAGCAATGGAAGCACATGTTCCCATGCGGAAATTTTATATCAAGCCCCAATCTCCACACTGGTTTACTTCGACTTGCGCAACTGCCATTGCTCAAAGGCAGCATGCATACCGCAGATTTAACCGACATGAGTCCAGTGCAAACAAACAGAAGTATATAGAATCTAGAAGTAACGTTAAGAAAGATAAGCGATAGCTAAGAGATAATTTACTGAAACCACTAAAAAACGCATCAAAGCACAAAAATTAGGAAATCGTGACTTCTGGAAAATCTACAATAGATTAGTAAATAATCGGCAATCAACAATTCCCGCACTAACAAAACAACCACAAGGTTGTTTGCTCAGCAACCGACAAGGCAAATAGGCTTGCCAGTCGGTTTCCCTCGAACTCAACACTGAACACTTCCACCCACCCGCTGCCTGACTTTCCTTTGCGGACAAACACCAGGCTAGACAATCTAAAAATCACCCCTGCTCAGGTACACGCTATCATAAAAAACCTGTACACCTCAAAAGCATGTGGATCTTATCTCATCCCAGCTGTGCTATTAAAAAAAGTGCTCAGCCGAAGTAGCTCCAGTTATCTCCAAACTCTAAACAAATGCCTTAATGAATCCGGCTGGCGAAAGAACTGACCCATCAAATTATCGCCCCATTAACCGCCTCCTACTTTTCGCCAAAATATTTGAGACCATAATTAACCATGCTCTAGTCAAGCACCTTACATATGCTACACTTCTGACTGACAAACAATATAGATTTAGACAAGCCCGCTCCACAGCTGACATACTAACTGTAATCTCTGAATGTATATACCATTCACTGGGCAAAGCGGGGAAGGGCAGAGGGGTAGCTCCAGATATATCTAAGGCTTTTGACAGGGTATGGCACAAAGATCTCGCCAGGAAAATTTAATCATACGCTGTCACTGGTAGAATACTTAACATAATTAAATCCTTCTTAGATAAGACACAAACGCAGGTTGTCCTCGACGATCGTATATCTAAACATATCTGGGCAGGAGCTGCTAAAAACAGCCTTGACAGAGTACAAAATAGACTTCGTGGCTTAGTGGGGGATGCCATTTTCTCTACCCTGCAACGTCTCTCCCACAGAAGAGACGTTGCGAGCCTATCCTTTTTTTATCGTTATTTCCATGGCAGGTCCTAGTCTGAACTCCAATCTCTGGTCCCCCCTCGCCAATCTTTCACGAAATACACCCGTCCAGCTGAATCCACTGTGAAAAATGTCCCCCACTCTATATATGTGCCTAAATCAAAACGCGGATTCCATGAACAAAGCTTCTTTCTTAGAACTGCACGCCTGTAGAACTCTGTACCGTCTGCCTGCTTCCCACCGGACTACAACTTGGATGTGTTCAAGTCCAACGTTAACAAATTCCTAATGAACCGCCCCTTAAGTAAACACTTCATCAAATCGCAACACTAACGTAATGTACTTGCAATAACCCTTATCCCTGAGTGGTTTCCGAGCCTTGATAAGTGGTGATCACTGTGTAAAAAAAAAAAAAAAATGTGATATAAATGCCGGAGTGCCTCAGGGGTCTATCCTTGAACCTCTATTGTTCCTAATGTTTATTAATGAGCTCCCCGTCAAAACTGCCTCTGAGATGGGTATATATGCTGATGACACCATACTCTATAACAGGCATGACAGGAAAACAAATGAACACGTATCTCAAGAAATGGGACAAACACTAGAGGATGACCTCCAATCCGTAGTGGAATGGGGACATAAATGGATGGTCACATTCAATGCTGCCAAGACTAAACTGGCTTCCTTCAATAATTACAAGAACCCTTATCTGCCATCAGTATCAATGGCCAGTGGCTCCCTTTCTGGGAGTACATCTTTCAAACTGCTTTGCCTAACTTTCACAGGAAACATTAGTTAGAACTATTATATTGAAAACATTGCCAGGGCCGCAACTGTACTAGGAAACTACTGACGCCTGAAAGTATCCTGTACCTCTATAAGGCCAGCATTCGCCCATGTATAGAGTATTGTTGTCACATTTCGGCTGGTGCATCTGCTGCAAGTCTCTCACTCCTAGACAAGGTTCAAAAGGAAGTCGCCAATCTGATAGCCCCTGAACTGGCATCTAAGCTTCAGTCCTGTCCCATCGACGAAACGTTGCATCCCTCTGCCTGTTTTACAAGTATTTTAATGGTGAATGCTCTGACAAACTGCAGGCACTTGTGCCCCCACGACGTAGACACCCTCGACAAATTCGACAGGCAGATAAATCACACCCCCACACAGTATAGAGTCCTCGATGTAAAAGATCTTTCTACTCCAGTGGTTTCTTCACCAGAACCGCTAGACTCTGGAATTTCATTCCAGTTGCCTACTTCCCTAACTGTACTGACATGCAGAAGTGCAAGTGTAACGTGAACCGACATCTTGCTGCCCAAATCCCAACATAATTGCCCAGTAGTTGCTGCCCCTGATTGTAGCCCCCTACACCAAAGGGAAATGTGCCTTGTTTGGGGTGAAAATGTAATAATATGTATATATATATATACATATATATATATATATATGTATATATATATATATATATATATATATATATATATATATATATATATATATATATATATATATACAAAGCCAACCCGGAAATAGCTAAAGCAGTTTACGATTAAAAGATTACTTTATTTAATGTGTATTTTCAACAATGGGGTGGCGGATATGAAGTCAGTCCAGGGATTTAATGAGATGTGCAAATATGTACTATCAGAAAACGTCGCCCAGTATTGAATGAGATAGATGGAAAACATATAGTAGAAAAATACGCAGCGTCGAATTAGATTAGTGAATGGTATAGCAGAATATGCGGCGTCACCCGGGATGGGATAAGATAGATGAAACATATATCCTATGAGAATACCCAGAATTGATTGCTGTGTCTGTAATGAAATAGTCAACCCAGGCAATATATCAAAGTTTTTATTTAAGTAAGGGGAAGCGACATAGTGGGTTAAAATTATGAAAAATGATGAAATGTGAGTTACTTGATTGGTGGGTTTGTAATGATATAATAAGCCCAGACAATATATCTAATATATTATATAAGTAGGAGGGAGAGGCATAACATGGGTTTTAATTATAAAATCATTGTCGAAATTAGTAACATATCCAGGATTATAAACAAAGATTAAATGTGGGCTAATCAATTGTGTATTTATAATAAAATAATCAACCCAGAAAATACATCACATTAATTATATTAGTAAGAGAGGGCGATAAGTACGGTTTAAATTATGAAAAATAATTGTCGAAATAAGAACATATCTCAGACTTATGGAAAATATAATATGTTATTTAATGCATTAGTGTGTTTGCAATGAAAAATCAGACCAGACAATACATCAAAGTTATTATTTTAGTAAGTTGGGCGAAAATGTGGGTTAAAATGATTAAAAATGATCGTCGACATTAGTAACATTTCCAAGAATTATTAAATATGACAAAATGTGAATTAATTGATAGTTGTGTTTTCTTATAAAATAATCAGCCAATACAATATAGCAAAGTAAATATTTTAGCAAAGGGAGGGGCGATAATGTGGGGTGAAATTATAAAAAAATATTGTCGAACATAGTATCGTATTTAATAATTATGAAACGTAATAAAATGTGAGTTAATTGACCGGTGTGTTTGTAATGAAAAAATCAGCCGAGGTAATATATCAAAATTATCATTTTAGTAAGGGAGCGATACAGTTTTAATAAAAAAAGTAAAATAATATGAGTGTGCCTACATTCATGCTGAACAGGACGCTCACAGCATGCCCAGCAACGATACATTACATGTGAAAAATGTTGCTGGGGAATTTTCATAGGTTCCGCTAGTTTTAATTAATGCATGTGCCGCATATATTATTACAAACTTTATTCGCTGCGCGGTATTGCATTGTAACTAATATATTGTGCTGGTATCCAAAGATTTAGAAAAAAATAATGACTTGATTGCGACCACATAGAATCAAATCGTCCAGCTGCTTTCCCCACTGAGGTTTCACCAGATAAATACAAAATCTGACAAACTACACACCTTCAAGCTATGAATGATTTTTCGCATGCGCAGAATTAATAATAATGTCAGCTTGACATTATGCCATACGTTTCTCGGTGTTAATCATTCATCCAAACAAATATTACACTCGTTATAAACTACCCCTGGTGAATGATTTTTGTATACTGATTATTCCAGCGTTATCTGACAAGAGTTATATGTTCAATAATTTTCAGACGAAAACACACACACGTGCACACACACACACACACACACACACACACACATATATATATATATATATATATATATATATATATATATATATATATATATATATATACATACATACACACACACATATATATATATGTAGACGGTTTTATGATATACGTTTGGTGATTTCTGGGTTTTTTTTTATTAATAAAGCGCTTTCTTTCGCCGATCGATTTTTTTTATGGATTATACATGTTTAAATCATTTTAATCAAGATTCATAATACGAAAAAAGAAACTGTTTTAAGATAAATGATACATTAGATAATTTATACGCTATGCATATTTATTTAAAAAACTATATATATATGTATATACATATATATTTATATACATATGTGTATACGTGTGTATGTGTGTGTGTGTGTGTTTTAAATATAAGATATGCTAAGCTTTTCAAGAACCATTTACAATATTCGTTTGTTGAACATCTCTATTAAAACGACTCAAATGTTGGTGTCAAATATAATGTATTTCTTAGATTCGATTACATTCTTAGAATGTATTCTTATAATGCACTACACGTATAATTTAACAACATGACACATGGCAATATATCACAGTCATGACATAATAGTTTACTGTTACACCGAACGCGATTATTATGTGTTTATACACATCTCGACCAATCATCGATTTTAAATACATTCTTAATAACTTAACCTGTTCTCCGTAAGATAGTGACAATTCACATTGTTAAAAAAATCTAGCTAATGATTTTATTACAGTTTTGTATATCTACACAGAGAAAATGATGCACAAGAAAACTGTATCTATGAACGGGGTATGTTGTTGCGTAAGAGTAACTTCACTAATGTGTTTTATCCTCCAGATATTATCTTTTATTTATGATTTATTTTTATCATTGAAAAATTCGATAACAATACAAAATATATTGAATCAGAAGACTTTCTAATTAATTGCCATTTGCAATTTTTAATAGGATCATATTTTTCTTTTTGTTTGTAGCCTACCCTGATTTTACTATTTGCATCATCTATAATTATTCATAAAACCTGTATATACGAAAAGTGTTCTGCCTTTGTATATTTTCATTCTATAAACCAATTTACTGTAAGACCGTTTTCATTGTTTTCTGTTGTGTTGCATTTGTTATCGTCGATGCCCTTGCGTGACTTATCGACTTATTTATACGTTGTATATCTGCGATGTATTCTTATTATTGCTTATTTTAGTGCATCCCTCTCTTTAGGTGATTTGTTACTTTTTGTTTTACTTTTTGTCTTCTACATTCACATAAACTGCTCCTGTTTCATAACTCGAATCGACTTCGAAATAAAAAAAAAGATTTACTATTTTTCTTACTGTCAATAATGTCAATATATTTTACCACTTTTAAAGGTTTATAATTCATTTAGTGTTAATGCCTGAAATACTTGCTGATGAAGTACTGTTTTATAAATTTGTAATAGTTTCCCTCTTCCTTTCAATTATTTAAGTTATGTTGCTTTCAATTTAGAATCTTGACAAATAACACGACCATTGAGCAAATTCAAATATCAGCTACAAGCGGAAAATGATACTGAAAATTATATTAAATAACAAATGGCAATGCCAATGTATATATTGTTTTTATTTTAATTTTTCTTTCTTTATTATTTTCTTTATCTCTTTCTTCCTTTTGTTCATAGTATTATATCAGTTGCCTGGTTTTGTGTCTGGCTGTTTCTCTGTCGATTTTATCTTCAGAGCCGGTTCATAAAAAATAGCAATAGGCCAGTATCTCCTGTTCCTCAAACATCTAATACGATCTTATAATGCAATCCAACAGTGCAATATACTTCACTTTTCTCAATTCACTTGTCAATTCTTTTTTAAAACTCATCAGTGTTTCTATTACAACAGGTACAACTTGCACTTGCTTCAACTTCCATAATCGTCTTATATCTTTCTCAAGGACTGACTGTTATCTTTTACTTTGTCCTCCATATTTACATCAGCTCGTACGACCATATTGATACTGACTGCATTCTGTTGTCCTTGTTATAGCGGGATTAAACATAGTCTTCTGAACCCAATAATATTCTCACATAGCAAGCATATCTCACAATATTTTTCCATTATCACTGTCCCCCACCTATTCTGAACCATGCTAGTACAATTTTGCTTCATTCAAATTCTCATTTCTGTCATATATCCTAAACGACATTTCGAACAATATTATTATGACGCCCCTTGTTCTCATTTTTTAGTTGACTTGCACACCTACTAGCGTTGTGGTGTTTATTCTTACGTTTTGGTCAAACAATCGAAACTATTAGCTTTCAATTACTTCATCAGTTTGATACTTCATATAATTTGCTATGAGTGATTAATATTTGCAACACATGCGAACTTCTGTCTTAACCTTATGATAAAATTTTCCCATCAATCCCTATGTATCTCTTTATCCACTCCCTCTGATGGCTATTTTCCTGAACCGGCAATAGATTTTCATTTCAAATAAGAATTTAATCGGCGTTTTCATTCTTTCTTTCAATACATTATCTGTTCATTACTACTTTGCTGGCTTGCAATTTTCTGCATTAGGGCACACACTTAATAACATTTTCTTCTATTTTGAGATATAAACTGACATAATATATTCTTCTTCGCATCGTTCTCCACTAATATGGGTGTTTTCCTTTCTACCAACATAAAATCTATCGACAAAATTCTAGCGTTGAACACTCCATTTATTGTAATAGTTTTTCTTGTTTTGCTTGCCACATGTCTTAGATGTTTTATTTCCTCCAAAAGCAGTGATAATAATCGACCACATTCCTTTTTGACCTATGTGTCAGTTCTTCATGCTTACTGTATTACAATATAATACCTGTTGTTATCATTCCGCAATCTATAAATATAAAAGCGAAAATGTATGTATGTATGTATGTACGTATGTATGTATGTATGTATGTATGTTCGCTTTTCCTCGATGTCCACGAAAGGCTTCTTTCAAACAAGCGTTTGCTCGCTTCACAACATTTTAAAACTTTTTATATCATCTATAAATTGTAATATCTACGAATTATCCACGGAGCTCGCCTCTCTGTTTAATTTTATTGACTCTCACACCTTAATTATTCCACATTTCCCGCATCGGCACACGTTACATTCGCTTTCCGGTATAAAAAAGCGAATCTCGACTCTAATCACAGGCCCAGAGCCAGTTTGTTCAATGTCGACTTCGTCATATCAGACTGTAGCTTTCATTTCGAGACGAGGGAGCGGGTTTTTAAAACAAACAAACCCATTTATTCAAAACGGTCCCGCACAAAATAACTGCTGAATACCTATCGCCGTCACGTCAATCAAAAACGCGCACCTGTTTTTTTTTTAAAAACACTTTACTATTTTCAAACTTCGCGTCGTCAACGCTTCGGGTTTTTTTCACATACCCCGAAAAACACCTGGGCAACGCCGGGTACCCCTCGCTAGTCTATATATATAAGCGAAAATGTATGTATGTATGTATGTATGTATGTATGTATGTACACATATACACAAACTCCCGTAAGCCACTCCCGTAAGCCGTGGTGAAGGCAACCTCTCTAGGAGAAGCAAATCTCTGATTTTAAAAAAAACATAAAGCGGAAGACCAGTACCCGCATTAAGCCGGTCTGCAGTTTAATTTGTTTCTGGTTATCTTGCTCTTGCTTGTTGCTGGATCTCAACATTGTGAACCGAGAGAGAGACTTAGCTGTCGTACAAAGCTAAGACTCTGTAACATCATCTTTGTATAGATACTCCCTCAGACATTTGGGCTCCTGAATTTTAAATTTCTGAGGGAGTGGCACTCGTCTGACAAGACGTTGCAATCATCATGTATGTATGTATGTATGTATGTACGCTTCTCCTCGATGTCCACTAAAGGCTTCTTTCAGAGAAGCGCTCGCTCGGTTCACAATTCCTTAAAAATGTTTATATCATCTATAAATTGTAATATCTCACAGTTTACCACGGAACTTGCCTGTCTATTTAATTTTTTTGACTTTCAAACGTAAATTATTCCAGATTTCCCGCAGCGGCACGCGTTACATTCGGTTTTCGGTATAAACAAAAAGCGAAACTAGAATCTAAGAACTGGCGGCGCGCCCTCCCGGGCCGGGCGCAAGATCAAAGTGTAGTATCTGTTCCGGCAGATGCTGCAAGCTATGACTAGCTATGACTAGCTATGACTAGCAAAGACCAGATGTGGGGGCAACCCCACATGCCTGACCATTAACCAGCTCCCATTTCCCACCTCTCGGGAGCTGGTCCCCTTTTTCCCTTCCCCCTCCCGTCACTCCTCACATTAAAAATCGGCTTTGTGCCTAATTTGCTCGGTGGGGGAGCGAATAAACACCATCTGTTCCGGCAGATACTGCAAGCAAAGACCATATGTGGGGGCGACCCCACATATAAGACCTTGGTCAATGTAGGGGACAACCCTTCATACCAATTGTCACTATCCAGCTCCCTTACTCCCCGGGGAGTTGGTCCCCATTTCCCCTTAACTCCTCACATTAAAAATCGGCCTTGTGCCTAATTTGCTCAGTGGGGGAGCAAATAAATACCATCTGTTCCGGCAGATGCTGCACTTAAGATAATTTGTACCAGTCAATGGAGGGGAAACCCTCTATCCTGGGACAATTATTATTTTTGGTAACCAGAGTGCCCCCTTTCTTTTAGGGGAGCTGGTTTTTACTTCACATTAAAAACGGCCTTGTGCCTAATTTGCTCAGTGGGGGAGCAAATAAATACCATCTGTTCCGGCAGATGCTGCAAGCTATGACTAGCTATGACTAGCAAAGACCAGATGTGGGGGCAACCCCACATGCCTGACCATTAACCAGCTCCCATTTCCCACCTCTCGGGAGCTGGTCCCCTTTTTCCCTTCCCCCTCCCTTCACTCCTCACATTAAAAATCGGCCTTGTGCCTAATTTGCTCGGTGCGGGAGAAAATAAGTACCATCTGTTCCGACAGATACTGCAAGCAAAGACCATATGTGTGGGCAACTTCACATATAAGACCTTGGTCAATGTAGGGGCAACCCTTCATACCAATTGTCACTATCCAACTCCCCTACTCCCCGGGGAATTGGTCCCAATTCCCCTTCACTCCTCACATTAAAAATCGGCCTTGTGCCTAATTTACTCGGTGGGGGAGCAAATAAATACCATCTGTTCCGACAGATACTGCAATCAAAGACCAGATGTGGGGGCAACCCCACATACCTGACCTTTGACCAGCTGGTCCCCTTTTTTCCCTTCACCCTCCCTTCATTCCTCACATAAAAAATTGGCCTTGTGCCTAATTTGCTTGGTGGGGAGATAATAAGTACCCACTGGCCGAAAGCCAGTGGTCTCTAGAGAGTGAAGTAAAGTTTGGTCAATGTCGACTTCGTCATATCAGACGGTAGCTTTCATTTCGAGACGAAATCATAATCAGGGGGCGTTTTTTTTTTAAAAAACACACCGATTTTATAATCAGGGGGCGGTTTTTTTTTTTTAAACACACCGGTAAATAAATATTGACCTCATTAAAAACTGTCCCGCACAAAATGCTAACTGATGAATACCTATCGCCGTCACATCAATCAAAAACGCGCACCTGTTTTCCAGACTTTACTATTTTCCAACTGCGCGTTGTCAAGGCTTCGTTTTTTTTTTTTCACAGGCACCTGTTTTTCTTCGGGTTTTTCACATACACCTACAAACACCCAGGAAACGCCGAAAATGTATGTATGTATGTCTGTTTGTGTGTCTGCTTCAAAACTTTTGACTGACGGAACAAAAATTCACAAACTTGGTATCATATGAAAGCACAACCCTCCGGACGAAAATTATCGAAAAAATCGCAAAAAAGGACCATCACAAGTGTGTCAACTGCTCGATTGTTTGACATTTTAATGTTAAACATTACATATTTTTAAATCGATTCATAACCGCCAAAAAAATACGGGTACCACCTCTTCTACATAAAGTATACACGGGATCGTTTATTTTGGTTCAACTTGTATTTAAAACCGGCTGAGTCATATCACGTGATATTGACGTCAGCTAGCTCTAATGGCAGTCTGAATTTACAAAAACGTTATCGGTAAAAAAAATAACCCTTACACAAGCTAAACTATGAACTTCCACGCTATGGCAACGTTACCAAAGTTATTAGCACATTCAAAATAGTTAGATATGATAGTTAAACAAAAAATAACGAGCCAAAAATGTGAAGTAAAAAAAATACCCTTACAAAAATTATTAACGATCGAAGGTTTTACAAAAAAAAAACAGCCAGGCGCCATTTTCTATTCTTTAGAGTAAAGAAGACGAAGTGAGAGAGAGGGAGAGAGAGACACACACAAATACACAAACGCAAACAGAGAGAGAGAGACAGGCCGATAGAGAGAGATGTCTAAACAGGAAACGAAATACGTAATTTAATAAGAAATTAAATACTGCTACGCCATCTCATAACGCTCCCGCAATGACCTCATTTAGTGGCTATCTATCAATCAAACCTCTTTTAATCGCTTTATAACCCTTATTTTAATACTATATTTAATTCCTCTTACTCTTAGCCTAGACAGTTAAGTGGTTGGAGTTAGTTTCACCCCGGGGTCAATCCAGCCTCACTAGCAAAACTATTTTTTTCTTTTACATCTTTAGAGACGCGGGCAACGTTTCTTTATTTTATTTTTTACTTCGCTTATTCTGTGGTTTACTCCCCCCATACATACAGCGGTTTTTTTCGCTGTTTTTTATTTGTTTATTTTCCGATATTTAACATTGTTCCAAGGTTATTATTTATCCCCACCCCATGCACACACCTAAAGACACCCGGGCAACGCCGGGTACCATCCGCTAGTTTTCGATAAAATCAATATCAGGAAAGTCAGTGTGGGTTCTAGCAAATCTCCGTGAACATGATCTTATCCGGAAGCCGCTAAATCTGCGATTACTATACTTTTTTAAATGTTTCTCTTTGTTAATTTTTACTACATCTTGGGTTTGCTTAAACTTATTTTCTGTATAATGCTTCAAAACTTCAAGCCACATCCCTTTTGCTATCCACCGTTTCATCATTCCTAATATCATCTAAAATGTGTGTGTATTCTTCTAAATTGTGTATTATATTAAAGCAATTTTACATTTTATTGAGATATTTGTAGAGTTTTTGGCCATCTGTATAACCCGGGTAATTTACACATCTCATATCTCTAACTTTGCTATATTGCTCTATGTAGTCTATGACAGTTTATTCCTTCATTTTATTCTATATTCTTCATTCATTTGCTTGCTGTATGTTTTATTCGCAAGCGCTTGTACTTCCAATCGTCTTTGATGCAAGTGTACAATCCGTGGTAATTTCTTTATATCACATTTTATTCTTCTTTTCTATCTTACATCACTCATTCCCCACCTTCATTTTAATTTTTGAGAAACAAATATTTTCTGTCACGGTCAAATTATTGATGGCTGTAATGGTCTCGTATTTCAGATACTTTATTTTTTATTTACTTAATATACTTATATATTACGAGTTGTTTGTGTCTTGTTTTTATAAATATTAATCTGTACATTCTTTTCCGTCCAGCTATAATTCTGTTTATTTTTCGAACAAATATCGATTGCATCCTTATTTTCTCAAAAACCACATACTTTCTCTCTTCTGTTACGATATACCTGTCGGGAGAGAGCTCTTAACTTTGAGATTCAATTGCATTCACTTCTATATCTTCCGTATTTTATTTCATGATTTAATTCTGTTTTTCCCCGATACATTATCAATTATTTCGTCCCTTGCGATTCCATGCAACTCAAATCACATTTCTTATTTTATCCGTTGATCTGCAGATCTGCTTTGTTTCCCCTATTTTAAAATAAATAATTTTACATTCACTTTTCGTATAAAGGCATCCAATCATCCATTTATTCGTATGGATCTTGTCTGATTACGCGCATGTTGGCTTTTTTTTAATTATTCATACGTTTATTATCTCTCCTGTTCTCTAAACATTTATTTTCCGTGCCATCTGATACACTTTCTCTTTTTTTATTATACGAATTATTTCCGACTAGCCAGAGGTACCCGGCGTTGCTCGGGTGTTTGTAGAGGTGTGTGGTGTTAAATAAAAAAGAAGTCGGGAGGTAGGATTAAAGCCGATCCCCTGAGGCGAAGTTTGAAAATAAAATCGGCCAGCCAGACGTGAAAGATGCTTGAAAGTCGTCGAGCGTTATGACGACGATTATGACGATGTAAGCATTGTAAAGAAAAGAAAACAACGTTTACATTAATCGGGGTGGGGGTAAAACACAAAAAAAATAACGTAAGGCAAACGAACGAACGTTACGTTAAAATGGCTTAAATACTACAGGGTTCAATATTTAACTTTAAAAAATCGAAAAAAAAAATCTCACACCACGATTCGAACCCAAAACGTCTAGATAATAAACCAAGCCCTTAACTTCCTGCGGTAAAGCGGCGTATATAAAGTCTATTCGGTTTATCAACTATTTAAAGTAAATCAGGTCACGACATCATGACGTCATCTGACGCATGCGTTGTTGACCCTCTCCCTGTCGAATCTGTCTAGACATCTCTCTCACTCTCTCTCACTCTCACACACACACACACACTCTCGCTCTCTCTCTCTCTCTCTCACTTCGTCTGCCTTACTCTAAAGACTGGAAAATTGCGTCTGACAGTTTTTATTAAAAAAAAAAAACTTAGATCGTTAATATTTTTTGTAAGCGTATTGTTTTACTTCACTTTTTTGTTTACTTTATTTTTCGTTTAACTATCGTATCTACCTATTTTGAATGTGGTAATAACTTTGTTAACGTTGTCATAGCGTAGAAATTCATAGTTAAGCTGTAATTAATTTTTTTTACCGATAACAACATTTTTAAATTGTAAATTCCGACGGCCATTAGAAGTTGCTGACGTCAAGATCTCGTGACATGACTCAGCGGGTTTTAAATACAACTTGACCATAAATAAACGGCCGCGTGTATACTTTATGTATAAGAGTTGGCGACCGTATATTTTGGGGCAGTTGTAAATCGATTTAAAAATATGTAATGTTTAACATTAAAATGTCACTTTTTTGCCCCCCCCTGCAGAAAATCGATCAGTTGACGCACTTTTGATGGTAACTTTGGGCCGATTTTTCGATATTTGTCGTCCGGAAGGTAAGTCTTTCATAGGAAACTAAGTTTTGAATTTTCGTCGTGTCTGTCGAAAGTTTTTAGCAGACACACAAATATACATACATATCTACATACAAACACACACACATACATTTTCGCTTTTATATATATATAGAAGATAAAAACTACTACATAATAATCATGTTTATTAATTTAATTAACTTCATTTTCGAAATGGCAGACTCAACACTTGGTTATCGCTCTTGTGTCCCCATACACGAGCCGGGCATGAGTTATTAACTTTTATATGCAACCGTATTCATTCCTATATTTTCTGTATTTTAATTCATCAGTTAATTCATAAGTGTAGGTTACTCTGCCACTGCTAAATTGTCGAGACATAGTCTCTAGCCAGCGGTAGTTTTTAATCGAAGCTTTCTTTCTGTTGATAATCAAATTTTCTAGAATAATGAAGCCCACCTAAACCAAGCTTTTGTATTTAAGGCGCCAGTAACCCGTCTTAATCACCCATCCTTGTTTTAATACAATATGTGCATTGTACTTAGTGACTAAGCAGCAATAGGGGGCCAGAAGTGGGATCAAATTCTCACAAACTTGCACAACTATACGGATTTTTTTATAGTACATTGTAAGCTCGTTTATATTTTCACATCAGGGAATATGACGCCATTTTTCTACTACTACTACTACTAATAATAATAATAATAATAATAATAATAATAATAATAATAATAATAATAATAACACATACTAATCATCATCATCATTATTGGTAGGACAATTGAAAAAAATAAAAATCTCCGATGTTTTAGGAGACCTTCAGCCCTCTGTAATTGTAGGTACCACCAACATCCTTAGGAAAACTCTTAATCTTTGAAGCTCCCAATTTGAAACCGGGATTAACGGGGATCCTCTGGAAATGAATCCCATCCCTTTCCAGAGAGACGTTGATAAACGAAATCAGAATTATTACTATTATTTGATATCTACTACATAATGCCCCTCTAGAATGACAGGGAAAATCATTATCATAACCACAACAAGAATTTTAATTGATGACACGTGACAACTTCGTATTCTGCTATGTATTTTATTTTGATGCGCTATCGAAGATTATCGTTCTTAAAGTATATATAAATGGCAGTTTATTTGGTGCTCCTTTTTACTATTTTGTAAAATTCTACTTAATTTCCATTGAACAATTTTCTTGATAGGATACACTGATAGTGATCTATTGCAGGTCTCTACACTTTTTGATTTTATAAGGCGATATGGATGAGGAAATCTTCGACAATTTACGTTCGCTTCGGTCGTATAATAACGTGCATTTTATGTAATAAATAAGCGCTTAGCATACATGAGTTCGCATTTTCGATGCTGAAGAATTGTTTTAATAGTTTTGTTCTTAATATAACGTCTTTATTGTTTAATTTATCCAGTTTCTTACCGATAGTCTATAGTAGTAACAATTGTTTATATTGTAGTTTTCTATATTTCCATAAGGTATTTATTTCCCTCCACATGTATTTTACACAGTGTTCCCCCTCATCAATCTTTACGATGTAAATTATAACAGCAGCTTTATTTACAATTTAGTAGTTTTCTTTGCGTTAGTTGTTTATATGCAAGGATAATTTGGTTATCAACCTGCATACACTGCGGAATTTCTGGTTTTTTTTTACCATTTTCTATGTGTTATTTGTCTGCATTTATAAACTGTCCACTATACGAAAATTTTCAGCACCATACTTTTCCGACACATAATTGTCTTCTTTTTTGTAATTATGTACTGAGTTTTTATGTTAATGTTCTTGTACATCTTCCGCTAAACCCAGATTAAGAGAGAAGCGAAATAGCACTCACTGTAGATGAAATAAACAAGTGTAATAGGAATGCTAAATATAGATGTGATCCGGAGTCGCTTTTATATACCTGTCAGAGGAAATGGGAATTTTAGGTTTTCACAGTTCTTTCGAGGAAGAGTCGACGTTAAGATAATACAATATTCAACATGCTGCCTGGAACGGATCAGGTTAAACATTGCTGAATTTTGCGTATCTAACGGAAATCTCTTTTTGAATGTAGTTATACTGTATTATGAAATAGGGACTACATTTATATTTTCTCGTTATTGTCTTTTAATATTTGGGCATGAGTCTCACTAATTACTGTTTCTTTTGCGTTTTTTAGCGTTATTCAGTCTGTTTTTTTTAACCCATTTCTCTTCATCTTATTTCGGTTATTTGTGTACCTTTATTCGTTGATTTGTCTATTAATTTCTCTTTTGTATATTTCTTGCATTTTAGGTTTCCACTTTACCCGGATTGCTGTTTACAATAGTAATATTTACATCAATAATCGGTTTCTGCATTCCAGATCGTCATCTTTATATGTCTACTCTTCTTTTACTTATTTTTCGTTTCCCTAATGTTTCTTATTATAAAATTAGCAGGACCCATTATTTGACGTTCCCTTGGGGGAATCCCCTCCCCTCTAGCAAAAAAGTAAACTGCCTTAGGGCACTGTTTTACCGGGATAATTGCTAACACTTGCGACCCGATATTGAATAATCTGGCTTCTTTTGTCGATCTGTGATGGTTTAGGGCGATAACATTCAGGTACAGTTTGACTTTTAAAAAGCCATTAAGGGAATGCGTAAACTTATATCAAGTAATAAACGTAGAAAAACTGATTCATTATAATAATGATAAATAGCAAACACAGAAGTTTAAAAAGTTAGGGATTCTTATGGTATGGGATTGTTTTTACTGATCGAAATCAGTGGTATCA
Organism: Euprymna scolopes; assembly: GCF_053919585.1. Classification (NCBI taxonomy): domain Eukaryota; kingdom Metazoa; phylum Mollusca; class Cephalopoda; order Sepiida; family Sepiolidae; genus Euprymna; species Euprymna scolopes. Next base: position 86,164,037 of record NC_136491.1, read on the forward strand.
GTCTTAGCCATTTCCGTTTGTTCTTCCAGTCTCTTTGTTAAAGTCCACGAATAGTATTAAAGAAAATTCCAGTTTTATGTTGCTTATTTATCGTATAAAACAAAACAAAACTGACTTTGTTCACTTCACTTTTTTCGTATTGTAATAAAAAAACGGCATAGGAATAGATATCCCAAATTTACCATGCTAAGTATGGCTTTGGAAATAGACGCCACAACCTCCACAATTAAAGAACAGCATTCAGAATAGATACACCAATATCTCCGTGTTAGAAAACGGCTTTCGGAGTAGACAAACCTCTTTTTCTATTGGAGAAATGTGGAAAAAATTCCATCACATTTGACAGTGTTCATCTTTGTCAGCATGCCTACTCGCAAATGCTAAAAATAAATTGAAGGTAGGGAGTGTCAGTAGGAGTGAAGTAGATTTGTTTATCCCCCGTGCGTAGAAACCTAGCAGCCAATGAGTTACAGTCTATAATACAATCTATTATATCTCTATAAGTATAGTCTCCGCAAAATTTGAATGACATTTTCTAAACCATTCTAGTATAAAACGTGCACAAGTAGTCATTCTAAAGGGAGATGTGGAGGTTAATCAATGTAAATTTTCCCCGTCTTCACCCAAAAATATTTGCGCGTGTGTAATCTCGAGAATCATTTTCGAAAAGAAATTAAAATAAAACACCCCGCCGAATTCAGTTCACTATGTAATTATCTAGCGTAATTAAACAGTGTAAAAAATAAGTAAGTGTGATTCAAACAGACTATACCGTTCAGACACGCGTTCAGATCTGAAAATTGAAGTATGGAAACAATGAAAAATATCTACAAAATTTTACGAAATATATATGATATATAAGTTTAAAAATGCGTTGTTTGAAAATATATTCGCTAAAGCTATGACATCAATTGCCAAAAAGGTTACGCCCTTTATATATTTTTTCATAAGGGTGCTGAAAAAAATAAAAATATAATATAATTAAGTATAAAAATAGTTGAACAGTTTAAAAAGTGGAAGAATATATACGGTGAGATAAAAAGCGAGCGAGAAAGAGAGAGGGGGAATAAATGTGTTGTTGTTTTTTTCGAAACAACGAGCGACAGATGAAAAGATATATGATATAAGATTAATAAAATCAATAGCTAAAACAAGTTACGTATTTTCATAAACAAATTCTATATCTAATCTCTAAGGTTGGAACAAATAATGACTGCCTATAAGCCTTGCATGAGCGCCACTTATAAGCACCTAAATTCTAAAATAAAAAAGGTATGGAAGAAACATAGAAAATAATTCTGGAAAACTATAATGTTTTAAAGATATGTAAATTATTTTTCGTTTTTACACGATTAACTTAGATCAGTGCTAAAACCTACAGGTATTCATCTAGAGATATCCTATTAATATTACGGGTCCTGGGTATGACCTTACACTATATCCAGTGGTGAGGCCCCAGCTTGCGTGTTTTAGGGAGTATGGAGCAACTCTTTAATTGCCATTGCTCCCAGATCCACTCCGACTCGGAGTGGTAGTACATGTTAGGGTCCCAACTATGGGTTAAATAGAAACCGACTTGAAAACAACAATTATATTCTATTAAAAAATCTTTCTTCAAAAATCTTTGGATTCGGCATTAAATAACCTGAAAAGGGTTGATATGCCGTAAAACAAAAAAAAAACAACCAACCGACCAATCTATTAATATTACGTATAGTATGTTTAATCTTAACACATGTAATTGTTATGTGTGCAGTAAAGAAAGTCAATCTAAACACCTTTTCAATTTGGACTAAATGGTAGGAACTTTTTTTTTTATAGAGAAAAGCAAGGGATTGTTACTCGACAGGTTGTCCCTATGTAAAAATGTTAGATCTACATAAAAAAAATATATATATATACACCTCATCCTTGACACGAGACGACTTTGTAAACGGATCTGTATTTACGCTGTTATATTATCTTGCATAATAATTGTCGAGATTACAGTTTTAAAAAATTTCAAATTGCAGTGTCGACGACCAAATTCACAGCGACTTTCTTTTAGGAGAAAATTCAATCCTGTATAAAAATTTGAAATCAATTACAAAGAAAATATTTCAGAAAAAAAGTATTTTGTAATGTCTCATAAATAGGTCGTGTTTTACGTTCAAGCAAATCAATGAGAACATTGCGTTAGGAGTTACACTAATTTATTTTTGTAACGCGACAAATCCCGAATTAAATGAGGAAATATTTTAATAGAATGGTATCGTAAGTTCAGAGCATTATTAATAGATGTATTGACATCACAAAAAAAGTATTTAGCATCGTCTCGTTACTAATATCTGTATATGTACATGTTTGGTCATACGCTGTTTTGTATCTGTACAAAGATATGGTGCCGCATCTTTTAATATTTATAAAATCTCTGTAATTTTTGGCTATTGTGTACTGCATTAAACGCTGTTAAATAAAATGAATCAAATCCCATTAGGCCGAAAGTATTAATACATTTTTGTCACCAGCAGTGGATGAAATAAAAACATAACTTGTTTTTCCACTTTAACTCTATTGCTGCTTCTCTTGTTTTTTTGTAGATTTTCCACTTTCACTTTAGTCAGGTCAATGCCACTTTATTATTATTATTATTATTATTATTATTATTATTATTATTATTATTATTATTATTATTATTATTATTATTAATATTATTATTATTATTAATATTATTATTATTATTAATATTATTATTATTATTATTATTATTGTTGTTATAATAACAATAATAATCATAATAATAATAATAATAATATTCATAATAATAATAATAATAATAATAATAATAATAATAATAATAATAATAATAATAATAATAATAATAATAATAATAATAATAATAATACTAATAATAATAATAATAATCACACATGCGTGCGTTCTGCCGACAAAGTAAGAAATAATTGTATTCCATTTTTATGGTATTTACTTTTGCTTGTAATAATTTTTCCCCAAAACATGATTTTTCTAAACGTTTTGAACACTTTTTATACTAAGGTCTTTTTTCGTTTTTTTATATAAATATTTTTCTTCCACCAACTGTTTTGTTATGGTGCTATTTGTTTTTCTTGTTTATTAAGCGATTCCATAAAAAAAGGCCGGAAGGATTGCAATAATTCTTTTTGCACGCAAACCACGAACTTATGTAAATAGTCCCTAATTGAGTTGCGTATGTATAAGAGATATTTACAATTCATTTCGTCTTTATAATATTTGCCGTTTAACTGTCTTCACAGGCATTAATCTGTACTCAAATATTGAGAACGCAGGAAAACACAAATTCATGCATACACGCATGCATACATATATATATATATATATATATATATATATATATATATGTCATTTGTCATTCATTCAATATATATATATATATATAATGAATGAATGACAAACGTCTGTATAGTATGTATGATGTTGTCCATATTTATCCCTCTATTCAACTGACATTTACAATATCAATAGAATTACGGAGAAATTTAACGAATGACAGCGGCGTTCTTCCTAAGTTCATAATGTTTACCACCTTTACATTTATTTCTTTAATTAGGTTGAAATTTTCAACGATTGACAGTATCTGTTTCGTAGCATCAAATCAATAACTTAATTTTTATATCAATTCGTGAATTTTGCGTTTACTTGTCAGAATAAATAGCAACAATACATTCCATCAAAAGGAAAATAAATTGCGTTCTGACATGATCAAAAAATCCTAAAAAGGAAGCTGTAAATCCCTTATAATATGTTACATTACGCGCATTTTAAATTTAGAAACAAAGTCACAAAAATAAACTTATCTAATCTCACTAACAAATTCTATTAATTAAGGTGTGTTGTACAAGAAGTGTTCTATTTATCAATTAGCGATTTTATTATACATAATTGATGTATCAATATTTACGCAAATGGCATAAATAATTATAAGTGCATGTTCGTATATAAGAAACTAAATAAAAACAAACAAAAACAGTTTTAATTATAATCCATTACACAATAGTTTTTAACACACACACACATGAAAAGTTACGTGTATATATATATATATATATATATATATATATATAATATATATATATATATATAAAATATATATATATAAATATATATGTGGGTGGTGTGTGTATGTGTGTGCGTGTGTGTGTGTGTGTGTGTGTGCGCGGCGATTTCATAGGTTTCCAGACATTCATACACATCTTTCGTTAAATGTCACAGGAACTTATGAAATGCTTCAAATTGAAGTTGGACCGCCTTTCCTGAATCGAACATCAAGTTATTAGTGGCATAAGAGATTAAAGGAAGATAGCCATTCTGTCAGAAGTGATTAAATGGTGAGAGGTTAAAGAGGAGTAATGGAGTAACAAAAGTCAGAGTTGATTGTGCAAATAAAGAATGTTATCGCCCAGGACCTACGTGTGCCTATAGAGATAATAGATGCGCACGTTGATGTCTATGTTAGAACTGGGACCAATTATTCGCGAGGACCATAAGATGTGGTAGATTTGTGCGGTTTGCCCAAAGAGTGTTCAGAGAAGTTCAGAAAGAAAGACTTTGCCCTAACAAAGATGGAGATGGTCGAGCTGATTAATCCAGGTCCCGCAGTTCTTGATGGTCTGTTGAGCTGCGACGAAAGCTGGATCTAATTGTATGAGCCAGATGCGAAGATACAACATACAATTTTATAATCAGTATTTTTCTTATCGATTATGGTCCGATAAAAAACCACATCAAGACCATATCGGTGTAAATCTATAATAATCGGCCTAACTGAGTGTTTCTCGTAGAAAAACGCACTCCCACACACAATGTCTCATTTTTACCAAATGCTTATAGATTATATAGGTATACATGCATACATACATACATATATATATATATATATATATATATACACACACACCTGCATACATATATATATATGCATATATATATATATATATATATACACACCCACACCTACATACATATATATATATATGCACACACACATACACACACATACACACACACACACATATATATATATATATATATATATATATATATATATATATATATATATATATATATATATAAATATTAATTTGCTTGTCCGTACGGTGTAACGTCATCATCATCGCAAACATTAATTAATGAAACGCGTCATCACCATCGCAAACATTAATTAATGTGAATTATCTCCCTTTATTGTTCACTCTTTACTAGTTAAAATATCATTGACCCCTTTTATTTTCCAAAACTCCCCGAACAACAACAACAAAAAATATATCTGAACTGTCTTTTTATGGTTCTGGATTATTTTAAAGATAATTATGCATAGAAGGTATCGTTCCACAGTTTAAATAGTATTTTACTTACATTTTTAACGATTTATTCTTTTTATTATTGTAGTGAATACGGAACGCTTATTTTATTTTATTCAGTAATAAATATATTTTTTACATTTAACGTTAAAAGTGTTTTTTTTTTTACTGTGCCACTTTTTTTATTTACTTTTGAGTAAGCCTTACATAACAAAAATATGTTTCGAAATAAATGTTACAAAAGTCAAGAATGACTTTATCAAAATAAATAACCAAAGTCACCATTCGCAAATAAACTGAGTAACAGTAACACAGAGTCAAAACATATTTTACGTCTTGTTCTGTTTTGTTTTTGTTTTACGGCATATCAATCCTTTTTCGTGGTTTTTAATGCCGAATCGAGTAATTTTGTAACATTTATACATCTTCACGTTGTTTACATGGTTATTATTTATGTTTTGGATGTTTTATTTTGCTTCTTTTACAGGCATTCATAATCTTCTAATGCGCACCGACAGGGACACAACAATTTTTTTTTTAATTTGAAATAAAACACTTATTTATTTCCTATTTAAAGATTTTCAGTATATTTTATTTAACTGAAGAAATGTTTATTGTTCATACATATATTTCTTCCATTATTTTTATTACATTGTAAGGTGAAGTTTCAGAATAGTTAAACCCCTCCCCATATTATGAATGGCTTTTGGCATGATTCTTACAATAGCGGTATCAAGTTTTTTTTTTATTTTTTTTTTAAAACAAATTATAAAAAAAGATACAAGACCATTATTTTTTTTCATTAAATCGCAATTTAGGTGAAGGTTCCAAATAATTAATCCTTCTCCCCATATCCGTGTTTGTATGCAGTAAAATACTGTTTCAATAATTATGGTTTAGATAAATATTTATTCCTTATTTAAAGATTTACAGTATAATTTATACAGGAAGTATAATTTATACAGGAAGTCCTAGGAATCTACAACAGCTTTATCATTTTATTTAACTGAAGAAATATTTAGTGTTCATAAATATATTTTTCCCTTATTTTTTTACATTGTTAGGTAAAGTTTCAGAATAGTTAACCCCCTCTCCATATTAAGAATGGCTTTCAGCATGATTCTTACAATAGTGTTATCAAAGTTTATTGATTTTTCTTATTTAACAAAAATTATAAAAAAATATACAAGAACATTTTAAACATTTTTTCATTAAATAATCATTTAGGTGAAGGTTTAGAATAGTCAACCCCTCTCCCCTCATTAAGAATTACATTTTTATTATTTCAGCATGATGCTTACCCTTTTCTTTATATAGAAAAAGATGCAAGAAAATGTAAAGCTTTTTTTAAATTAAAATGTTAGATCAAAGTTCGGTGTAACTTACTTTATAGCCAATTGGCCAGCTGTATTAAAATGTTTTAGCATTTAATACCTAATAAGGTTTTCGCTTAAATTATCACAAGCAGACAATATCGATTCAAAGGAGGTAATTCGTCAACAATTGTTTTAGCCGAATTTTACGGTAAAGTGTAGTGGACTGGTGGATATATTATACATATCCCCCAGTGTGTATTCATTTGCTTCCCCACTGAGCAAATTAGGCACAAGGCCGTTTTTTAATGTTGAGAGAGAGGGAGGGGGGAGGGAAATGGGGGACCAGCTCCCGATGGGTGGGAAATGGGAGTTTGATAGGAACTCTTGGTATGAAGGGTTGCCCCTACATTGACGAAGGTAGATATGTGGGGTTACCCCCACATATGGTCTTTGCTTGCAGTATCTGTCGGAACATATACTACACTTTGATCTTTTCGCCCGGGCCGCAAATGGCGGGGGCAAGTGTATATACATATCCCCCAGTTATTCATTTGATAAAAGCAATATTTAAATAGCATGGTTCTTCTTGCCAGGCAATGGGTTTACCTGAACCAACAGGTGATCCTCCAATAGATAATATGACTTGAAATACAAATGGGCCTAATGTTGAATTGTTAAACAATGAACAATTAGAGGTCTTTAATACTAAAATCAAGGCTGTCATGGCAACTGAAAAAGTAGCCCCACACAGCAATTGCTTCTATTTAGATGCCCCAGCCGGAGCAGGAAAAACCTTTTTATTCAACATGTTATATGATTACTTCATCTCCAGTAGTACTGTAACCGCCACTGCGGCATTGCTGCAATACTACTAACTTCAGGGAAAACACTCCACATTATATTCAAACTACATGTACCTCTGACAGAAACCAGTGTCTGTAACGTTTCTCCTGTATCAGAGCATGCTTCTTTTTGGAGAAAGGTAAAGGTATTCATCATAGACGAAGCCTCTATGATACCTAATCATGCACTGCTTGCTATAGATAGATGTTTACAAGATATAATGAGTAACGATAAAATATTTGGTGGAAAATTTCTCATACTTGGAGGTGACTTCAGGCAAATTTTGCCAGTAGTGCCACATGGATCACTTACATCTATTATAGACACCTGTCTTACAGGATGCCCATTGTGGCATCATTTCAGTCAATTTCAACTAACACAAAACGTCAGAACTAACATAAATGAACAGGAGTTTTCTAGATGGTTCCTTCATCTTGGTATTGGTACACTAACGAGCAGTCTTAATGACGTTCCTGTAGATGCCATATATGTTCCTGATGATTCGGTATGTAATAATTCTCTAATCTCCGAAATATTCGATTGCAGCCCTCAAGAAATGGAAAATAGAATCATCATGACTCCAAAAAATACAGAATGTTTAACAGTCAATGTAGAAATTCTTAATAATCTTCCCGGAGGCATAAATACATATTTAAGTACAGATTACATCTCCGATGATGATGCTGAACTTCAAAATTATCCTATCGAGTTCATAAATTCATTAACTCCATCTGGAATGCCAAGTAACTGACTTAATGTGAAAATAGGGGCAATAGTAATGCGACTGCAAAATTTATCCATAAATCAAGAACTTTGTAATGGAACTAGGATGAAAATAAAAGAATATCATCAAAACAGCATCATTGCTATTTTAATTAATGGATCTAATATAGATTCCACAGTTATCATTCCGAGAATTTAGTTAAAGCCAAGTGATACAAATGTTCCGTTTGCATTTCATCGGATACAGTTTCCAATACGATTAGCATATTCACTGACCATCAATAAAGCACAAGGTCAAACTTTTGATAAGGTTGGTATATATCTTCAACAACCTGTATTTTCTCATGGTCAGCTGTATGTGGCATGTTCAAGAGCTCGATCTAAGTACAGTGTGAAATTTTATGTAATGCAACTGCATAGAGATGATAATCAGGGAAGAAAGTGTGGTGTAACATATACGAAGAATATTTTTTACCGTGAAGTGTTATGAAAACAATCAGGAACAGCTATGGAATCTAAAAATTAACTTGGATGTAAATATGATTTTGCAAAAAAAAAATGTAATTGCTTTCCTTATATTTAAAATTCAGAATTTGATGAAAAAGTAGTGTACAGTTTGTTTAACTTTACTTAATTATATAACATTGACATACATTTGATAGGTACAACCTACCTCACATAATTTTGATTATCAAAATTTAACTGTGCTTCGTAAATTTTACAGAAACACTTCATTTTCTATGCACACAAGAATCTGAATATTATAACAGATTACAATGTTTTTATGGAAAAAAAATTTTGTACAGAAAATTCAAAGGGTTCTATTTATATTATCAGGAAGTTGGGATGCATTAATTGAAATCTATATCAATAATTCGACTTAAAAATTATTTGTGAATTTCCAAATCTTCATTGAATAAAATTAAAAATAAATAGAAAAGTCTATTGCATATGTAAAAGTTGACGGTTGCTTATTTAACTTCATTAAAAGCTATCAAAGTCAACCAAGAGCTGCTCAATAGTCTGGCTTAATGGATCATGTATCAAGGAATGAAGATGGTTATTATGGTGTACCAGTTATTCTACCATCTACATTTACAGGAAGTCATAGGAATCTACAACAGCTTCATCAAGATGCAATGGCAGTTTTCTGTAACCTATTCATTACTCACACGTGTAATCAAAAATATCATGAAATATTAAACAACTTGGGGGTCATAAGAACTTGCATAAAATCGATGTAAACAATGTCACACAGTTTTTTTATAAATTCAC